>NC_081411.1:421761576-422109076 GCF_030272615.1 Cryptomeria japonica | reverse complement strand
TCTCAATGGGCATCTTGATGAAATTTTACAAATTGAAGGGAAAAGAAGTAAATTTACCCTTTAGAGCATCTTTGTCAGTCATATTCTAGGAGGAGTCTACTATTGTCCAGATGTATCTCTTCTAGTTATTGTTCTTGGTCATTGCTCTTCTCTTTTTCCTTCTCCGCTCCTTTCTCCACCTCTACCTTTAGGTGGTCCGTCTCCATAATTCTTCTTTGGGATTGTTTTGTTCTCTGGGGTCTCTTCTCCATCTCCACCTTCTCTTGGTGTAGCTCTTTGTTGAGTAGGGGATAGCATTGTATTTTATGGAGAGTCTATTTGAGTTGGATTACCTTATCCTCCTTCTTTTTTTTCCTCCTTTAGGATGTACTTTCAAATTCCTAACCTTTTCATTTACAATCTATATTTGAGTCCTTTTGAGGATGACAATTTGATTCTTGTCTTAAGGTCCTTTGGTTCCTTGAGGTTCTAATCTATTGGTACAATGTACAACATGTTTGAATATGATTGTCATAGATTGGATAAACTAGTTTTGACTCATCATCTTTAGCATCAACAATACCCCAATTTAACCTAAAGGTTACAATTTGTTTGAGTGTCATCCTCATCCAATTCCTCTTTCTGACTTCATACTCATCAACATAGTCAAGCCAATAATCTTCTATTTAAGGGATCTTATGAAAAGCATGTTCCACTAGTAAATTGTCCTTGATAAAATTCTTATTGTAAAAGGGAGGATCTCCTCTCATAGGTCTAAGTTGTATATTTGGCTATATCACTCTCAATGTTGAGGGCATTGGACTAAGATTAGTACAGATAATTACCTGAAGTCCAATTAGAAATTAGATTCCTATTTTATTCTCTCTACACACCTTTTATTCACTTTGGCCACTTATCTCTAGATCTCAATAAGGATGAATTTATCATCTATATATTTTGGTCATTTATGAGAAAATCCATCATATCCCCCAACTCTAATATAGGATAATCTTTGGAACTAGATGAAGTGTCTACCATATTTCTTCACCAATTGAATTTACTCAAGATAAATTATTTGGTCTAAGTCTCCTTATAGCTCTCTGACCAATTTCATGGTGAATGCATCATTCACCCTTCTAAGCTTGTGATATACTTCTCTAGTTGTAGATCAAGATTGTAATCATATATCTGAATATGGTCATAAAACATTTCTACAAGACAAAGTTCTAGCCATTGACTTGTGCATGCTAGGGCATACAATAGGTAAGAAGACATGTAGAAGGATTTGTTTAGGGCAAAATTTGAAATCATATAATACAACCTCTTACTAATGAGGGTTTCCAATCCAAATACTATTGTTTGACAACAATAATCCCTACAAAGAAAAATCTCCACTCTTCAAATTCATGGGCATTTACATTTTCTCTCAATCCATGAAGAAGTGCCACCATATCTAAAATTTCATCCTTGAATGTGACTTGTGAAGAATCTATATTAATTAATCTTTACCCCTTTTGGCTATTGCCAACCATTCCCTAGCAATGATATTCTTATAATATTATTTCTTCTCAATAAATTAAACTTAAGATGGCGTGAAATTAAAACCTACAAATACTTCTTTCTCTATTAATCTGAAGCAACCATTGATAGTTTCCCTATCAAGAGTGATGAGAAAATTGTTGTCATTTGTTCTTATTTCTCTAGTGTTAGGTTCATAATGGTTTATGCAATCAAGAATTAGGTTTATGCATTGCATAACTACATGGAAGACAATTGCTTCTAGTAGATTTCTCTCTACTAGTCTTTGAGTGATTGGGGGCCTATTTTCTCTGTTTACCCTTTCCCAAAATTCATGCAAGTTTATATGCCCCATTCTTGTGTCACCAATTTATGAAAAATTTCTATTTGTGTTGATAAGTGCTATTACCCAAGATATTTGTACTTCATCTTGATTGAATTTTAGCTCAAATTTATATTTTTGGGATCTAGGAAAAAATGGGCAAAGTGATGGCTAGGGAAATTTGTTTCTAATTTTGAATTTGTTTGAAAAATACTTGTTTTGAGAAGAAAATACAAATACAAGAGCACTAGGACTGTGAGCTTATCAGTTTATAGCCTCTAATAATTTTTTTGAGTTGAATTCTAGTTTTGTTGTAGCCAAGCATCATATTCCCAATTTTGTGTCCTCTAAAAACCTTGTTGCTTCCTTTCAATTGCGAGAAATAATTTGATTTGGGTTACTTTTCCCCTTTTAAAACTACAACATTAATTCACCTCCTCAGTGGGTAGGTGGCTTTCCATGGCACCAACTTTGAAAATAGCACATTGGAAGAAAGAAGTGGATGTTTTCAAGGTCATCAAAACCATGTCAGAGTCTGATAGAGGTTTCCAATCCTCTTTTAGTTCCTAGTTTCCATTTATTTTTCTTTGCTTCTTTGTCTTTACTTTTAAAGGCTTTTGAAAACTTGAAGTGGAGAGTAAGTTATGTGTTAGGCATCGAGAATCGACAAGGTAGTGGAAACCTTGTTGGTCTTGTAAGAGGTTTCAAAACTCACTAACAACTCTCCAAAGCTTTGAAAATTTCTTTCTTACTTCTTCGATCAAAGTCCTTTAGGTTTTGAGTTCAGTGTTGGAGCCTGATAGGGTAACATGAAAACCTTGTTGGCTCCTGAAAATGGTTTTGAAACTAAATGAATATGCATCCATGGGATAGAAACTTGTGCTTTGAGAGAAATGATCTTCTTCAAAGATAACTTTTAGGAGAGCACAAAGTTTTGAAAACCTTGGGAACTCTTGAAAGAGTTGTGAAAATCAAGTCTGAGATTGATAATTGGAGAACAGACAGACAAAAAATTTTGAAAGACAAGAAAATTGAAAGATTTATTGAACCTCAATGTGGTTGTGAGAACCCTATTAGGGCTTGATGTTAGTTTCAAAACCGTCTTAAAAGATTGAAAGTCATGAAAAGACTGAATGTTTGATGACTTAGGGAAAATTTAGTGAGATTATAGAGATATGAAGGGGCTCAAAAAGACTCCTAATATTCAGAATGATCAAAATGATCGGTAAAATGAGATTTTTAAATGGAGGACATCAATATCAAATCCAAGTGGTAGCACATCAATATCAGGCTGTACAAGGCCGTACCATGCATTGCAACAACAAGAAATGTAGGAAAATACAGGAAAATACAGGAAAATAGAGAATATTTTATTAGTTTGGCCTTTAATAAAGTTATTTAACCTTCACCACCCACTTGTTTCAACCATAAAAAAGGTGTTTTATGCCTTTTACAATATGTTACAATAGTTACAAATGAACCAACCAACTTCTACATCACTTTTGACTCTTCATATTCCCATTCTTGCAATTTTATAACATGACAATTTTGCAAGAATTGACAACTTTTACATTATTTGACAAATGACCCTCAAAATGACACTCTAAGACTCCAAACCAATATAAACAAGTTCAATATGGTCTTTTAAACCTTCTACATGATGAAGTTACCAAACCTAAGCTAAGAAACCACAATTGACTCCTGGAGGCTTGAATTTGACAAGGTGCTCTCGCACCAATGTTGTAATGAGATTTTTATTTGCTTGGTCAATTAATTTGGGCTTGTGTTGAATTGGTTGAGAGACTGGGCTTATCCTTAATATACAAGAGACTTGTTACTATAGAAAAAAATAATTTTATATAAAAAGCACAAATGAAAGTTATAAAAGTAATATAAATCAATAAATTTGAGTTTATGAAATTATTTACATTATACTAATAAATTTTGTCGAGCTAATATTAAAAAAAACAATTACAATTTCTTCAACCATTTTCATATTTTTCTTCCCTTTACCAGTATTATAAAATCAATTTAAATTAAAAAATGAAAATAAAATTATAATTAATCTCAAATTATTATTTATATTATAATTAATATTTAATAAATTTATAATATTTAATAAAATCTATATATATTAAAAACATTTAAATTGTATTTACTTTAGATTATCAGAAATATCTATATATATTCCTTCTTTTTATTTTTCTTCATTCCAACTAAGCATATGAGTAAATTAAATAAAGTTACATTAAAATATAGTTAGATTCTAAATTCTCAACTTACCTTTTTTATTTTTTAGAAAGAAACAATTTCTTCTAATTTTTAATGATAAATAAAAGCATTGAACAATTCACATTGACTTGAATTGAAACTTAAATATATTTGATTTACTTCATTAAGATAAATAATCTTAAAATTTAATTATTTTTCTTTAACATCAGTTTCAATTAAAGGCATCAAATTAAACATAAATCTAGAATCTTATATAAGATGTTATGTATTATTTGATTTTTTATTTTTATATTTTAAATTTTCGAGTGAGAAAAAATAAGAAAGTTATTTCAACAACAAATGGAATATCTTTCCTTATTTTTTGTTTTGTTTTTGTTATAGATTATAAAGAAAAGAAGAAACAAAATAATTTTTCAAAACATGACATCTTTTCTTTCAATCTCTAAATTATAAAAAATCATTTGTTGCATTTTCTTTCTCTAGATTTTTTTTTTCATATATTTTCTACTAATTATTGAAATATTTTACCTTTTTTGTTTTTCCAGATTTACAAGATTCTAGAGGTTGTATGATACCTCTAAGTGGATCATAAAATTTGGAGCTTCTATAGTAACATACAAATCACTTTGTAGTGATATACACACTAGAGATATGTAGTCAAGGTTTCGAAATAGGAAAAATATTATATGTTTTTGTTATTTTTCAAACTCTAACATGAATTAAATTTTTGTTGAACTCTAGATTCGTAAATTTTTAGTAAAATATTTGTATATATTTACACACTTAGAATTTTTTTTCTTTAATTTTTATATTGTATGTAGATCTTTAAAACGAAGAATAAGAGATTTTTTTTGTTGTATTTCTAGATTTCAACATCTTAAGATTTTATTAGTTATAATTTTTTTGAAAATCAATTTTCTTTCTAAAACTATATATATATATATATATATATATATATATATATATATATATATATATATATATATATATATATATATATATATATATATATATATATATATATATATATATATATATATATATATATATATAGTTTTAGAAAGATATATATATGTAGCCTATGAAAAGTGAATCACTATGAAGGATAATCAAACCTTTTGAGGATCCAAATTTTGATTCTCCACACAAGTAACTAAAAACTTCAACTTTACTCGCTACTTAATTAAATGTATTTTTAATCAAGCATACAAATTATCTAAACTCTGTAAACCTTAGAAACTGAAAACATAAACCACAAAGGTCTCCTAGACAACTCAATAAGCTCTTTGTTCAAGATGAATGTGCGGGTCTAGGATGAAAGTGTGGTGTGGTAGCATCTTGTATAGACTAAAAATAGGAGCTACCATGGAGAAACACATAATATTCTGTATAATGTCCTAGGTAGTAAAGATTATAAAATATGATAATAAAACAACTATAAAAGATTTGAATGTAAATGCTAAATAAGATTAAACTATTGAAATGTCAAAGGAAAGGTTTAGAATATCACCAAAGATGCTTAGTGGTTCTAGAGATTCCTTCTAAATAATTTCCTTGCATGTACTTACACATAGAAGATTAAAGAAAATTGTTGGGTGGTTGTTTAGGAGTTTTCCTCAATCAAATACTCATTTTGATGTTTCCACCTCCATGGAAAACCTTAGACAAGATTTGGATAAGTGACATAAAATAAAGAAGAACGATAATATGCTAATATTATTAAGACAATATATAAAATAATCCCATATGATTACCACTCTTAAGAACAAAATTTGGATAGTTTGCTGGTGGAATGAAGTAGTGGGAGACTTCAAATTAGCAATGTTCTTCTTCAAATGATAGCAGTGTAATAGAAAGGAGTCACTGTAGTAATAACAATGGCATGGTAATGGCATAGGTGATGTGTTATGAATGAAATGAAAGCGAGAAAGATGTTGTAGAATGCAAGAGAAGTGGTAGAAAGTAGAAAGAATATTCAATAGATTTTCAAAGATGAATTTGGAGGAAAAATGAAAAAGGTTTAAGCAAAATAAAATTATGCCCAACATTGGTGCAAGTTGGAAGAGACATTACTATGTGAAATTGTGGTAAGTGTAACACCTCAACAACAAACACAATCAAAATTTTTTATGGGGCACTAGTATGACACATGAACGTCTACATGATGTAAAGATGTGTTGGGTCCCACATACGTGGAAAGAAAAATTTGGACCCGACGGTTGAATAATTAGACATATGGGATGGAAAGGTTTGTTTTAGAGCTAAGAATTGAGGTTAAAGGGCATGATTGTCTTAATTATAACTAAAGGGGAAGCATATGTGGTGTGAAGTTGCATAGGATGCAAATTATGATATTACTTGTTGCCCTTATTTTAGTGAGTATAAATAGTTGAGAGAGAATGTGAGTTAAAGTAGAGAGAATAGAGTTGAGAGTATTATACCTAGGATATGAAGGGGGAAGTAGAGTCATCCATCCAAATGGAGTTGCCCCCAAGGAAGAGACTTGAGTTGACCTTGCATAAAATTGTTAACCTATATCACCATAAACATGTTAAATATTGTAAAAAACGTTAGATGAAAAGAAAAGAATAGACATTAAAACTTATATAGACACAAGATAACACCAATGTGTATGGGTAGCAGGCTATGCTATGCTAGGAACCATATAACAATACAATCAGTCTATGACAACCATAAAAGGAGACATATATGTGCTTATAGGTAAAGCGTAATGGGTTGCACACATGTTAGATGAAGGATAGGACATCTAGAAGTAGACATATTTTAAAAATAATCATAAGATAAGAAGTTATAATATAAATATGATAGCCCCCCCATAATGATTTTTTCTACATAGAGGAGAATAAATTATTCTAACGAGAAGAGGTATTATGTCATAAAAACGTAACAAGATGTATCCATGGAATTATACCTTGCAAAAAAAACACACAAAACCCACAATATTCACAAAACATAAAGAGATAGGGGGATCCTAGTATTTGGGATCAGTAGGATTCATAATAGTAGCATTTATATATATAATTGCATATGAATCATCATCATATTCTTGAATGATTTAGATCGTGAAGGAGCACATGAAGATAAAGTAAAAATAAAAAAAATAGGCTAAAATGGAAGAAGGCCTAAATGCCTCCAACACTTTGCATCATCCTCAAATATCAAAAATCAAAGTATGATAAAGAGAAGAATGATGATATAAATAGAAGAAGTCTATGACAAATTTTCTCCCCTATATTCAAGTACCTACAAGGGTACCTCGAGTCCCTTAGGAAAGAGAAAAAACATATATAGAAAAGTATAGAGAAACACAAAAAAGAAAACACACTCTAATCTAAAGACACCAAGAGGCCCTACTCTAGTCAATAACCTGCAATAAATTATGCTCCTCCTAAAATTAATCGTACAAGGAAGGAGGTCGAGCTCTCAAAGGCAGCATGACTAAATATATAATGCCAAGAATATCGCATATAACAAGATATAGGGATAAGGTATCCTCAACATTCCCATCCACTAGTTCCTCTGAGTTAAAAGTCAACGATCTTGTAAAGATAGCCGACAATGTCAGAATATCCTCTTGATAGTCAAACATACACTTCTTGGGATAGGAGTGAGGTGACTCAATCAATGGTTGTTAAATAAGAATTGTGCTACCAACCTTTGTTAGAGGAGCAATGATAAAATCACAATAATAGAAGAAGAAAAGGAAGCAAAAGAGCATATTTCTTATGGAGAAACTTAGAGATGGGGCCAACTCAAAATTACGCTTATGCGATTGAAATGAAATCTTCATGTCAACTATAGTAGGTTGAAGGACCCTAGGGAACCTAGGTTAAAAATTCATATAAGAAGTGGGTAGAAAGGACAAAGCTATGCTAGAAATGACCTTTGTAAGCATGTCTAGGGTTTGTGTAAATGGAGAAATATCAAGAAAAGAAGTGTTAAGAGGTGGCTCTAGAGAAATGGAAAGGAACATGCATCATTCTTTACTCCTTTTTCAGGAGCTAGGGACAAGGCCACTCCCTCGAGTAGACATCCTCATTCTTCTAAGACCTTGCAATCTTTGGCGGTGCCTTCTATTCCTTTGACTATTCCTAGCATAGGAAATGGAAAGACACCCACATTATTAAATTCAAAATCCCATATCTTCAATATTCTTATTCTTTCATACATACCTCACCCTACTATGTATGGCAAGGGTAAATGTTCCTTAGTTATTCATTCACATACAACACTTGTGTCTGAACCCTGGAGGGCTCTACTTGTTCCTATGAGTTAAGAGTCAACGATCTTGTTAAGATAGCTGACAATGTCAGAATATCCTTTTGAGAGTCAAACATACACTTCTTGGGATAGGAGTGAGGTGACTCAATCAATGGTTGTTAAATAATAATTGTACTACCAACCTTTGTTAGAGGATAAATGATAGAAGAAGAAAGGGAAGCAAAAGAGCATATTTCTTATGGAAAAACTCAGAGATGGGGCCAACTCGAAATTATGCTTACGTGATTGAAATGAAATCTTCATGTCAACTATAGTAGGTTGAAGGAACCTAGGGAAGCTAGGTTGAAAATGCAGAGAATAAGTGGGTAGAAAGGACAAAGCTATGCTAGAAATGACCTTTGTAAGCATGTCTAGGGGTTGTGTAAATGGAGGAATATCAAACAAATAAGTGTTAAGAGGTAGGGCATTGAACACTTGCACCCTCTTAGGATGAGGTTCATCAAAATCTCTTGATGAATTCAAAAGAAAGAAAAAATAAAAATCAAAAGAAAAAAACATATATAGAAGGACTAATAAAAAATGGAATAAGAGTGAAAGAAGAAGGCTCAAAAGTTGAAATAGAAGACTCATCCTCAATTTTCAATGGAACCTCACATTCCCGAGCCACTAGATATCAAATATTCTTATTCTCACATGCAAGATAGTTCTCATGTATTTGGGGACAAGGGACATAAGCCTAAGAATACTCAATAGCATCATGCTCCATTGGTGAAGACATACTCATAACTATCATTGGTGGAAGAGAAGGCTCAATTGATGAAACAAGAAGTGCTACAAACATAGAGACCTTAGCCTCAACCATGGGTACCTTTCCTCTTTATATTTTGGGAGCCAATGAAGGAAAAAGTAGAGCCCTCAAGGGTTGAGACATAAGTGTTGTATGTAAATGACCAACTAAGGAACATTTACCCTTGCCATACATAGTAGGGTGAAGGATGTATGAAAGAATAAGAATATTGAAGATATGGGATTTTGAATTTAATAATGTGGGTGCCTTTCCATATCCTATGCTAGGAATAGTCAAAGGAATAGGAGGCACCACCAAAACTTGCAAGGTATTAGAAGAATGAGGATGTCTACTTGAGGGAGTGGCCTCATTCCTAGCCTCTGACAAAGAAGTAAAGAATGACACATGTTTTTGTGTAGGAGAAAACCAAGAGGGAGGAGTGATATACAAGGAGGATCTAGAGAAGAAGCGGGTTGAATCGATGCTGATGCTAACACTTTGGTATTATACTTATAATAATCCTTACACAACAAATTACCATAGGGTAGCATAGGTACAAGAAGATTAGGCTAGAGATGATCGAGAGAGAATCCCCCATACAACACTAGTGGTTTATATATAGTATTCTAGATAGTTTGCATAGTACCATCATGGGGTATCTTTAAGATTTGTGGATAAAAAAAGTGACAACATCCATAGAAACTAGCTAGGGAATGCCTAGCTTCATTATGAACAAACTTTAGGCTCTGGAATCACAACAAATATGAAAGAAATAGCCTTTGGTCCCATAAGGACCAACACAGAGATAGATCCAAAATGAGAAAGTTCAATACCATCTGTAACATCATAAATTACACCTTGTAAATTTTCACGCCGCATAAGTGGTTTCACTTTAGGTCGATTGGAGTCATTCTTCATCTCTTTGTCTATTTATTCGCATGGACTACCTTGTCAGCTTATAATTTGGTGTTTTCTCGACCATGCTGACCATTTGATGGATTCTAGCATGCTAAAAAGATGTCCATGAACTACACAAATGTCCCACAAATATGTCAGCCTGTAGGTGTCTGTTTGAGTGTTACACTTGCTCCTAGAAGAGTTTATAACATCTCTGTTCGTGGCCACCGACATTAGGATTCTTCCCTAGGTTGTATATCTTGTTCATTTGAACGTATTTGGGGCCTTCTTGATCATTTTGGGAATTCTTGAGCTCTAGGAATTCTATTCTTCATCTTTCACAATTTTTCCAACATTTAGTGTCCACCATTATCATAATTTTGGAGAGTTCTTGGTGCTCAACGTCTTTCATTCGGGTGCTAGCTCCTCAAGTGTTGAAGTGTAGTTCTCTCTCTATCTTTGTTCATTTACACATCTATTTCTTTGTATGAATCATATCTATTGTTTTGATTCTCTACTTGTATCTTTATCATCCTTCCTTTATCAGTGGCTATTATCTATGCTCTTCATGAAGGTGCAAACACTAAAGTAGGGCTTTGATTGAGGCAGACCTATTAATAGCCCCAACAATTTTCCTCTTTCTTGAGTGTAGATTCATTATCAAGAGAGGGAGATTGATTTGCTGGAGGCTTCAATCATGGACTAGTTTTAATTACTATCATTTTGTACTAAGTCATTTTATTCAGTGTAGTACCTTTAGTTTAGTAGTTTTGTTATATCTACATTCATTGTACGACTTCTATACTTTGTTCGTACAAGACATTAGCACCCTGCATTAGTGTCCCAATTATGTGCATTCATCCTAAGAACATAGGCTTAGTAGATCTCATTAAGAGGTCCCTATAGTTTTCCTACTCAGTTTTATAGTTTGTATCCCTTGGCTCACCAGAGCGTCAGTAAATTGAGCTAGAGTGAAGGTTGGTTTGCTCTTTGAAGTTCATCACTTTGAGAGTAGAAAATACCATCCTCTACACCACCATGTGTATGAATGGTGGCCTTCAAATAGTCATTTATTGCCCTAGGTAATCTATTAATAAAAAGAGTCTCCTCTACGATGACATTGACTCTATAAGAGGGATCAACCATAATGCTAGTAATGAAATTATTAACTAGAATAGGAATGTATAGAGGAGAAGGCTCTCCATGGAATGGTGAATCAATGGGTGTGAAAGATATATCAACTACCTTAAGGTTTTGACGTAGAGTGGAGATCAAAGTGATTGTCACCATGTTCACATATGTAAAATCAATAGATGGAACATAAGAAGTACAATAAAGTTAGAAGAATAAGGCAGAAATAGATCTATGCATATTTGTAGCTCACTATTGGCCTTAGCGATAGATTTATTAGAACTCTTCTACTTATCACCAAGACAGATGATACCGATATCTATGTGGTCTTGGACTACATGTCACAAATGCACATAACAATAGATGTCATTCCTAGGCACTTAATGATATTGACAAAAGTTAGAGGCATCATAATAACTAGAGTATGGCTTGTTATCGGGGAGTGGTCTAATCCTAGGAGGGTAATCAAGTTATCCTTAAGTAGTTTCTAAAGTACACTAAAATAAGGATCAGATAACTTAATAAAGACCTGATTGTGTTGTGATTCGAGTATACTTCTCTTTGTTGCTTAAGGAATTGTAATCACTTTAACAACTATTTTATTCTTCTTTGACCCTCCAAAAAAAGTCAAAACTCCAAAATTATCATTACATAAGGATGCGATAGAATCCCTCATATTGAGAAAAAGAATGTTGATAATCCCAAAGTGCATTACACAACTTTATATAAGAAGGGTGTTTCGTTGGAGACACTCCTTCCCTCAATATTGGTTGCAAACATCCCATGATAATTTTTTGAATGTTGATGAGCCAAAAATAATGGCTCTATTTTGTCTATGTGCATGTTTCTTTTCTGGGATATTAGGAGTCAGTTTATGTCTTTAAGTTTAGAACCCTTTTTTAAAGTGATATCATTTTATATGTCTTGGTAATATGTTCATATGACATAAAATTATCTGATATATGTTCCTTTTTGATGCAATATGATAGATAAATGTGTTATGAGGAATATCCATGACAATAACACATGTAGATTTTGAATGTTATTCTGATATGAATAATTAGGCCTATATTTGTGTACATTAACAACTTCATGCAAGATTGAAGAAGGATGTTGAACTGGTCCAGGATGCTCATCAATAAAGATGATAGAAACATTGGCCAAGGAAGGGATAGAAAGGATCATTGTTGAAGAAGTCAATAGGCGGTTGGAAGTGGTTCATTATGACTTGCTAAAGACTTAATGGTTCCCTTTGTTGAAGGAGTAGATTTAGGATTGAAATGATGCTAGATTCTCTCTGTTGTTCTAACGGGCTTTGATTGGTTCTTAGCATCTGTCATCTCGTCTTTTTCTTTCTCCTTACTCAATAAATGCATCCTCTTTAAGATGTGGGAGTGGTATGCTAGTTAGTTAGATTTTATGCTTTAAATAAACCTCCCACCTTCTCTTGTGGTAGTGGAGAGAAAAAAGATAGTTTCAGTTATAGTAATACAGTTCTGAATTGGAAAGAATTAGGCTCTTAGCAAATTGTTATGTTGTCAAGTATTTTGAAATCAATAAAGACGGTATTTTATGATTCAATTGTTTGGTTTAGATATCTGGATGCTTTCTAAGGGGGGGCACTTAGTGAGCACTTCTCTATTTTCTTTTATCAGTTATTTTCTATTCTATACTTAGTATTATTCTGATCACAGACTGCTCCTACAGCCACTGGAATATTTCCTGTGACTGTTCCTGCAACCACTATGAACGGGGTAGAAATCTATTTGTTGATCATGGATAAATTCAGTTTTCCTTAGTTGATTCCTAGAAGGTAGTTAGTTTTCTTTACAAGTATTTTAGTTATTTATTTCCAGCATTCTAATTTCAACAATAGGAAAAGTGGTTGTTTAGTCTTTCTAGTACATAAACCTTGCAAACCCATTTCAAGTACATGCTCTGGGTTGACAATTAAGTGAACCTTCATGGTAGAAGATAATTACTTGGCTAGATGTCTAATACCTAAGGTATTATTTCAAAGTCTAATTTATTGAGCCATTAAGAAGAGTAGTCATTTTTGGTGTCGTTGCCAGGGATGGTGTCAAACTAGAAACCTGTGCAGTCATTGATACTTGTGCTTTGTTTTCTCTAGTTAAATTTTTTGTTTTCATTTACCTATCCAAGTGATGACCTATAATACTACTATATGCCTAGGAGAAGAGATGCTTTAGGAAGGTTTGTTCCTAACAACCCCTATCTTGGTGAAGATTTTGAGAAAACTCATAATCTATTTGAAGGAGACCGAGAGATAAACCCATTTGCTAATTTGTTTGGCAACATTGACGAGCTTGCAGACCAAGAACTTGTTGAGAACCCATTTGCTTTGATACTTTATCAAGCAAGGATGGAAACCCAAAATCAACCTACCTTTGAATTCCCTATCACTAATCAGGATGATAATAATAAGCTCAAGAATATCCCTGCTTCAGTTCTCCCTAAGTTTTATGGGCTTGTTTTTAGAGGATCCATACACCTTTTTGTTTGAATTTGATATCCTCTATCGGAGCTATAGACTAAAATTGTTTCTTGCTACTCTGAAAGAAGGAGCCCTCAGATGGTTCACGAGTCTTGGGAGAGATGCTATTGGTAGTTGGGAAGTTATGAAAACAAAATTTCTTGAGAAATATAAAGAATATTGCAAAAGTGGTAGTAGGGGGGATGACATCTTTAGGATGCAGCAAAAAGATGATGAGAATTTGGGAGACTATATTTCAAGATTCTTGTTCTATCTAAAGAAAAATTCAGATTATACTCTTAACGAAGAATATCAAAATCTACTTTTTCTCAGAGGAATAAGTGATGACAGTATTGAAGCTCTGGACTTGATAGGAGGGGGAGATATCTCTCAAGTGACTTGGGAAGATCTAACAAAAATATATCAAAACCATTCTTGAGAAGCTGTGAAGAAGGGAAGAGGATACCAAATTACCAAAGGAAAATCCTCCAATGGAGTTTCAAGGATGGAGATTAATCACTTATTGTCTAACTTCAAGCAAGATATTATAAATAATATGGCCACACAGTTGGACACACTTCATGAAAAAAGGAAGTATGATGAAGCAGAAGCAGTCCTAACTGAATATTGCCCTCATTGCAAACGGAAGAAAAGAGACTGCAAATGCAAGACAATAGCAAATATTGAAAACCATAATGCCTCATTGGAATTTAAACCTGTTGAAAGAGAAGAAGATCAAATATTTTATGCAGCACAAAGAAGACCATGGGTTCCATGACAAGGTATGCCACCTGATCCTTTATCCTTTAATAGTCCTTATTCCAATTCATATAATTCTAGTAGTCAATGGAAAAATCAGTATCCACCCTATTATGGGAACTTCCATTAGTAAAATTAGAACAATTCACAAAATGCATTGACAAATTATCAAAAATCCTCTCCTCCTTGGCAGAAAATTCAAGGAAATTGACAGCCACCTCAAGGAAACTGGCAACAAACACCACAATGGAGAGGAGGAAAACAATGGTCAAATCAATCCTCTAGTCTCCAACAACCTCCTCGACAACCTCAACAACAAACCCTAATGCCCCCACCTAATGCTGTTGCACCACCTAAACCTACTCAATTGCTAGCTCAACCCATGCCAAATCCTAACAATTAAAAAAACCACAACAACAAGAAGTTTATGCTACTGATCCAAATCAATATCCTGCCTATGCTATTTATTTAAGTGATATCCATTTAAGGTATGAAAAAAATCTTCCTACACCATCACCTCCAGTTATCACCGAAATGCCTGATGAAGGACATATCTACCAAAGTGCCAAAATTCACCAATCCCATGAAGGCTAGAACAACAAGAATAAAGAAATACTCCTCCATTTCCTCAAAGATTAGAGGCAAAAACAACTAAACAGAAATAAGAACCCATATTTGATATTGTGGAGCAGTTAAAGAATGTATGTGTCAAGATTCCCTTGTTTCAAGTAATAAAGGATGTTCCAATATATGGGAAGGCAATAAAAGAAGCTCGCTTGAAAAATATAGGAAGAAAGAAGAAAGATCCACCTACAGTTCATGTTGTAGGCCAATTAACAAACCTCATTTTAGGGAAAGTTTCTATCCCTAAGTATTTAGACCCAGGAAGTCCCCTTGTGGCATTAGTTGTCAATGGAGTTCAAGTTCAGAATGCTCTTATTGAGCTTGGGGAAGCTATCAATGTTATGATGAAAGATGTGATGCATAAACTCAATATCACTAACCTAAGAACTACAACTACAGTCCTACAACTTGTAAACAGTTCTACTATTACACTAGATGGTATGATGGAAGATCTTGTAGTAACACTGGGTTCCTAGGAATATCCAGCTAACTTTGTCATTATTTCACCCAAAGAAACTTTAGGAGATTATCCTATTATTTTGGGTAGACCTTGGTTAGCCACAACATATGCTTTCATAGGATGTAGATCAAGGGACATGACCATTTCTGATGAGACAAAAACTAAAACACTTGCATTATATTCACCTGCCCAACATCAACTTGAGGATGAGCATTTAGTTTGGCCAGACATGAAAGAAGAATATGATAAAGTCAATTCCATACAACAATTAATGATGATAAGGAGAGACCCATTCTTGCAACTTTAAGAAGAGGAGGATGTCCTATCTAATGTTTTGCAGAATCAATATGGAATTCTTGACCAAACTGCTGACTGTAATGCATAAAATGTATGTCCTCTACAACCTTTACTGTTAACCACTTCTACAAAATCTCCCACAGCCATAGACTTGCTGTATACATTGCTGTCACATGAAATAAAAGTTCCACATTTTCCTGCAACATCTATAATGGACCTATCTAGGCAAGTTGAAGTGATCCCGAAAAAATGGTTGAATGCCAATAATCGCCTTACCCAAGAACAAAATGTGTCTTTAACAAAAATATTGCAGTCACACAAAGAAGCATTTGCATGGGACTACATGGATATGAAAGGTTTACATCCTAAGTTATGCACACACCAAATCTACATCAGAGAAGATTGTAAACTAGTAAGGCAACCTCAAAGAAGAATCAACCCTGCATTAAGGGAAATAGTTAAGCAAGAATTGCAAAAGTTACTCAATGAAAGCTTTATATATCCTATTTCTTACAGTGAATGGATATCACCATCAGTTATTGGTCCTAATAAAAATGGAAAGTGGAGATTTTGTGTAGATTATAGGGAGCTTAATGCTGCAACCAAGAAGGATCACTTCCCTCTTCCTTTTATTGACCAAGTATTAGACTCTTTAGCAGGAAAGGAATTATTTTCATTTTTAGATGGTTTTAGTGGATACAACCAGATAAGAATAGCCCTTGAGGACCAAGATAATACAACTTTCACATGCCCATGGGGGACCTATGCCTACTCCATTCTTCCATTTGGTTTATGTAATGCCTCAACAAGTTTCCAAAGGGTAGTTATCAACAAGTTCTCAGATATTTCTCATGACTGTGTGGGGATATACATGGATGGCTTCACTACCTATGGAGGTACTTTTGAAGAAGCATTGAGTAATCTAGAAAACACTCTATAGAGGTGTGAGGATCATAATTTATCTTTAAATAGTAAGAAGTGTTTTATGATGATGCAGGAAGGTGTTGTTCTTGGCCACTATCTTTCTCATAATGTAATTCAAGTAGATCCAACAAAGATTGAAGTTATCTCTAATTTGCCTGTACCAACAAAATAGAAGGATGTTAGGAGTTTCTTAGGCCATGCAGGTTATTACAAAAGATTGATCAAATATTTTAGTAAAATTGCAGTACCCCTATATACACTTCTCACTAAAGATGCAACATTCCAGTGGACAGACTCATGCAACAAAGCATTCTCTGAGTTGAAGGAAGCATTAACTCATGCACTGATGCTTCAAAGTACTAAATGGGAACTTCCATTTCATATACATACCGATGCATCTGATTATGCAATTGGAGTTGTTCTAGGACAAAAAGAGACATCAGTAGAACATGCCATCTATTTTGTCAACAAAAACTTGCAAGGTGCTGAACTTAACTACACTATAAAAGAGAAAGAAATGTTGGTAGTTATCTATGCCCTCAATAAATTTAGACATTATGTAACTGGATATAAGGTCTATGTCCACCCTGACCATGCAACAATCAGATATCTTATGAATAAACCATCAATATTAGGAAGGTTGGCCAGATGGATTCTTCTACTACAAGAATTTGATATCACAATCATTGACAAACTAGGATGGGAAAATGTAGTTGCAGATTTTATTTCACACTTAGCAACAAATCTAGAATCACAAATTTTGGATGATTCTTTTCTAGATGAGTATCTATTCTTTATTACTGTCAAGTTACCATGGTATGCTAATATAGCTAGCTATTTAGTTGCTCAAAAGGTTCCCTTTCATTTTTATCCAAAAGAAAAGAAGTTACTATTTGAGAAAACTTTCAAATTCACCTAGATAGCAAGATGTTTATTTTATATAGGCCCAAATCAGGTGATGCGAAGATGTGTGAGAGAAGATGAGACTCATGATATACTACATGCATGCCATGATGAACCCCATGGGGGACATTTTGTAGCCAAGAGTGTTAGGGTTTCAAGCAGATTCGAAGCAAATATGAACTAACAATTATATGCAGATTTAAATACAAAAGATAAAGAAATAAAACAGGACACAGATAACATAAAGATTTAACGTGGTTCACCCAGAATGGGTTACGTCCACCATACACAACCATCCAATCTTTCTTATTATCCAACAAAAATAGTACATCAACCTTACAATGCCTTAAGCATCCCAGCCACTTATAACATGCTTTTTTAGGGCAACAAACAAAGTCGACCTTTTTAGGGTTTTATTACAATGTCAGTTTTCATCAACGAAAAACGGCAAAAAAAAATTTCACGGGGGCTGTCGCCCTTGAACCCCTGCCCGGGGCCCAGCCTAGCCTCGGACCCTGGCGAGGATACATGCTGAGTGCACAATAATTTGCTGATCAGTCACCACATTTCAACAATCTCCCACTTGGAGACTGATCAGGCTCCACACCGAACAAAGAGAACAACTATCAAAATACTTAACACAAGATATTATTGGCCAACCCTTCATAAAGATGCAACCTGATATACAAGGAAATGTGATAGATGCCAGAGAATGGGACAACCAACTAGATCAGATGAAATGCCCTTACATCCTCAAGTGGTGGTCACCCCATTTGACAAGTGGGGTCTTGATTTTGTGGGACCAATTGATCCACCTTATAATGGGAAGTCTTACATTTTGGTTTGTATTGATTATGTCACCAAATGGGTAGAAGCGAAGGCAATGACACATGCCAGAGATAACAAGGTTAATGAATTTCTATATGAATAAATCTTCACAAGATATGGAGTTCTTAGAGAAATTGTCACAGACCAAGGAGCACAGTTCATCTCTCAATTTGTTACGACATTAGTAAATGAATACAACATCAGATATAAGAAATCTACCCCATAAAATCCTCAAGCCAATGGACAAGAAAAAATAACAAACAGGGAAATTGAGAATATCTTAACCAAGATTGTTAATCTTGGGTAGCTAGGTTACCTGAAGCAGTTTGGGCCTATAGGACATCATGGAAAACAACAGCATGGTTTACTCCTTTTGAGAGTCTCTATGGTAAGAAAGAAATGATGCCAATAGAATTTGAGCTTAAAACTTTTAGAAAAATAATTGAATTGGGTATGGACATTACTGAAGCATAACAAGCAAGACTACCACAGCTCAATGAGTTAGATAAAGTCTACACAATTGCCCTGCAACACACAAAACTCCTATAGAATCAATGAATCAAATGGCATGATAAATATATCAATGACAAAAAATTTCAATCTGGAGATTGTGCTCTACTGTATGATTCTGGATATAAAGATAATCTGGGTAATATTCACACCAGATAGTTAGGGCCATATGAAATATCATAGGTGTTTGACAATGTCGCTCTTCAACTCACAACAATTGATCCTGTCAAATTCAAGCTATTGGTTAATGGGCATAGATTGAAATTATATCATAAGCCCCTATCTAAAGAATATTTCATGAAACAATTTGCTTCAACAACTGGTTCTCCTACAACTTTATGCTCAGAGTTTCCTGCTGTCGATGATGGTGGGCTTTGAGTCCTGCCTTCTGATTGAGTAGCCAAAAAGATGATTCATAACAAACACTTCCATCTTTATGAAAGATATTTCTCCATAATAACATCCCTATTTCACTCTATTTCACCCTCATATCTTTCGCATCATTTCCACCTCACCTCATATTGATCAATTTTTTCACTGTATCATTAAGTTAACTGCAGGTACATGGAAAGGACTTTAACATGCAATGCACCATATCACTCTAGGTACGTCACAAATTACCACTTCAATTATTTCCTGTTAGATATCATCATTAGCTACATTCAAATTGCCATGTATATTCCTCGTTACCTTGCTATCATTTTTCTTCTGCCATGTGAGGACACTTGGCAAACTTTTAGTTGGGGGGGAGCATTCCATGATTTGATGCATTCCTATGTAAAATTTGATCTCCTACGTGTGATTGATTTCTTATGAGTGATCTATTTTTCTGTATCTTATGTCATTAGTGCTTTACATTGGTACTTTGCATCATTTTTAATCTCTTTTTATTATTTTTAAAAAATGATTATGACATTTTATGCATGCCATTTTTTTGAAAATCTTGCATGAATTGTCATCTTGATTAATTCTATCACCCTTACGAGTCATAATTGCACTGTCTTGTTACCCTTGTGATTACCAATCATTGTCCACATATATTTCTACTCAAGAGGGTTTTTCCTTGAAAATAACAAGTTACGAGCTACAAAGTGACACTGGTAAGCAGATAAAATAGAAGATTTCAGGATATTATGTAAATTGCATTGAAGAAGCTCAATGGAGGATCTTTGATAAGGAATGAACCCATAGTTCATACCTCTATTGTGGAGGATCCAGAATGTGGTCAGGAGTTTGTTCAAAGTGGATGGCTGAAATACTTTTTGAAGTTGGAAGATTTTAATGAAGAAATAGCCACTGAATTTGCCATGACCTTCTCTAATGGATAAGCAAATGTTAAAGGACTAAGAATCTTGGCCACTGAAGAAAGGATTGTAGAAGTAACTAGTTTACCTGTTGAAGGATCAAAATATGTAGAATCAAAGGATGCCAGGAGTGTTCGAGCGGAGTTTACGAGACCTGGAGATCGTCCACCAATTGTTGACAAACAAGGGGTCAGAAGAATATCTTTGTCAGATAAATGTATGGTGGCAGTTGTTCACATAGTCAAGTATCTAATATGTGAGGGGAGACAATATTTTTTACATTCAATACACTTCAAGTTTCTTAGTCATCTCGGGCATGGAATGAGAATGAATGTTCCAAATGTGTTATATAATCTCCTGAGCGTTATGGCCTCTGAAACCCAGAAAGGTAGGTCAAATTCCATCTCCCACCATTGTTTAATTAAATTATTAGTGGAATGACCATTAAGGGATGTATCTCAATTGTCCTAGGAAGAATTTGTGTCACTTCACAAATTTAGGGCTGAAAATTATCAGGGTCAGGAAATAATTGCAGAGAAAAAACTAGGGTTTACAGAAAAAGAAGGAAAATGACCCTTGAAGCCTTGAGTTCTAAGGGTTCCTTTGCTGCAGATTCTCCTACAACAAAAAAAATTCTGAGTAATGTTGCGTTAGTTCTTGTAGGCACTAGTGAAGAACTTTTAATGAACAATCCTAGAAAAAGTAGGGCTTCTACTCGGAAGGCGAAAGAGAAACTAGTAGAGTCAACTGAAGTTGAAATCCCTAAAATAGGAAACCCTAGTATGGAGAACCCTGTGAGATTATAGGAAAAGAAAGGTTGAAAGTGAAAGCTTGATGATAAATTAGGAGAAGAATCTTTGGTCCTTGGAAGAAAGAAATAGAGAGTTGTAAAACCTTTTGTTGCAACTCTTCTGTCTAAAGAAAGTACAAAGGAATCTAAAATCTCTAGAACCCATAGGGGTATTCCAAATGAGTCTCAAAGAAGAAGTAATAGGCTTAAAGGGATGCTCAAAAGGAACTCCAATGTAGAGTTCAAGATACCTATCCAAGTTGATTCTGAGTTGGAGGAATAAATAGGTGTAGCTTCTGAACAACAGGACATTGAGAGAGAACAATATTGTGATGAGGATAACATGGATGGGTTGAATAATTTAGTAGAAGCAGTGGAGAAGGTAATGGAATAGGAGGAAGGAACATAATTTACAACAATTGTCTCCATGATAGCACAAAAGTAAGTTCCTACAGTGGAAGGACAAAACTCTGTCATTGAAAAAATGATAGAGCAAGAACAATCAACTGAAGAACAGAGGAAAAATAAAAGGTTTCTTCCAGTAATTAGACACAGGCCCACTCCTTTTTCATGGATGTTAGTTGCATTTGATTTATACCTGTAGTGTCATAAAATTGTGACCCCTATAATTTTAACCACATTTGGGGTCCTGACCTTGGCGACGACATCTCCTTCCCTAACCGGGACCTACTTCTGCATTCTCACCCCTTCACCCTTCCTCCTTCATGACTTGTGTCTGCTCTAGACCCTATCCAGGCCCCAAAATAGGGTAGGAAAAGGGTGTGGAACTCCTATCCCCCTAGGACAAGGACGTGGTGCCCTTGTCCCCACCCTAGGGTGGCCCTATGTCAGGTCTGCCCGGTCTCCCATGGACAATTTGTCTTTGGGGTTTGCAATTCCTCTTTGTTGGCCTTCGGTGGTTGAAAATTAATCCTTGAGGCATGTATAAAGAGGAATTCACTTCCCTCATTCAAGGACAAATGATAGATGAGAACGTAAGAGGCATAAGGAGAAGATACAAGATTTCAAGGTCATCATCAAACATTCAAGTCTTCTTCATTCATCCATTGGAGCAACATTAAAACATTCATTTGCAAGTATGTGTGTGTTAGGGTTTTGTCATGTTACATGCCATTTCATACAACATTTGTGATTACATTCAAGAAGCAAAGCAATCATCATCAACAAGTTGCAGATCTACAAGGTATACATTTCCATTGTTTACATTCAAGCATTTGCAATTACCTTCTTTCAAGGTTGATTCCTCAACCGAAGTTTGACTGAGGCAAACCCCTATCGACAACCATTCTCCCTCTCTTTTTTGTGTGTAGGTTGCAGGTGCACAACTGTAATTTCAGGTTTGGGCTTCATTTACAGAGATGAAAGAACCCTTTTTCGTTTCATGGATTTTGTGGAGGACCATGTACATTCCCGCCATGGTCCTGACGAATTTTCTCCAAATTTGTAGGGAAGATCCATATCAGTCTAATTAGCTCAGATCCAAAGTTACAACACGTTCCCAAATTGGCAGCTCTTAATTTCACTCATTTCCTCTCTCTTTCCCGCATAATTAACAAGTCAACTTTCTCATTTACAAAAGAGGGTAAATCACACTTCAACCCTTGCAATCCACTTGGAATTCATATCCTTGTCTCTCTTGGATTTGGATCTAGTGGATTCAAGCCCCTCTTTTGAATGTAAAGTTCCCCCCAAGTGAAAATCATCCTAGTGGCTTCCTTTCTCTCTCCTAGGTGGGGAGTCACTAGGATCCAATTTTCCACTTTACATTGTGGTGAACCCAATGTCTTACACATTAATTTTGATTTCTCATTCCTAGATTTGATTGATTGCAATTTGAATCTCAAATTTTCATTTTCAAGTTTGATATATTTGCAAATTTAAGAGGTTAATTGCAAAAAAACCCTAATTTTTCATTTTGAGAAAATTAAACTTGTGAAGAGTACAATTTTAATTGTTTGTTTCAGATCTGATTTCTATTTCAAAATTGCAATTCAAATCTATCTCTTTAATCTGAAAATTCAGTGGTTAAATCATAAAACCCTAATTTTTAAGATTCTTCTATTTTCAACCATTGACTACAAGTTTGACCGATCTAGACATCTCCAAATCGGCTCTTTTTTCGAGTTTTGTATTAAAATCATAATATCTATCATTCCTGAAAATTTTGAAAAAAGTTGGTCAGACTGCGTGTGTTCCTGCCACGGTCCTCGACTTTTTTCCTAAAATTTTGGGAGATAGAATTGACTGTATTTTTCTTCTCAGATCTAGAAAACCAGCGTACTTGATGAATTTTAACACTCTCTAAGGTCAAACACAAATTCAAAATTCTTCAAATTAAAACCTTAAAATTAATTTTCATATAAAGTTTCTAATTTTAGATCTGCTTTTCCAGCAAATTCAGATTTCACTTAAGTGACTTTTAAATGACAATTAATAAATTGGATTTACTTTCTCTTTCGCATATGATTACATTTCTCTTTGTATATATTTATCATGTGTCGGATAAGAGTTTCTTTCATTTCCTGTTGCTTCTCTTTCTTCATAGCACTGGGTCATATTGTGTTTTTAGGATTTCCAAATTATTTTCTTTTCAATTAGATCTCAGAGCTTTCATGTATCATTTATGTTGCATTATGGTGATGTTGCTAACAAAATGCATTTCCTATGTTAATCACCTTAAAGCTTTTGTAGATCCTAAACCTAAAGATCCTAATCCTTGTACCTCTCCTAGGGTATCTTGTATGATTGAGATGAAACCTAATGCTTTAACCAATGATCTCTCTAAAAAAGGGCAAGCATTTTAAAGTAAAATGGATCCATCTTCTTCTTCTATATGTACCCTTGAGCAAGGGGGAAAAAATCAAAACATCAACATTCTTACATCCTCCTTATTCTCTTAAGACCTATCTTCAATATGAAAGTCTATGTAGGGAGGATGATGTCATGCATTTTATTCATGACCTTTCCCCTCACATAGAAATAACTAAAAATGAGCTTTTAGATGATGAAGATGTTCCTCCCCAATCTTTCAAAAAGGATAAGCTTGATAAAGGAAAAGAGATTGTCATTTTAGATGATAGTCCTCCTTCATCTACAAATCCTTTTTTGCCTCCTTACACATCATATTTCAAAAAAAATCATGATCTTGTTCCTCCATCTAGTCAATTGCAACATTCTTATAGTTGTGGCTTTCATATAATTACAAAACAAGGTTTTAAAGGACAAGGAATTGGGAAATTTGAGCATGGAATTCGAGTCCCTATAAATCCTCCTACACAAACAACTACAAAAGGCTTACGAAGTAGTACCCCTCTTTCTATGGATGAATTCCTTATGCTTCAAAACTTTAAAGATCACCTTCAAAAACAACAAATCAAGAGAGCCCTCAAGAATGCTTCTTCTTCAAAGTGTCCTTTTTGTTCATTTCATCAAACCTATGACCATAATGCTGATGATTGCCCTGATTTTTAAAAATCTATTCAAGATGGCATAGATAGTGGCAAAATTAGAATTGTGCATAATGAAACTTCTTCATGCCAAGATGATATTTACCATCCTAACAAATTAGCTACAAGAATCTATTGGAGATTGAAATATGACAAGAACATTTCCTTTGCTCCTCAAAATAAAAACAAAATTCTTAAGCAAGTGAAAGGTATTGAATATTGCATTTTTCATGATTCATATTCACATTCTCTTGGAAAATGTTATGCATTTAAGAGATTTGTTCAACTACAATATGATCTTGCACACATTTGTCTCACAGAAGACCTAGCTGTATTTCTTGGTAAAAACATCATGCCTTAGCACTTCCTTTCCCTTCATGTTTTCTCTTCACCTTATCGCATAATTAAGCCATTTCATAGGGGCTCTTTATCAATAGTGGTGGTATTGTTTCTCTTTAACACACTTTGGGGCAGCAACATGAAGTGCATGTTTTCTCCTTCTTTCTATGCATTTATCTCTATCTTGGTGCATTATTCATTATTAGATCTTTTTTCTTGCATAGGGTTATTCTTATGTGAGAATATATTTGTTCCTTGGTTTTTCTCTTTGCTTGGAGAGGGTAATCTTTAACGAATACTACACTTCTTCTCTTTCCTTCATTCTCTTTGAAATTTTACCTCTTATATGGTTTTGATTATTCACGAGTATGATATGCCCCTTAGCAGGGAATGATCTCTTGAGAAGTATGTATCACTTTCTTGGAAGGATTTTCTCCACTAGGATGACATATCACTTGAAACTAATCACCATCAGAAAATGTGTAATGTTTTTCCTTGTTCTCCTTACTTGGGGGGAAAGGATTTTCATTCCTTTCCCTTTTCTTTCTTATCATTATTTCTTTTAGGGGCTGCATTTTTCATATTTGATTATCATTTCTTGCAATGGTATGCTTTTATGACTAATCCCCCTTGGGGAATATATGATGCTTTTTCTCTCTTCCTTTCGAAGATTACCACTTCTTGAGATGTGCATTTTACATTTTCTAATGCCTTTTCTTGCATGTGTTCATGTAAGTTCATTGCACATTTTCTTATGTTTAATCTCTCTCTAGTATATTGTGTAACCTCTTCTTATTGTCCCTTAGCTTGGGGGGAAATGATCCTTCTCTCTCTCTCTCTTTCTCTAGGGATCCATTTTTCTATTAAGTGGATGGTGTGATTTATCTTACTTGATGTCATTCCTTGTGCACAAGTTGTTGGTTGTTCACTCAAGGATTCTCTCTTATGCAAGAGGTGTAAGTCCTTGACTACGTTCTCTTTTATAATTGGTAATGTACATCTACGTTGAATCCAACCATCCCTTCTGGGGGCTAAATGTGAGTCATCACTCATCAAGAATCCCTTTCACCTAGAAATAGGAGGAAGGATTTCATTCTTGTTCTTTCCTTTTCTTGTTCTAGAAGATTTTATATTTGTCTAAGACAAATCCTCTTGGGGGTAGATTTATTTTGAACAAAGATCTCTTCTCCTCCAAGGATCACCTTTATACTTACAACAAGATATCTCTTTTCAACTATCATATCCTTGATTTAAGAGTACTCCCTCTCTTTCTTGGATTTATGACATTGTTTCATAGTAGATATCTTCTTCATGACAAAGGTAGGTATCCTTGTTCTAGTTTCCTTAAGATAACAACATCAACTTATGTTGACATATTAAGGGGGGGGCACCCACACTGCTCCTTTGTACTATACTTATCTCATGCATTGTACAGTGGGAAATTCTTGGAACCAAAGGGAAGCCTCTTAGAGAAAGATGTCGTCACTTTTCTTGTACAGTGAGACATTCTTGGAACCAGAGGGAAGCCTGTTAAAGAAAGATGTCATCACTTTTCTCTTGTAAAATGGGTCATTTTTGGAACCAGAGCACAATCTCTTAGAGTGAGATGTATTCACTTTTTCTTTTCTTATATAGTGGGTCATTCTTGTAACTGAAGAATGGTCTCTTAGAGTGAGATGACGCCACTTTTCTCTTATGTGAGGTGTTTACTCTTAGAACCAGAGCACAAACTCTTAGAGCGGGATATCATACCTTTCTTGACACTTGTACTATACATTTTATACAGGTTGTAGCGTACTTGGGCATAGACTCCTATGAGCCGCTTCAAACCTCACTTGCACACACACACATGAGGTTGAGTGGAACTAATGGTTTTCTCACTCTCTCTCTTTACATGGATCACCTAGATAGGCTCTAGGGGCGAGATTTTTCATGTCCCTCTCTCCATGGATCACCTAGTTTTAGTGTCGAGACGTCCATGGTTTCTTTCTTCTTCGCCTTTCTTCTCATGGATCACCAAAGTGTGAATTCATGTTATCTCTCTTCTTCCTCTCATGAACTCATAGTTTTACTATTAATGGTTCATGGATGATATCATCTTTTCTCTTTTATGTGATCGCACATGTTTATGTGATGGCATTGGTCTTTGTGTCCTATTTAGTTTGTCGTCTTGTGTCTTTTTGCACTTTTTCTTTGTTTTTGTGTGTCTTGTGCCTTTTTGTTTTGTGTTCTGTTGCATATGTTGGCGTAAGTTGAGACCCTAAGATTGGGAGCTTTTTTCTCCTCGATGTTAGTGGTGTCTTATACTCCTTGTGGTCTTTCTTTGCATTCTCCATCTTCATCTTTCTATTTCTTCTACTTTACCGACAATAGTGGCATAAGCCATGCTCTCGCTAAAGTCGGGGATAAATATGGTATAAAATTGAGACCTATACAATTTTAACCATATTTGGGGTCCTCACCTTGGCGACGACATCTCCTTCCCTAACCGGGACCTACTTCCACATTCTCACCCCTTCACCCTTCCTCCTTCATGACCTGTGTTTTATCTAGACCCTGTCTGGTCCCCAAAATAGGGCAGGACAGGGGCATGGTGCCCCTTTCCCCCTAGGATGGGGGTGTAGCACCCTTGTCCCCACCCTTAGGGTGGCTCTATATCAGGTCTATCTGGTCTCCCATGCACAATTTTTCTTCGGGGTTTGCAATTCCTCTTTGTCAGCCTTCGGTAGTTGAAAATTAATCCTTGAGGCATATATAAAAAGGAATTCAATTCCCTCATTCAAGGACAAATGATAGATGAGAACGAAAGAGGCATAAGGAGAAGATGCAAGATTTCAAGGTCATCATCAAGCATTCAAGAATTCAAGTCTTATTCATTCATCCATTGGAGCAACATTACAAAATTCATTTGCAAGCATGTGTGTGTTAGGGTTTTGTCATGTTACATGCCATTTCATACAACATTTATGATTACATTCAAGAAGCAAAGCAACCATAATCAACAACTTATAGATCTACAAGGTATACATTTCCATTGTTTACATTCAAGCATTTGGAATTACTTTCTTTCAAGGTTGATTCCTCAATTGGGCTTTGATTGAGGCAAACCCCTACCCACAATCATTCTCCCTCTCTTTTTTGTGTCTAGGTTGCAGGTGCACAACTGTAATTGCAGGTTTGGGCTTCATTTGAAGAGATGAAAGAACCCTTTTCATTTCATGGATTTTGTGGACCATGTACATTCCCACCACGGTCCCAATGACTTTTCTCCAAATTTGTAGGGCAGATCCATATCAGTCTAATTAGCTCAGATTCAAACTTATAGCACGGTTAGGAACTGGTAGCTCTTCATTTCACTCATTTCCTCTCTCTTTTCTACATAATCAACAAATGAACTTTCTCATTTACAAAAGAGGGTAAATCACACTTCAACCCTTGCAATCCACTTGGAATTCACATTCTTGTCTCTCTTGGATTTGGATCTAGTGGATTCAAGCCCCTCTTTTGAATGTAAAGTTCGTCCCAAGTGAAAATCATCCTAGTGGCTTCTTTTCTCTCTCCTAGGTGGGGAGTCACTAGGATCCAATTTTCTACTTTACAATACCTAGATATGATGGATAAATAGGTAGAGTGGGAAGATGAGAAGTGATAACTGCAGAAGGAAATTGAAAAGAGAGATAAGGAGATTTCTACTCTTAAGGGGAAAATAGAAACCGTGGTGAATCTGATGCCCAATATTCGTGAGTGTAGACCACCGCCTAGGGTCTACTCTCTATACCTAAAGGAACACTTCCTCACTTTTAAAATATCCAGTAATCTTTTAGATAGGGATCATTCTTTGGAAACCGCTCAAGAGTTTTATTAGGTTTATCAGAATTCTCTTGTTGTAATTAAAAATTTGCTTTGTGAAAAACAACTATGCAATACCTGATGATAGGGAATGGAATCCTTTATTATATATTGGTGACATACATTTGAGGGTATTAATGTCCTGGATTTAGTATGAGCATACTAGGGGTGAAGAAGCTAAAACTTATCAGGAAGAAGAACTTAATATTCCCCTACCAATAAGAGCAGAAAGTCATAATCCAAGGCAGCTATATTATGATTGGCAAATTTTTTTGTATCATCCTGATTTTAAGCCCAAAATATTAGCCTTAAGGGAAGAAGCCTATCAAGAGTTTGAATCAATGAGGGCCTCTGAGGCATAGTCAGCCTTAGGACATGTGGCAGGAAGATGGAACAGTCTTACAAAAGAGCTACAAATGGTAGAGCCACACTCTTTGCAAAACTATTTTGGAGCTTTGAAAAGAACTTCATGGTACCTCCAGTTGGGATGAACAATAATTAATAATTGGCTTCCTTTACTCTTCCAGCCACCCATCCTTTTATGGCCAATACTAGATTGTAACGGGTATGCCAATTCATTTGATGAGACAATAGAAAAGGCTAGGTGAGACATGCTTGAAAAGAACAAAGGATTTTATTGGAATATTGCTAGAGGGGGCTCAGGACAGACTCAGGTTATTAATTACAAAGATCAAACAAAGGAAAGAAATTCAACATCTTCATCTTCTGGAGGAGTAACAAGACTTTAAGTTGGGGGGAAAAGGTGAGCCAAAAACAATGGCTCTATTTTGTGTGTGTGCATGTGTCTTTTCTGGGATATTAGGAGTTTGTTTATGTTTTTAAGTTTAGAACCCTTTGTTAAAGTGATATCATTTTATATGTCCTGGTAATATGTTCATATGGCATAAAATTATCTGATATATGTTCCTTTTTGATGCAATATGATAGATAAATGTGTTATGAGGAATATCATGGCAATAATGCATGTAGATTTTGAATGTTATTCTGATAGGAATAATTAGGCCTATATTTGTGCACATTAGCAACTTCATGCAAGATTGAAGAAGGATGTTGAACCGGTCTAGGATGCTCATCAATAAAGATGATGGAAATATTGGCCAAGGAAGGGATAGAAAAGATCATTGTTGAAGAAGTCAATAGGTGGTTGGAAGTGGTTCATTATGACTTGCTGAAGACTTAATGGTTCCCTTTGTTGAAGAAGTAGATTTAGGATTGAAATGATGCTAGATTCGCTCTATTGTTCTAACGGGCTTTGATTGGTTCTTAGCATCTGTCATCTCTTATTTTTCTTTCTCCTTATTTTGAAATCAATAAAGACGGTGTTTTATGATTCAATTGTTTGGTTTAGATATTTGGATGCTTTCTCAGGGGGGCCACTTAGTGAGTACTCCTCGATTTTCTTTTATCAGTTATTTTCTATTCTTTACTTAGTATTATTCTGATCATGGACTTCTCCTACAACCACTAGAATATTTCCTGTGACTGTTCCTGCAACCACTATGAACCGGGCAGAATCCTGTTTGTTGATCATGGATAAATTTAGTTTTCCTTGGTTGATTCCTAGAAGGTAGTTAGTTTTCTTTACAAGTATTTTAGTTATTTATTTCCAACATTCTAATTCTAGCAATAGGAAAAGTGGTTGTTTAGTCTTTCTAGTGCATATACCTTGCAAACCTATTTCAAGTACATGCCCCAAGTTGACAATTAAGTGAACCTTCATGGTAGAAGATTATTACTTGGCTGGATGTCCAATCCCCAAGGTATGATTTCAAGGTCTAAATTATTTATTCATTAAGAAGAGCAGTCAAATGTTATGGTTAAGGATGGCATACAAAACTTGTAAAGAGCTATATTGATCACAAGGAATAAAATCAGTTAGCTTCTTATTAGGGTACAAATTACAATGAAATTTTTTAAAACTATAGTGACCTTGGAGCCAACTTTTATTTGAAACCATTGCAAGAAATAATTCATGAGTTGATCAAAATAATAGATAGAGTTATTGAGCAATGAATAAAATCATTCCAACATGGTCTCTTTAAGGGACCATGACATTAGTTTAGCTAAAAAATGATCTTAATGATGGAAATTAGTACCAAGTGTAGTAAAAGAATTAATATGTAGCTATAGATCAACCTTACCATTATACTTATTGAGCTTTAGAATCTTGATCCCTTAGGGCATGGGTGCATTTAGGATATGCAAAATAAGAGGGATATGACAATAATTAGGAATAAGAAAGGATTACGTATAAACATTATTTAGTTTAGCAATTTGAGATCAAATTTGATCCATAGTCTACAATAAGGTGTTTAAAACAAGGTTAGATGGTAGGGGAGGTGGATGCATATTACCCATCACAACATAAACATTAGTAGTGGAAGCATTGATATGAAAGTGGGAATGGTAGATCTAACATGAGGAGGAAGGTCATACCCCAAATAATTTTGAGACACATTAATTATATAAGTAAGAGTATTCACATTTATATTATTCATGTTACTAGAAAAAGATAAAGGAGTTGAAATAGGATTTGTATCCACCATATGCATTGATGCCTCAAACATTGGAACATTCAATTGAGAACTAGTGATATCCAAATGTGTGTTTGGTTTTTGAAGGTATTCTGGAGCAATAAATAATATTATATATAATGCAAAAAATTGAGATAAAAAATAACAAATCACAATAGCACAAATATTTAATGTGGTTCACCCAAAGTGGGCTACATCTACTAGAGAAAAAACTGTCAACTTCTTTTCTATTATCTAGTGAAGAAAAAATTACAATATGATATCCAACCATAATACATAGCACTCTTAAAATAGGGTTGCCTTATAGGAAAACAAAGTGCATATATCTCCATCGTTAAATCTATGACCTAATGATAAATGGTCAAGATTTAAGCTTTGTAGCATGATTAGTTGCTAGATACCAACAATGTGTATCTTGAGGATGAGCGAAAAAAAGATGAATTCAAAGGTACACGTGCCTCAAAAATATGAGTCAATGCATGAAGTAACTCAAGGCCCTCATAATTTAAGATGGGAAAGTTACTTAGATTATCGACAATAGGGATAGCTTGAGGAAAAATATTATCATGGTTAAGAAAATTTTCAAAATCCCTTGAGTTCTCCTTCAAGGATTGTACTTTGTTAAAGGGGACCCTAAGAGTAGATTCATGATCAATAGCCAAATGCGACTCAAGAGGAGAATTTTCTTGAGAATTAGGTTGAGAGTTTGAAGGTGAAAATTTCCCATAGATCGGCCAAGAACTAAAAATATCAGGATTCCTAGAAAACATTAGACCAGGTTTATAGGACTATATTGATTTGGAGGTATGCAATTATCTATCAAGATCCTTCTAACTACGTTTATAAAAGTTGTAGATTGGGTCATAAAGATAACAATAGAGTATCATAATGTGCAAAAGGAGAGAAGAGGATGTGAGACAAAAATAGAGTTTGAAAGTTTAAATTTTGTTTGAAAAGATCATTTGATTTGATAAGTTTAACAAAAGGTGAGTTTCACATCAAGGTCACCAAAATGCAGAGTATGAAAAGTGGACCACTATAAAGGAAAATAAAAACTTTCAATGATTCAAATATGAATTATCAATCCAAATAAACCCTCGGTTAAATACAACCTTCAATTTTACTCACTAATTAATTAAATGTGTGCTTAACCAAGCATACAAATAATCTATATTCTTTAGACTCCAAAAAATTAAAAAACAAACCACAAAGGTCTCTCAGGAATCTTAGTAAGCTCTTTGTCTTGAATGAATGTGTGGGTCTAGGATGATAGTGTGGCCTACTAGTATCTTGTATGGATTAAAAATAAAAGCTACCATAGATAAGCACAAAATATTATGTATAATATTCTTGGTACTAAAGATTATGAAAATATGATCAAGCAACAAATATAAAGACTAAAATGTAAATGCTGAATAAGATTAAATTATTGAAATGACCAAGAAAAGGTTTATAATATCACTAAAGATACATACAACCTCCAAAGATTCCTTCCTAACAATTCCCCCACCTATACTAGCACACAAAAGAATAAGGAATTTTTTTGGGTGGTTGTATAGGAGTTTGTCTCAGTTAAACCCCCATTTTAGTATTTCTACCTCCATGGAAATCATGTGACAATATTTAGATAAATAACATAAAATAAAGAATAATCATAGTATTCCAACAATATTAAGATAATGCACAAAATAATCTCAAAGAATTACCACTACGAGTCTCAAGATTTAGATAAAAAACATAAAATAAAGTTGAATCATAGTATGATAATAGTATTAAGATAATGCATAAAATAAACTAAGAGAATTACCACTACAAAGCACAAAAGCTAGATAGTCTATTGGTGCAACAAAGTAGTGAGAGATTCCAAAGTAGCTGTGATCTTCTTTGACTGATATTAGATTAATAACAAGGAGTCACTATAGTAATAAAAATGACATGATAATAGCATGGGTGAAGTGTTGCGGGTGAAAGGAAAGAAAGAAAGATGTTGTAGAATGCAAGATAAGTGATAACAAGCAAGAAGAATGTTCAATAGATGTTCAAAGATAGAATTCAAAGAAAAATGAAAATGTTTGAGCTACAAAAAATAAACCCAAATGTCAATGCAGGCTGTCAAAAGTGTTACATTATGCAAGCACTACAAGAGTAACATCCAAATGGCTAACACAATCACAATTTTTTATGAGATGTCTACATGGCGTGCATACGTTCAGGCAAAAAATGGACCTAATAGTTGAGGAATTAGGCATGTGGGATGAAAAGGTTTGTTTTGGAGTTAGGAATTGAGGTTAAAGAGCATAATTATCTTAATTGCAACTAAAGGGGAAGCGTATGTGATGTGAAATTGCATAGGATACAATTTATAATAATAAAAATAATAATAATAATAATAATAATAATAATGTCAATAGGTATTATACAATGGCAATAAGAGGTAGAGTGTAATGGCGTGTAACAAAAACTGTTACTTTTTATCCTAAATTTGACTATAGTTTGTGTCAAAAAGTTAATATTTAATTATAAACATAATATTTACAAAATAAGCACCACATAAAAAAATATGTCCTCATCAAAATTTTAAGTTTTAGATAGATGTATGAATATAATTTATTATTTGGAAACTAGATAATTAGCTAAAAATAGAATAGAATAATAATAAACTTTTAAAAATTAATGTACTATATCATAATTAAAATTTAACAATAAATATTTAAAAAAATTATTACTAGACAATAATTCTTAGGGCCTAGAAGGTTGATATTTCTTCAAATGTATGGGTAGGTTATCTTAGATTGCGCTAGAGATAGGGTGAGTGAAGTAAATATTGGTGGTGTTTCAAAGGGCAATCTTGGAAATTGTGAGGTAGGATATTTTGGTAGGGACCACAATGACAAAGTGATTAGTAAGAAAAGTGAATTTATGGTAGTAACAACTAATAATAATGCTAAATTTAGTTTTATTCTGCTAGGACTAAAATTTTGTTTAGAACTAAAAGCTAAGCAATTGCATCTTGAAGGCAACTATCTTCTCACTATTGTTAGAAAAATGGTGTCTTAACCTTATATTTACATTAGGTTACTATTTATTTTAAGTTTTTGTTTCAGAACAACTTGGTCCAAAATTCTACTCAAAGCTTTAAATTGGATAGGTAAGTATGTTAGTACATTTTTGTTGCAAGTTCATGTCTAGATTTGAAAATATTAAAGTTTATATTTTCTAAAGTTGTGAATGTTAGTTTTAGAGTCAATTTTGATGGATTTAGAGGTTCCTAAATGGGCTAAAAGTGTATGTAACCAGAATAGTGAGTTTTAGCTTTATAGAGCATGCCATGAGATTTTTGTCATTTCAAATGGTTTTTCAATCAAACACCTAGTTCAAAAGTTATGGCCTTTGGAAGTTGGGTCTCTTGAAATAGGAAATATAAAAACATGTTAGACACATGAATGAGGTGTAAAAGAGAGGTCGACATGTTGATGTGTATTTGAGATATCACAGGGTATCTAGGATTGGAAATAAGATGGGTTCCACCTTATTGGATGGTTTTAGCCCATGGTTTTGTAATATTGTTTGATGGTTTGTGTAGCATAAAAAATTGTCACTAGGCCAATTTACACCTCATGTTTGTACCCCTACTATAGCGTGTTCTCTTTTTGTCTTCTACCTAGGTCTGTTATGTGCCTTATCTCCAGTTCTAATGCCATGCACACCCACTAATTGATTTCCTGGAGGGGTGTCCTTCATCTTGGGGCTAAATTGAGGTCCCTAACTAAGGACCAGGGTGTTATTGCCTTAGTTGGGCCCTATTTTGAAATGGGAGATGGGCCCTATCTCTTTGGTGGGAATTCAATTTTGTGGCTCTGTATGACTATTGGAGGATGACCTAATTAGTAAATGACCTAGATACCCCTATATAAATACATTAATCAAATCATTTCTGTAGCATCGTAAATTATCATCGGGCCAATTAACATCTCATGTTTATGCCCCTACTTTAGCGCGTCTTCTCCTCATGTCTTTTTTGAGTTCGTTTAGTGCCTTAACTCTAGCTTTTATCCACATACACCTACCAAATGACTCTTTAGAGGGGTGTCCTCCTCTTTGGGCCAAAATTTTGGTCCCGAATTGAGGAGGACCAGGGCTCTAGTGCCTTGGTCCTCGACTAGAGTGCCCTGGTCCTCAACTAGAGCGCCCAATGCCCTAGACCTCGACCAAAGTGCCCAACGCCTTGGTCCCCCTCAATGGGGCCCAATTTTCAAGGAAGGGATGAGACTTATCTCTCCACCAAAAAATGCATTTGATGGCTCTATGTGATCGTTCGAGGTCGGCCTAAGTGGTAAATTGACCAAGATCATCATATATAAAGGCATTTGATTAATTCATTTCAATCTAAGTCTCTATATTCAAGAAATCAAGCATTGAAGTATTCACCATCAAGGATTTCTAGATATCTTCAAGGTTGCATTTCCTTCATTCAACCATTATGGAGAAAATTACATCATTCATATGTAAGCATGTTTGTGTGTGGTTAGGGTTTTGTCATTTTCATTCCTTTTCATACAACATATGTGATTACATTCAAGAAGAAAATTTCATTATTAGTCATTGCAGATCTCAAGTATATATTTCTATTGTTTATCCTAGTATTTGCAATATTTCATTAAAGTTTAATTCCTAAACTGGGGTTTGACTTAGGCAAACCTAATTCCCAACCTATTTCCCTTTTCTAGTGTGCGTAGGAACAAGTACAAAGCTATGATCTTAAAAATTAGCTTGATTTACAGTGACAATTCAACCCCCCATTAGAGTGCAAATTTTTTGGAGGACCAGAGCAACCACCATCTCAGTCCCGACAAATCAAGAGCTCCTTCTGGGAATACACCCAAATACTCTTATAATCCTCAGATCTAGGTTTGTGGCTTGATCTGATGACTGTAGGTCACTGTTCATGTATTTTTACCTTGATCCCAACACATTTACCCTAATTTCAACATCCTCAATAAATCAATTCAACTCAAGGGAAAGAAGAGGTACACTTAAACCCATGTAATCAAATCAAAATCTAGATCTATCTAATTCCCATCTTTTCCTAATGTAATGGTCCCCAAGTAAAAATTAGTAGTTTTCATCTTTATTGTGGTGGAGACCCTAATTTTTCACTATTACATTTTGGTGAACCCAACTCCTTACACCTTTAATTCTAGTTTATGTTCTTAGATTTGAGTGTTATGCAATTTAAAATTCAAATTTACATTTACAAGTTTAACTTCTAATTGAATTTAAAAAATTTAGAGGATAAATTCACAAAAACCTTAATTTTTAATTCTAAAACTTAGCTTGTGGGTTGTCCAATTTGGATTAATTATTTTAGATCTGATTTAGAAACATTTCAATTATCAATTTTACATTCATAGATCTCATTTTAGTCAAGTTGCATAAATTTAGAGGTTTAATTCACAAAAAAACCCTAATTATTTTGGTTAATTTGATTTGTGGATTGCTTAATTTTTCAAATCAATTTTTAGTTTTGATTTTAAACATTCATAATAGAACTTAATAGATCTGATTTATTTTTTATTTCACATATGATTACTATTATTTTCACTTATATTTATCATAACCATGTGTTGGATAATGGCTTCTTTCATTTCACATTGCTTCTTTTCATTCATAACAGTTTGTCATGTTGCCTTTTTAGAATTTCCAAATTTCTTCCTTTCAATAAATTAGATCTCAAAGATTTTATTTATAGTGCATGTTGTTTTATTGTGATATTTTTTAGGAAAATGCATTGCATATATAGATCACATTAAAGCTTTTGTAGATCCCAATCGTAGAGATGTTAATGGAAAGCCTAATTCTTGTACCTCTCCTAGGGTATCCAATGTTAATGAAGAACAAGTAATACTCCTATCAATGATCTCTTTAATGTAGAGAAATCATTAAAGATAAACAAGGCACTATATTCTTCTCATGCACATGCCCTAGTGCAAGGGGGACAAGATCAAAATATTGGTGTTTCTATCTCTCTAGATCATCCTTATTCTCCTAGAGCCTATCTTAGTCATCAAAACATTTGTAGAGAAGATGATGTTATGAATTTTATTCATGATCTATTTCCCAACATAGAATTAAGTAAAGACAAGGCCTTAGATGATAACAATATTCATTCCCAATCTACCAAAGAGGATATGCATGATGAAAGAAAGGAAAATCCTCCTCTACAAGATATTCCTTCTTCATCTACTTGTCCCTTTGTTACTTCTAAACACATTTACACTGCAAATTTAAAATAATATTCCTCTTTTCAATTAAGAGATTCTTATAGGAGTGGCTTTAACATAATATCAAAACAAGGTTTTAGAGGACAAGGACTTGGAGAATTTGAACAAGGAATTAGAGTCCCTATAAACCCTGCTTCAGAAGATAGCATAGAAGGCATAGGACATTATCATAATTCTCCTATGGATGAGACCCTTAGGATTCAAGACTTCAAAGATCATTTTGTAAGACAAAAAATGTATCGATCATCTAAAAGTGCTTCTTCTTCAAAAACTCCTTTTTGATCATATCCCCAAACTAATGATCACACTACTAATGATTGTCCTAATTTTAAAAATTGAATGCAAGGAATCATTGATAGAGGCATAGTTAAAATCATAGATGACAATCCTTCTTCTTCTTCTAACAATCCTTGTCCTACATCACAAGAGAGAAGGACTAATCCTATTGATGATAAGGAAAGATTAGAAACTATAATCTTTTGGAAATTAAAGTATGATAAGAATGTTGCTTTTCCATTCGTAAAATTCAAAAAGAAGCATAACAAAGGTAGTGAGAATTTTCTTTTTCATCATGGTGGTTCTGATTCTCTTGGAAAATATGAAGCATTTAAGGAATTTGTTCATGAACATATTGATAGGGCTCGAATAGATCTTTCAACTGATATTACTCTCTTTCTTGGTGATAAAGTAGTGCCTTAGCACTCTTGTTACCATTAATGTTTCTTCTCAAAATATGACACAAGTAGTTAGCTTAATTGGGGGCTCTTTTCCATAAGAGGTGATGATTTTTTCAATATCAAACATCTTCAGGCACCAACATTAGTCATTCTTGCCTCTATCATATTATTTCTTCTCTTTCACTAATTCCCTTTAGGGGTTGCATTTTTCATACTTTGATATCCTTTCTTGCATGAAATGGTATGTCTCTTATGCTAAATCTCTCAATGGGGGAGTTTGTGATCTTTCATTCTCTCTCTCTCTCTCTCTCTCTCTCTCTCTCTCTCTCTCTCTCTTTAAAGATTACCTCTTCTTTAGAGTTGTATTTTACATTTATTAATGTCTTTTCTTGCATTGAATATTTATTCATGTGAGTATATTATGCATTGGCTTATGTCTAATCTCTCTTTAGAGTTTTTAATTCTTCTCATTATCCTTACACTTCGGGGGCAATGATTTCTTTCTCTTTATCCAATCTAAGGATCCACTTTTCCTTTGTTGAGTGGTGTTTGTTTATGATTTGATGTCATTCCTTGTTTTAAGTTGTTGTTTTCTCAAGGATTCTCTCTTATGCAAGAGGTGTGTATCCTTGACTACAACCTCTTTTTTTACTTGGAAATATATATCTATCATAAACTTACCATTGGGTCAAAAGTGAGTAATCCTTCATAAAGAATCCCTTTCACCTAGCAATAGGGGGAAGGTATGCATTCATGTTATCCTTCCATTCATTGGTAGAATATGTTATATTTGTTCAAGAACTCCTCTAGGAGGTAGATGTCTTTTGAGAAAAGATTTCTTCTCCTCCAAGGATCCTCTTTACACTTGTTGAAAGATATCTCTTTTTCAACTATCTTATCCTCGCTTGTAAAAGTATTTTCTCTTTAGCTTAGATTTTTGATATTGTTGCCTAAAGGATATCTCCTCAGTGTTGAATGTGGGTATCCTTTTTTTCAGCTTCCTTAAGACATCAACATAGGGCTATATTGATGTCTTAAGAGGGGCACCCAAATTGCCCTCTTTGTACCATATTGTATTATATCCTTGCATGTCTTAAATGGGGTGTTTATATTTGGAAATAGAGAAAACAAACTCTTATATGAGTGCTAAGGCAACATTTGATATATGTCTTAGATGGGGTATGCATCACTAAAACCAGAGAAAAAAAACTCTTACACGAAAAGTCCTTGAAACTAGGCATGCATCTATCTTAAACAAGGTTATTCATTATGGAAACTAGAGAAAACAAACTCTTAAACAAGATGTTCCCGAAACCAAATTATATTTTTTAGACAAGTTGATGCATGCTCGAAACCAGAGAAAACAAACTCTTATATGGGGTGCTATATACTTTAAACCAAACATCACTTGCAAACATGCACAAGGATGAGTGGAACTAGAAAAACATAGCTAGACTATTCATACTCTCCTCTCCAACATGGATCATATAGAAAAACACATCTAGGGTATGTATCTATGTCCTTTCTCATCATTCTTCTCATGGATCACCTAGAAAAATACATCTAGCATATATCCATGTTCTCTCTCTTTTCTTCTTCTGATGAGCTCATAGCTTTGCTATTGGTGGTTCATGTATAATGTGTGCTTTTCTCTTTTACGTGATCACTTGTGTTCTTGAGATGACATCCTTCAAGAATGATATTAGTTGTTGAGACATTTTCATATCGAGGTCTGTTCAGCTAGTTGACTGAAGGTCTTATTTTCAGTCTTTAACTTTTATGTTGTGTCTTTTTCCTCGTATTTTTTTTCCTTCTTAATTTTGTTTTGTGTGACTTTTCATGCATTTGAGTGAGTTAAGATCCTAAGATTGGGGGCTTGGTTCCTCAAAATCAGTAATGTCTTATACTCCTTGTGATTGTGCTACTTTCCTCCTCTCCTTCATCTCTCTTTCATCTACTTTACCATAAGTATTTGCATAGGCTTATACTCTCAGTAAAGCGAGGGCTAAATGCAGCATCCTAAATGTCACTAGGCCAATTTACACCTCATGTTTGTGCCCCTACTTTAGTGAGTCTCCCCCTCATCTCCTATCTGGTTCCATTCTGTGCCTTAACTTTACCTTTTATGCTACATACACCTACCAAATGACTCTATGGAGGGGTATCCTCCTCTCTGGGCCAAAATTTTGGTCAATAATCAAGCAGGACTAGGGTGCTAGTGCTTGCCCTTGTCCTGGACCAGAGTGCCTAGCACCCTGGTCCCCCTCAATGGGGCCCTATTTTCAAGGGAGGGATGAGACTTCTCTCTCCACTGAGAAATGAATTTGGTGGCTCTATGTGACCATTGGAGGTTAGCCTAATTGGTAAATTGACCTAGATCATCATATATAATGAAATTTGATCAATTCATTTCAATCTAAGTCATCAAGAATTCAAGCAATCAAACAATCAAGCATTCAATCATTGAAGTGTTCATCATTAAGAATTTCTAGAGATCTTTAAGGCTGCATTTCCTTCATTCAACCATTGTGGAGAAAATTACATCATTCATATGCAATAATGTTTGTGTGATTAGAGTTTTGTCATGTCAATGCTATTTCATACAACACATGTGATTACATTCAAGATGCAAAGCATCATTATCACTCATTGTAGATCTTGTTGGCATAATGGATGAATTGATTATGTGTTGCATTGATGTTTTGTCATTGATGTCAACACTAACTATTATGGTTGGTTATCAGCATACAAGTTTTGGTTACTAGTAGAAGATATAGTGTTACCGACAGAAGAGACTATCTGTTGAAGACTTCTGACACATTTGGATTAGTGAAGTATATTTGGTTTCATGTGTTATATGCTCCATGAGCATGTTTTGGTCAATTGGTATTGTCTTGGTAATCAGATGCTATCATACACTCTGGTAAACCCTTGTCGACACTATTTTAAGGCTTTATCGACAGAGCTTTCATTTAGGAATGATGACAGGATGCATAGTTGGTGTTGGTGCAGCTTCTTCATGGATTTTAGGATGCTGACGATGTTATTTAATCATGCTTCAACAGCTTGAAGATATTACTTTGGCGTGGTGGACCCATAATAGGTACGGTATCATGCTAACATGTACTCTACACGTTACCGAGATGTTTCGAGAGGATTTACAGACCTGTTATTATTGTTTTGGTCTTAAGCCGACATGGCCTATCATTGTACTATGGAATCACGTAATGATCTTATTGTAATATCTTTAGGTGGCCAACCTAATTGGTTTAGGCATCAGGCTTTGTATAAATAAGAGGTAGAAACTCTTTGTAGTATATCATGGTTATTGGAAAGGTCATGGTCAGGGAATGTAATGTGCAAATATTGTAATATCATTCAGGCATAGGTGTTGGTTGATCATTGGTGATCAAATTTGATTCAAAAGAGGATTTTGTCCTCTGACACTGAGCTTAATCAGGACTGTAATCAGGCATGGTAGATACTATTTCTAACAGTTCACTCTATTGGATTGTTGTCCATTTATTTTGAGATGGTTGTAGCCTCTTTGTAGTCAATGAGACTCTTTTGTAATGAGCGGTACGCTCTAGGCAATGTGCCTTCCTGCAAGTGCATGCCCCTCATTGTAACACATACTTTCTGTGGAAGTATCATCTCACTGTGGGTAGGCTTCCCACCATGGTTTTTCCCTTTCTAAATTTTCCATGTACAAATCATGGTGTTATGTGGTATGGTTTCTTTGCATTGATTATCTGGTTAATTGTTAAGTTGTGTTGTTTACCGGTATTTGTTCCTATCGACATTTGTATGTGCTTTATCGATACTTGATTTGTTTAAGGTTGTATTGTGGATTAAAAGTTATAATCTGTTAACAACTGATTCACCCCCTCAGTTGTTCACCAGTTATCCTAACAATTGGTATCAGAGCTTTGGTCCTCTTTTGCAAAAGCTTAACCACTTGAGGTAGATCCTATGGCAACTAACACTTCTAATCCACTGGCAACTATTTTCAGAAGAGAAATACCTAAGCTTGATGGAACAAATTATGGGATATGGAAAATTTGAATGGAGACTCATGTTAGATGTCTTGGCAAGGATATTTGGGAGATCAGTCAGTAAGGATACACACCTTATGATCTGGCATCTGGCAATCCTGCTTCTGCAAACTTGGATAAGAATATTGAAAATGATTGCAAAGCTAGAGAAGCCCTCTTATGTGCACTTATTGATCAACAAATCATGGGATTGACTGACAAATCATCGACTAATGTTATGTGGGACAAATTGGAAACTCTGAACAAAGGTGACCCTACTATCAAAATTGCTAAACTTGATGGTTACCGGGTAAGATATGAAAACTTGAAAATGGAAGATAATGAAAGAATTGCTATGTTTATGGAAAGAGTAAATGAGATTGTTATGGGAATTCAATGTTGTGGAGGATTTCTAAGTGAAGATGAAATAGTTTCCAAAGTATTGAGAGCCCTTTCACTGGATTACAAGATGAAGGTAACTACAATTAATGAGTTAAGAACAATGGCAAACACTTCAGTTAATATAGACATTCTGATTGGGAAATTATCTTCTTTTGAGCTTGAACAATTTGGATCTTCTAGAGCTGTAAAGTCTGAACCTATTGTAAAGTTTGAACTTGCTTTTCATGCATCATCATCAACCTCTACCAGAAAAAGTGATTGGAAAGCCCTATATGCAAAATAATTGGAAGACATAAGGAAATAACATGAAGAACTTGAGCAACTTGAAGTCTTATTTCCTAGAAGAATACCTAAAGGACCAAATGGAAGTAAGTATGAAGGAAAAGCACCTTTTAAATGTTTTGCATGTAATAAGATTGGTCATTTTGCATCTAGATGTCTTGAAAGGAATGCAAGGTTTGAAAAAAGAGAAGAAATTTTTTAAGCCTAACCATAATAGATATAGATTCAAGAAAAGTAAATAATTCTACATAGCAGATGAGGAAGGAGTAACTGATGACTCTGGAGATGAATCGATAGAAGACTCTACTAGTGGATCTGGAAATGGAAAAGAATGGGTGTTCTATACTTTGAAGGAAGATGAACCGGAACTGGCTATCAAGAATGAAGAAAAAGCCCTGGCAGTAAAAGTTGAAGATAAGGATGAATGGGTAATTGATAGTGGATGCTCACATCATATTATTGGGGATAAGGGGAAATTTCTATCTGTGCAAGAATACAATGGCGGTTAAGTCAGATTTGGAGATGACAAGGCACGTATGATCAAAGGTAGAGGTATTATTTATTTGGATGGAAAGCATAACACTGATAATGTCTATTATATGGAAGGTTTAAGGCATAATCTTTTGAGTGTTGGTCAATTTGTTGATAAGGGTTTTCAACTTCAGTTTAAAGATAGAAAATACAAAATCATTAACAAGACTGGTTTGGAGATTGCAACCAGTATTCAGACAGGAAGTAATATCTTTCACTTGAATACTGGTAATAAGACATGTTTGATTGCTCATATTGATGAGAGTTGGCTATGGCATAAGAGGTTGTGTCATGTCAGTCTACACATTCAACAGAGTTCACATCAAAGGTGAAATAGGTAAGACCCCTTATGAACTATGGTTTGGACATACACCTACTATTAAGTATTTTAGAAGTTTTGGAAGTAAATGTTATATCAAAAGGGATGATTCAATTGGAAAGTTTGATCCTAGATGTGATGAAGGGATATTTCTTGGTTATTCAATTCAAAGAAAAGCATATAGATGTTATAACAAAAGATTGCAGAAAATCATGGAGAGTGCTAATGTGAAAGTGGATGAACAATACAAAAATCATTCTATATCATATGATAGGGAACCCACAGTGGAAATGATCATAACTAAATCGACAATGCCTCAACTAGTACAAAAAGTTGAGACAGTTACACCGACATGATTAAAAAATTCTACTGTGATTGATGATCAGAGCAATGAACCTCAAGTTCAAAAGACACCAACGTATGTAAGATTAAATCATTCTAAAGATCAAATTATTGGAGATAGAAACAAGGGAGTTATGACAAGAAGAAAACTGGGAAATGAAGAGGTATTTCTTATTTCTCAAGTTGAACCGACAACTGTTATTGAAGCTTGTAAGGATAAACATTGGTTAAAGGCTATAGAAGATGAATTAGATTAAACAGAGAAGAATGAAACTTGGTCTTTAGTTTCCCAGCCTAAAAATAAGAATGTTATTGGAACTAAATGGGTTTTTAGGAATAAACTAAATGAGGATGGTCAAGTTATAAGGAACAAGGCTAGATTGGTTTGTAAAGGATATTCTCAAATGGAAGGAATTGATTATGGTGAGACATTTGTACCTGTAGCTAGAATTGAAGCTGTTAGATTATTTATTTCTTATCCAGCTTATAAGAACTATAAGGTTTATCAAATGGATGTTAAATGTGCATTTTTGAATGGTGAGCTTGAGGAAGAAGTTTACATTGAGAAACCAAATGGATTTTCACTGACAGATGATAAAGATATGGTTTGTAGATTGAAGAAAGCTTTATATGGATTGAAACAGGCTCCTAGAGCTTGGTATGCAAGGTTGGATAAATATCTTTTGAAGCTTGGTTTTACTAAAGGCAGTGCTGATAGTAATCTATATTATAAGATCACTGATAATAATATTCTGATTATTGAAGTTTTTATTGATGATATCATTTTTTGAGGAGAAGATAAACTGTACATGGAATTTGCTAACAACATGAAAAATGAATTTGAAATGTCCATGATTGGTGAGATGAAATTTTTCTTAGATTTGCAGATTACTCAAATTGACAAAGGCATCTTTATCTATCAAACTAAGTATCTGAAGGAATTGTTGAAAAAGTTTGGTATGGAGAATTCCAAACCGGTAAGTACTCCTATGGCTACAAGTGAGAAATTATTTATCAAGGAAATTTCTACATCAGTAAATCCGACAAGGTATAAGTATATAATTGGTACTCTATTATATCTAACTTAGAATAGACCTGATATTATGAATGCAGTAAGTATTGTTTCAATATATCAAAGTAATCCTAAAGAAAATATGGTTTATGGTATTCCAAAAATGATGATTTCAATTTATGTGCATATATTGACTCAGATTGGGCAGGTGATACTCATGACAAGAAGAGAACTTCTGGTGGAGCTTTCTTTGTTGGAAAGAAACTAGTTTCATGGATCAACAAAAAATAGTCATGCATTTCTTTATCTACTACAGAAGCTGAGTATGTTGCAGCAACAACTAATTGCACTCAAGTCTTGTGGATGAAGCAAATGTTGAAGGATATCAGGGTAAATTGTAGTGAACCAGTAGTTATCTACTGTGATAACTCTACAGCTATTGACATGTCTAAGAATCCGGTATTTCACTCTAAGACTAAGCATATTTCAATAAAGTATAACTTTCTGAAGGACAACATTGAAGCAAAGGAAGTCAAATTGGTTTATGTGAACATTAATGAACATATTGCAGACATATTCACTAAACCACTGTCTAAGGAATCATTTGAGTATTTGTGAGATAGGTTAGGGGTTTCTGGTCCTCTGATTGAGACTTGATTTATGAAGTTTGTCATCAGTCCGACATGTATTATTAGAGACACTATTCATTCTGACATTGATGAGTGGTGCTACTACTCAGGTGGAGTAGTCATCTTTTAGATTAAGAGGTTTATATCATTGTTTTGATATTTTTGTCAGATTTCTGGCATTGATGTCAAAGGGGGAGTGATAGTAATGTGAAAAATCATTCAGAACCTTACAAAGATATCATTCACAGGGGGAGAGCTATTGATTGTTGGTTGTCTTCCACAGGGGGAGACTTGTTTGGCATTTCTTGGTACTTAGATGTTTTTCACATCTAGTTTTGCCATCAATTCCAAAGGGAGAGATTGTTGGTATAATGGATGAATTGATGTTTTGTCATTGATGTCAACACTAGATGTTATGGTTGGTTACGGGAAAACAAGTTTTGGTTATCGGTAGAAGATCTAGTGATACTGATAGAAGAGACTATCTGTTGGATAGTTCTGACACGTTTGGATAAGTGAAATATATTTGATTTCATGTGTTATATGTTCCATGAGAATGTTTTGGTTAGTTGGTATTGGCTTGGTAATTAGATGCTATCATACACTCTGGTAAACCCTTACTGACATTGGTTTAAGGCTTTACCGACATAGCTTTCATTTAGGAATCATGATAGGATGCATAGATGGTGTTGGTGCAACTTCTTCATGAATTTCAAGATACAGAAGATGTTCTTTGATCGTGCTTCAACTACTTGAAGACATTGATTTGGCATGGTGGACCCAGAATAGGTCTAGTACCTATCTAGGTTATGGATCAGTATCATGCTAACGTGTACTCTACATGTTACTGGGATGTTTCAAGAGGATTTACGGATCTGTTATTTTTGTTTTGGTCTTAAGCCAACATGGCATATCTGATGAATAAATGATGAATAGTTAGTAGCAAATCGGTACTAAGAGGGGGGGTGAATCAGTATAGGAAAAAACACATTCCCTGAACTGGTTTGATTGCACACACTAAACTTTGACTGGCAAGCAATAACACTAGTCTAAATCAGATTACTACAGGTAAAACACAATGAGAATGTGAAAGACATAAACTGGTAACTCTTAGCTTTTCACACAATCTAATACCTCATTTCCACTTCACCCTTATGCATAAACAAGTAATCTATCATCAAAAATATAATGACTGCTAGTTCAACATGTTTTGCCACTTTGACATAAAACACTAAACCATCACATGAAAGGCATCACACATGACACACTGATTTTTCATGTGGAAACCCAACTAGGAAAAACCACAGTAGGGATGAATACCCACAAGCTGTTCTTTGAACTCTTTTGAAGTCCCCTCTATTAGGAGCCTAGTCTAGTTAAAGACTATTACAATAGGTTCTGCTAGGAACTGATCCTGCTAGGGATCACCTAGTTAAGGGATGGCTAAATACCCAGTTAAATGTTAGAATGTTGTTAAAGGTTACCTCGCAAGAGGATTTGAAGAACTCATTGAATTGAGTCACCCTATTAAAGGATTTACACAAAATCCTGTTAAAGCTACTCGGTTAAGGGATTTTCCAATTGTTGAAATGGTTAGAAGTCAACAGGTAATACACTGATCTGATAACATCACTCAATGCCAAGGCAGATCCACTTTAGCTCCTTTTCTTCTGCAATCACACTCTGCGGGTATCACCACACTTCTCCGGTCTAGCAAGAATCAAGTATCACTCACTGGGATACACGCATAACATTTGCCAACAACTTCAAAGTGAAAAACACCATTGACCTTATAGGAAATAGATAGGTCGGTAGTATAAACCCTTAACCCTAAACATTTAGGTTTAACAGTCTAGTCGGTTCAATCTTGACCATTAATCACACTGCATCGAATACAACAGTCTTGAATAGATCCCAAGACATTCTCCAACATTCATTCTTTTCTACTTTAGGAAGTTGATAACCCATCACGTGCTCTCCACCGTTTACAGGGACTTCACACATTCCTGAGGTAGATAGGATCAATTTCGATGCAAGACCCTCAAGGAAATCCTTCACACGTAGAAGGCTGACATGACAACACTATTAGGTCTTCATTACAATGCTAACCCATCAAAAGATGTCATCGGTTGAATTAGACAAGCTTGGAATGCATCAACTGGAAACCCTGAAGCTAAGACTACCAACTAGTAGTCATGCCAAATGAAACCCCTATACAAAACTTCCATTTTCCAATTCTCATTCCAACATACTGGTTCACCTTGAACAAACATACCACTTCACTTTTTTACATTTATTGGTTTACATCATTATACCGATTCTCTTGCTAGTTTGATTACTACAATATACTGGTTCATACTTCAACATATTGACATCAATGACAACATACAATATCATCATGTCATCATGCTCTGCACATATGCCAACAATCTCCCCCTTTGGCATTGATGGCAATATACAAAGATATCTTTCTGCTTCTACTTCACATCTTTTCCCCAATACTACAGACATCTTCTCTCCTTCACATCTTCTCCCCCTTTGACAACAATGCCAAAGTGGAGGCACAAACAACCATGTCCCACTATGCTACTCCCCCTAAGGAGTAGCATCCTTCCACATACCAATCTTGAAAAACATTTATCAATTGCAATACTTGACTAATGTGGAGCACACACCTTTAGTTCACCTCTTGAAGGGGAAACACCCCTAATTCACCTCTTAAATAGGTAAATGTAGCCTTCGGTAGAGGCTTGGTGAATATGTCTACTAACTACTCCTTACTGGAAACATGTTCTAGTACAACTTCTTTGTTTTGAACCTTCTCCCTCAAGAAATGATACTTGAGCTCAAAGTGCTTGGTTCTAGCATGTAAAACCAAATTCTTGGAAATGTTAATTGCACTTGTGTTGTCACAAAATATACTTACCAGTTCAGATATAGGAACTTTGAGGCCACTCAATACACACTTCATCCAAATTATCTGGGTGAAATTCATAAATGCTGCAACATATTCTGCTTCTATAGTAGACTAAGAGATAGAACTCTGCTTCTTACTCATCCATGGTACTAGTCTACCACCAAGAAAGAATTCACCACCAGTTGTGCTCTTTCAGTCGTCCACATTACCAAACCAATCAACATCTGTAAATACTTTTCGGTTGAAATCATTACTGTATGGATACCATAATCCATAGTCAATAGTTCCCTTCAGATATCTAAGAATCCACTTGACTGCTACCAAGTGTAATTCTCTTGGGATTTTCTAGAACTGTGCAGTAATGCCCACTACATGTGCAATGTTCGGTCTACTATGTTCTACATAGTGCAATTTACCAATCATTGATTGGTATTCCTTCTCATTTACCAACACTGAGTCATCCTCTTTTGATAATTTATAACCGGTCACCATTGGTGTACCAACCGGTTTGCTGTCTTCCATGCCAAAGGTCTTCAACATCTTTTTGACATACTTGGACTGAGTAATAAAGGTTCCATCTTTCATTTGTTGAATCTATAGTCCAATGAAGAACTTAAACTCCCCTATAAGTGACATCTCAAATTCCTTTTCTATCTCATCTACAAAATCATGACTCATCTTGTCATCTCCACCAAAAATTATGTCATCAACAAATACCTCACATATTAGAATCTAATCTCCTTCTAACTTCAGATAGATATTACTATCTTCACTTGTTCTCTCAAATTCAATCTTCACAAGATGGGAGTGTAAGCATTCATACCATGTTCTAGGTGTCTGCTTCAATCCATGCAGGGATTTATGTAGCCTACACACCATGTCACTATCTTCTGATAGGGCAAACCCATCTGGTTGCTCTATATACACCTCCTCTTCAAGTATTCCATTTAGGAATGCAGATTTTACATCCATTTGATATACTTTGAATCCCTTGAAGGCTGCATATGCAAGAAGCATACGAACTCCTTCCAATCTGGCTATTGGAGCAAAGGTTTCTCCATAGTCTTCTCCTTATTCTTGAGCATATCCTTTACACACCAGTCTGGCTTTGTTTCTTACCATTCTTTTCTATCTAGTCAAGTTCCTCTTCCATTGCCTTGATCCAGTCTTCATCTTTATGTGCCTCTTTAAATGTTTTAGGCTCAAATTCAGAGATCATGCAATAATTTTCTCTGACCTTTCTTCTTGTAAGAATTCCTACATCCTTGTCTCCTATGATCTTCTTTGGATCATGATTTAGCTTTACATACCTAGGAATGATCTTAGTTGTTTCCTAGTAGCATAGTTACTGGTACTAGGATGTTTTGCAACCGGTTCTCAGAAGGTTACTACTGGTTCATCTACCACTTGCTCACTGCTAGTTTCCTTAGGTTTCTCAGAGGTTTCATCAACTCTAACATTGATGCTTTCAACAATTCTCTGAGTCCTATTGTTGAAACATTTGAGAGATTTTCTCTTTATGGAATACCCTAGGAATATTCCCTCATCACATTTTGCATCAAACTTGCTTTGAAGTTCACTTCTCTTGATATAACATTTGCTACTAAACACTCTAAAGTAGCTTACTATAGGATTCTTACCGGTCCAATACTCATAAGGTGTTTTATCCTTACCCTTTTTGATGAGTACTCGGTTCATTGTGTAGACTGTAGTGCTCACCACTTCTCTCCAAAAGCTATGAGCAACTTTTCCTTGGATCAACATTATTCTAGCTGCTTCAACTACAGTCTGGTTGTTTCTCTCTGCTAGGCCATTCTGCTGTGGAGTCTGGGGGGAAGACAATTGCCTCTTGATGCCATTCTCTTCACAGTACTTGTTGAATTCACCAAAAGTGAATTATCCTCCTTGATCAATTCTTAGGCACTTAATCCTCTTACCGCTTTCTTTTTCAACCAGTGCTCTGAAGGCTTTGAACTTTCCAAAGGCTTCAAACTTGTCCTTCAAGAATGTGACCCACATCATTCTTGAGAAATCATCAGTAAGAATCATAAAATACCTATCTCCCTACACACTCCTAGTTTTCATAGGACCATATAAATCAATATGCACAAGATCAAGTAAATTGTCTACAGTGAAAGATTTACCTTTGAAGGTTGAGGAAGACATTTTCCCCAGTTGGCAGTCTCCGCACAAAGGATTCTTTGGTTTTCTTAGCATAGGAAATCCTCTATCTGCCTTGATCTTACTGGCCTTCACAATATTATCAAAGTTTACATGGCAGAGTCTCCTATGCCATATCTAGCTATCATCAAACTTAGCCATTAGACATGTACTGATATTTGCATTTAGCTGAAATAGGTTACCTTTGGTCTGCATACCATTGGCCATTAGTTCACCATTATTTCCTTTTCTTTTACACACTCCATCTTTGAATTCTAGAGTGTGTCCATTATCATTCATCTGGGCAACACTCAAAAGGTTGTGTCTGAGACCTTCTACCCAATATACATTATCAGCACTACTTTTTCCATTTAGAGAGATGGACCCTCTGCCTTTTACCATACATGGTTAATCATTACCAAAATGAACCACACCACTATCATAATCTTCTAGAGATAGAAACTTACTTCGGTCAAAAGTCATATGGTGAGAACAACCACTGTCAATAATCTACTCATTGGAATTATCAAAGTGGGAGACAAGAGCCTTCTTATTTGACACATCTTCCTTAACTGCTACAAACACAATGTCTTCACTTTCTGCATCTTCTGATTCCTCATTAGGGACACCTTCATCAACTACTACAAAACAATTTCTCCTGGTACCTCCTTTGAACTTCTTAAACTTCTTTGATTTGTCCTTATTATCACCATTAGGATAGTTTATAGCAATGTGTCTTATCCTATTGCAAGAAAGGCATTTCAAAGGGAGCTTACCTCTGTATTTACCAGTTCCTTTAGGAAGTCTCTTGGCAAGAAGAGCTTCAAATTCCATCAGGATCTCCTCATCATCCATTTCTTTGCTTTGTCTTGGTTCACAACTGGTACTTGCTTCTTTTCCATTTCTAGATGGTGTAGCAGATGCTCTAAAGGCTGATTTAGTCTTCTAAATACTGCCATCATAATTATTTAGCTCACATGCAATCAACTTTGCAATAATGGAGTCTAAGGATACCTTTGTCTTGTCTATAGACCTCAACTCCTGAATAGTAGCAACCCTTATTGCATAGACTGGTAATAAGGATCTCAAGACTTTGCTAACAACATTCGAATCATCTATTTTACCTCCTGCACTCTTGATGTCTCCAACAATAGTTTTGATTCTTATTCCATATTGTTGAATGGTCTCTCCTTAAACCATCCGCATGTCTTCAAACTTTCCCCTAAGGCTCTCTTCCTTAGCTTGTTTCACATGCTCATCACCGCCATACATATTCTCAAGAGCATCCCATACTTCTTTGGGATTCTCTTTATCCTAAACATCAATAAATTCAATGTCAAATAGACTACAGATTAGGGCTTCCATGACTTGTCCATTCTCCCAAATCTCTCTCTTTTGATCATCGATGAGAGTACCAGTAGGGCTAACATAAGCATTCTCAACATATCTCCAGTGTTGAGCACCCATGCTTCTAATGTATATCTTCATTTTGTCCTTCCATATTTTAAAGTTGTCTCTATTGAACTTTGGACCTTCCCTCTTCATCATTAGAGTAGGATCTTTTCCTCAAGCGGTTAAGCTTAAAAGACAGAGGCCTAGAGGATGCTCTGATACCAATTAATGAATAAATGATGAACAATTAGAACCAAATCAGTACTGAGAGTGGGGGGGGGGGGGCTAAATCAGTACAGGAAAAAACACATTCCCTGAACCGGTTTGGCTGCACACACTGAACTTTGACTGGCAAGAAATAACATCAGTTTAAATCAAATTACTACTGGTAAAACACAGTTAGAATGTGAAAGACATAAACTAGTAACTCTTAGCTTTTCACACAATCTAATACCTGATTTCCACTTCACCCTTATGCATAAACAAGTAATATATCATCAGAAATATAATGACTGCTAGTTCAACATGTTTTACCACTTTGACATAAAACACTTAACCATCACATGAAAGGCATCACACATGACACACTGTTTTTTCACGTGGAAACCCAACTAGGAAAAACCATGGTGGGGATGAATACCCACAAGCTATTCTTTGAATTATTTTGAAGTCCGCTCTGTTAGGAGCCTAGTTCGGTTAAAGATTATGACAATAGGTTCTGCTAGGAACCGATCCTACTAGGGATCACCCAGTTAAGGGATGGCTAAATACTCGGTTAAAGGTTACCTCGCAAGTGTATTTGAAGAACTCATTGAATTGAGTAACCCTGTTAAAGGATTTACACAAAAGCTTGTTAAAGCTACCTGGTTAAGGGATTTTCCAACTGCTAAAATGGTTAGAAGTCAATCGGTAATACACCGATTTGATAACAACACTCAATGCCAAGGTAGATCCACTTTAGCTCCTTTTCTTCTACAATCACACTCTACAGGTATCACCACACTTCTCCGGTCTGGAAAGAATCAATTATCACTCACTGGGATACACACATAACATTTGCCAAAAACTTCAAAATGAAAAACACCATCGACCTTATAAGAAATAGATAGGTCGGTAGCATAAACCCTAAACCCTAAACATTTAGGTTTAACAGTCCATTCGGTTGAATCCTGATCGTTAATCACACTGCATCAAATACAACAATCTTGAATAGATCTCAAGACGTTCATTCTTTGCCACTTCAGGAAGCTGATAACCCATCACGTGCTCTCCACTATTTATAGGGACTTCACACATTCCTGAGATAGATAGGATCAGTTTCCATGCAAGATCCTCAAGGAAATCCTTCACGCGCACAAGGCTGACATGACAACATTATCAGGTCTTCATTACAATGCCAACTCATCACAAGATGTCATCGGTTGAATCACACAAGATTGGAATGCATCAACCAGAAACCCTGAAGCTGAGACTACCAACTGGTAGTCATGCCAAATGAAGCCCCAATACAAAACTTCCATTTACTAGTTCTCATTCCAACATACTGGTTCACCTTGAACAAACATACAGCTTCACTTTTTCACATATACCAGTTTACATCATCATACCGGTTCTCTTGCCAGTTTGCTTACTGCAATATACCAGTTCATATTTAAACATATTGACATCAATGACAACATACAATATCATCATGTCATCATGCTCTACACATATGCCAACAGGGACTTCAGATGCTACCATACACTCTGGTAAACCCTTACCGACACTGGTTTAAGGATTTACCGGCAGAGCTTTCATTTAGGAATCGTGATAGGATGCATAGATGGTGTTGGTGCAGCTTCTTCATGGATTTTAGGATACTGAAGATGTTCTTTGATCGTGCTTCAACTACTTGAAGACATTGCTTTGGCATGGTGGACCCAGAATAGGTCTTGTACCTATCTAGGTTATGGATCAGTATTATGCTAACATGTACTCTACACATTACTGGGATGTTTCGAGAGGATTTATGGATCTGTTTTTTTTGTTTTGGTCTTAAGCCAACATGGCATATCATTGTAATATGGAATCATGTAATGATCTTATTGTAATATCTTTAGGTGGTTGACCTAATTGTTTTAGGCCTTAATGTTTGTATAAATAAGATGTAGAAACTCTTTGTAGTATATCATGGTTATTGCAAAGGTCACGGTCAAGGAATGTAATGTGCGAATATTGTAATATCATTTAGGCATAGGTGTTGGTTGATCACTGGTGATTGAATTGGATTCAGAAGAGGATTTAGTCCTCCGGCACTAAGCTTAACTGGGACTATAATCAGGAATGGTAGATGCTATTTCTAGCAGTTCAGTCGATTGGATTGTTGTCCATTTATCTTGAGATGGTTGTAGCCTCTTTGTAGTTAGTGAGACTCTTTTGTAATGAGTAGTAAGCTTGAGGTAGTGTGCCTTCTTGCAAGTGCATGCTCTCATTGTAACACATACTTTTTGCAGAAGTATCATCTGATTGTGGGTAGCCTTCCCACTATAGTTTTTCCTTTTCCAAGTTTTCCACATACAAATCATGGTGTTATGTACTATGGTTGCTTTGCATTGATTATCTGGTTAATTGTTAAGTTGTGTTGTTTACTGGTATCCGTTCCTACCGACATTTGTATGTGGTTTACTGGTACTTGATTTGTTTAAGGTTGTATTGTGGATTAAAAGTTATAAAACTGTTAACAACTGACTCAACCCCCCCCCCTCCCAGTTGTTCACCAGTTATCCTAACAGATCTAAGTTATATCTTTCTGTTATTTAATTTCAATATTTCTAATATTTCATTCAAGGTTAATTCCTAAACCAGGGTTTGACTTAGGTAAACCCCTATTCCCAACCTATTTCCCTTCTCTAGTATGCACATGAACATGTATAGATCCACGATCTTCATAATTTGATTTATTTACAGTGACAAATCAATCCCCCAATGGACTACAAAAAGTGCAGAGGACCAGAGTGACTACCATCCTATTCCCAACAAATCCAGAGATCCTTCTGGGAATAGGTCCAAATACTCTTATAATCCTTAGATCCAGGTTTTTGGATCGATCTGACAACTGTAACTCACTGTTCACACATTTTTACTTTGATTCAAGCATATTTACCCTAATTTCAACATCCTCAATAAATCAATTCAACTCAAGGGAAAGAAGAGGCACATTTAAACCCTTGGAATCATATCAGAATCTAGGTCTATTGGATTTAAATCAGTATCTAGGTCTATTGGATTTAGATCTATCTAATTCCTATCTTCCTAATGTAATGGTCCCAAGTAAAAAATAGTAGTTTTCATCCTTATTGTGGTGGAGACCCTAATTTTTATCCACTACAATTTCAATCCTAAGAGTCCAAGCAATCAAGAATCCATGCATCCGTGAAGTATTCATTATCAAGCATTTTTAGAGATCTTCAAGGCTGCATATTCTTCATTCAACCATTGTGGAGAAAAATTACATCATTCATATGCAAGCATGAGTGTGTTATTAGGATTTTATTATGTTCATTGTATTTCATACAATATATGTGATTACATTCAAGATGCAAAGCGTCATACTCAAGGATTGTAGATCTAAGGTATATCTTTCCATCATTTATTTTAGTATTTGCATTATTTCATACAAGGTTAATTCCTAAACAGGGGTTTGACTTAGGCAAACCCCTATTCCCAACCATTTTACCTTCTCTATTATGTGCAACAACAGGGACAAAGCTGCAAATTTCAAGACCGACATTATTTGTAGAGACAAACAAATTCCCTTTTGGATGATGTAAAATTTGAAGGACCAGATCGATAAGCATTCTAGTCTTAATAATTTAGGATGACCTTTTGGGAAAAGATCCAAACACTCACATATTACTCAGATCTAGGTTCATGGATTTGTTTGACAACTATAACTCACTATTTATGCATAATTATTTCTATTTTAGCACATTTACACTAATTTTAGCATTTTCACAATTGAATTTAAAAAGAGGGAATCAAAATCCAACCAGTGAGTCTAATAAAAATTCTCAGTCCCATCCTTGTTGGTTTGAGGATAGATCTATTGGATTCACACCTCTTTAATGTAATTGGTCCCTAAGCAAAAATTAGTGGTTTTACTACATCATTGGGTGAAACCCAAATTTTTTGCTTATTACATTTTGGTGAACCCAATGTCTTACACCTTAATTTTTGATTTATGTTCTTAGATCTGATTGTTTATGCATTGTCAAATAGAATTTTATATTTACAAGTTTCATTTTCAATTGAATTACATAAATTCATAGGTTAAATTCACAAAAACCCTAATTTTTAATTTAAAATTGCACTTGTGGGTTACCTAATTTGGATTAATTATTTCAAATATAATTTGAGAACATTCTTAATTTCCAATTTGGCATTCATAGATCTTATTTTAATCAATTTACATAAATTTAGAGGTTAATTCACAAAAACCCTAATTTATATTAGTTAATTTGATTTGTGGGTTGCATAATTCATAACATATTTTTAAATATGATTTTAAAAATTCATAATGGCACTTAATAGATCTGATTTATCTACCATTTCACATATGATCAGATTAATTTTCACTTATATCTATCATAAGATCATGTGCTAGATAATGGTTTCTTTCACTTCACATTGTTTCTTTTCATTCATAGCACTTTGGCGTATTGCAATTTAGAATTTCCAAATTTATTTCTATTAATAAATTAAATCCCAAAGGTTTTATCCATAGTGCATGTTTTATGGTGACATTTTTAGGAAAATTTATTACATATGTAGATCAAATCAAAGCTTTTGTAGATTCCAATCCTAGAGAAGCTAATGGAAACCTAATACCTTTACCTCTCCTAGGGTATTTAATGTGAAGTAAGAAAGTGATAATACTTTTATCAATGATCTCTCTATTGGAGAGAAAGTAGTGAAGAGCAATATGCCACCATCTTCTTCACATACCCTAGTGCAATGGGGAAAGATCAAAATATTGGTGTGTCAATCTCTCTAGACCCCCCCTTATTCTCTTAAAGCCCATCTTAATCATAAAAACCTTTGTAGATAAGATGATGTTATGCATTTTGTAATGCCCTACCAAGAAACTGTAGAGGATCTAACCTAACTAAATCAACTCATAAAAATATTTTTCTTAAAACATCTTAATGTGTAATCCTAATGCAATGTTCTAATAAGAGATAACTTATAAATTGAAATGCACAAGAAGAAGAAATAATAATAAACTATCCTCTAAGGTTCCTTAACAGTGTTACTTAACAACTCACAAAACATGAATGAATCTATATCTAACCATGGTTACTGATTTAATCATTCATTAAGAATTGAGCATTAATGAGAAATATAACATAAACTAAAAAATTCATTCCCATTTAACCTTCACTATAAAGGGATACTACTTATATTAATTTAACCTTTAATATTAGATTCATTTTAGGACCCAAATCCAAATGTTCTTATTGTTGGCAACAATGCAACAAACTGAGAGGGGGGGGGGGGTGAATCAATTTGCTCACAAACTTAAATTTAATTCAAACTCAGATTCAGATCCAATGATTAACAATGAAAGAACAAATCAACACCAAATCAATAACACACATAACACCAAGATTTTATGACATGGAAAACCCGGTTATGGGAAAAACCATTGTGGGAACCTACCCACAATGAGATGATACCCTCTTAGGAGTAAATAAAATATTACAATGGGGAATGCACATGCATTCAAGCACACTTCCTAGAGCTCACTTCTCAAATCATATAACAAGAAGGGCTACAACCCTTAGGAAGCATCACTGCTTCACACAAACATTCAGATTACATCCAAAGGATCATGAACTAATAAAATTACATCTCCTCATGCCTAGTTATAGTGTCAGTTAAGAACATAACACAAACTCTTCTCTTTCACACTTCTTCACACTTCTTCGTAGTTCTCCTCTACTACTGGAAGATCAAATCATTGATCGCATGCATAGATACATCGCTCACGTGATTATTATATATATTTATATAAATCATCATCCTATATTTCAAGGTTAGCTCAACACTCATCACAAATTACAAGAATATAACCATACACACTAGAACAATACAGATAGACCAAAACAATGTTGGATAAGACATAGTATGGACCTAAACCAACACCTAGAACATGCAACAACATCAAGAATTATGCCACGAACATCGACAACATGCTACAATCATCTGGTTGGCCAAGAACACCTTATAACATGAAAATATTAGAGAGATCACAAACAACAAGCATAACAATCAATGTGGACCATCATCATAGATAGAACACAATCTAGAAACATCCACAAGCATCATGAATTACCACAACAACAACCACAACATCACCACATACTATAATCTTCATCATCATTATATCAAACCTCAAGAACATCAACTATATTGACTGTCAAATTGAAAGATTCACTTGCGGACCTCCAAATCATGAACCATCTAAATTGAGGACACATATGAACATCCCAAACACTTTGTCAAATCCGTAAACCAAGATATTATAATTCTAGAGCAATGTAGAGCAGAATCCAGAATATTGATCAACACAAACAATTGAAAACCAACCTCAATATCGGATCTCATAACTCAATCAAACCACCATGTAGACCATTGAAACTTTTAGTGAATCAAAATTATTATCCTTGTGACTAATGCAACAAATGACACCTTCCTCCATGTCATCAGAGGTCGGGCTTCACCATCTTGTCCTTTTGTCCACTTAAACCATCCTTGTAAGTTGTAGCCGAAGTATTACCAACTCCACCAACTTGTCACCTTTGAGGACACAGGCGTTCGAAGAGCTATCTCCTCGAAGAAACAGTCGGCTCGAACAGTCACACCACGAAGACATTCACATGACATGCTAGCATCTTGTGAATCTGATAGTCCATAGGTGGCCATTTGAGTGTTACACATGCACCTAAAAGGAATCATAACACCTCTGTATGTGCCCACCGACATCCGGTTTTCTTCTAGGGCCTTTATCTATCAATTTCTAAGGCATTTTGAAGGATTGTCTGGGCAAGCTGATAATCTTTTGTCGGTTGAAGCTCTTGGAGATTATTTTTTTGGATAACACTCTACAAACATCACCATTGTTGCAACATCCCAAGCACTCTACACCAGCATTTCCAATAATCTTTTATGGAAGGGGAGTTTCCTTAATCTCTCTCTTTCATTTTCCAATATCTTTTACTAGTTTTTTGTTGCATCTTTTCAATTATCTTTATCATTTTATTATTCATGTGGCTTCTTGTGTTGTCTATGGAGGTGGAAAGACCAAAATGAGGGTCTGACTTAGGCAGGCTCCAAAACACAACCCTCAACATTTTCTCTCTTGTATGTATGTAGGTGCAATATCACGAGGAAGAGATTATCTTGTGGGAAGCTTCATAGCGTGGCTACTTTGTAACATTTCACTACTTTCTTCTTATTTTCCTTATTTTGTTTCATAATCCACACTTTTTATTCCTTTCAATATTATTTAGTTGTTTTGCAAGTTCCGTCAGTGCATCAAGAGCTTTCTGATCACAATCTGCGCTCTGTCCGTATAGGACAACAATGCACCGTTCTAGTATCCTAGCTTCGCATGCTCATCCTGAGGACAAAGGCTTTGCATAGCTGTCCAGAGACACCTCTTAGGTGTCTAACATCTTAGCATAACTCTCTTATCCCTTGGCTCATATTAGCACCAGGTCGAGGAGGTATCAGAGGGATAGTTTGTTCTCAAGGATCCATCATCCTTGAGGTAGAAAATTTCCTCCATTACATTTTGGTGAACCTGACGTGAATCGGGAAAGTCTTTGTATTATTTACTTTTTGTTTCATTTAGCTGAGTTAATCTTTTAAATTTTTCACAAAGTTAAAAAATTTGAAAACAGTCTAAATCTAGAAACAATCTAAAAAAATTGAAAAAAAGAAGCATTTGCATTTAGTTTAAATTCCTGCATTTCCTTTCAGTATTTGTAGTTAATTTAAACCAACTCTATCGTTCTAACGTTTCAGTGTCCCTGTAGTGTGGTCTTGAAAATCATGTGGGTTGTCTATGAGCTTTACGACTCAGACTGAAACAAGAGTTGTGGTTAGGATGTCTTTCAGGAGGAGCTTTCCCCTTGATCATTGCAATCCTCCTCTACCTGACACAATGAAAAAGGATCCTTCTTTTGACCCAAATGAGTTTCTCACTTCTCGTGCTCTTAGGATCCCTTTCATGGGTAATTCTTCAGTTGCTAGTTCCCAAAATAATTCCTTGATGAACTCTCTGCCGCCTTCTCCTCCTACTATTGACCATGATTCTGCTTTCACTATTGACTTTGACCAGATCCAATCTTTACAAGAGAACCTAAGAGATTTTGAAGGGTTTCTTAAATGAGAGAATGTTCTCCCCCAAGTGGGGAATGTATTTAATATTTTGAGGGATACGCTCAACTCAGATAAGAGAGGCCTAGAGATGCTAAGAGCATTGTCCATGATTGTGAAGAGTCATGTACCCCTAGTAGATGCCTCTCCTAAGGATGGTTAGTCTGATGTCTATGGCTCTCAGCTGAGTGTTGACATATCTATTTTGACAGTGCATATGGTCGACCTTGGGACCACTATTCATGGTATCAATGCCTCTGCTACTCTGGTGGGTTATACGGGTATGTCTAGTGGCTCAACCTTCACTTCTGCTATAGTTCAGATATCTATAGTTAGTGCCAGCACTACATTTTCTAGTGGTACTAGTCCTTTTGGAGGTTCTGGTGGAGGTGGCAGTAGATTTGGCCCACCTCCACCTCCTCCACCTTCTAATCCTATCCTGAATACAATTTTACAAAACATGGGGTAGTTGCAGTTGCACCTAATGAACTTAGCCTTTGCTTCTGGTCAAACATCTATATCTGCGTATTATAGGAAGAGTCCCCTTGATATTACCATTCTAAACATTATCCTTCCTACTGCTACTGAGTCTTTGAAGTTCAATAGGTTCAATGGTGATGGGGACCCAAATGTACATATAGATTCCTTCATGACTATGTGTAGTGATTACCATAGTATAAATTTTGTTCTGTTGAAGTTGTTCTCACATTCTTTCAAAGGGACAATTTTAGAATAATACAGTTCTTTGCCTGATCATTTTACTCACACCTTCGATTAGCTCATGGATCTCTTTCTCAAGCAGTTTCAGGAAAACATTGGTAGCAGGGTCACTATTGCTGATCTTGTTCATTGTAAACAAAAGCCTAATGAGAAGATCACAGACTTCATTTTGAGGTATCAAGTTATCTCCACTAAGATCCACTTTTCTTTGCTATATAGTGATCTACAGAGGATGTTTATCGATAATCTGTAGCCGATATTGAGGGAGAAACTGCCCCTTAATCGATACCAGAACTTCACTAACATGTGCTTTTCTCTCATTGACTACCAACGCACTGTGTCATAGTTCAGAGATGCCTCTTTGAATCCTCATAGTAGGTCCTTTGCTAACACATCCATGGATGGGTCCTGAAAGAATAAAGTCATCGCTAATGTTGCGACTATTCCCTTGATGGCTACTACATAATCCTCACAACAAAATAGAGTCTTCACCAAGTTGAATGACTCTTTCTTGAGCATAATGCAACAGTTAATGATAGACAACCTCATCATCCTTCCAGAAATTAAACTGCTATCTAATAGTCGACCCTACCCTCGTTGGTATGATGGATCGAAGTTCTACCATTATCACCACGTTCTTGGTCATGGCATTGAGCAGTTTTGTCATCTTTGAAATGTTGTCTAAGACCACACCAACAATGGTGCAATCAAGGTGGATGCATAGAAGCACAAATCAAACAATTTTGTTTATAAAACCAACAACTACTTGCAAATTTATACTAGTCCTTTCCCTCTGCATTCAACAAACTTTATCTCTACATCAGATCCTCCTTCAAATGATGGTCTATATGTGAACATGGTCACCATCACCCCCATTAAAACACCTCTGACCTAGAAGGCGAAGCTATTTGATCTATCCCTATCATTTACCCCTCTAGATGCCCCATATTGTAGAGAGCCTGCTCCTCTTTACGTCCCTACCAAGATAAATGGTGAAAATCATAGTTGTGATGGTTGGCCCATCGAGGAGAGTTGACGTTATCATAGAGGAGACTCTCTTTGTGAGTGGTTGGCATAGGCCGACGTATGGTGATTGTTGTGCAGTCTTGAGGACACATGATGGGTTTTTTATCCACCCCTTGGGTAGAATCACCTTGATGGTCCTCATAGGGCCTAAGGCGGTATCCTCCATGTTTGTGATCATCCTTGAGTTGGACCTCTTCTGAGTTAAGCTCGACATTCCTTGGTTGATTTCCATGGAGGTGGTCCCTTCAGTTGTCCACAAATGTCTCAAGTTCCCCCATGAGGGCATGGTGCATGTCATCCAGGACACTGGATATCGACCCCTGATTGCCTGTGGGGAAGTTTTGTTGGACCAGTTTTGGCCTTCTTCGATGGGGCCCATGCTTCCCCGTGATGATCTAATATACCTCACTTACTATCAATATAATACGGGGGACTCGACCCCTACATCTGTGCAACCTAGTGTTTCATTGCTGCCTCTTGCATCAACCCCTCCTCCATCGATTTTGATCTTGGAGCGGGTAGTTCCTCATGTCTCCTCATCATTAGGGGCTGAGGCTAAGCCTACTCCCTTGAAAAAACCTCTGTATTTGCCTAGGACCGCATAACCTCCAATGGTGTTTGATGTTCCTACGATTATGCCTAGCACAACCAAGGGAAGGGAACCCATGCTGTCAAAGTCTATGGACCACCCTCCCTTTAAAATCCTGATCATGGCCGATATTCCTTGTCCCTCTCATTACGAGAAAAAGAAGCACTCTTCTCATGTTTCTTAACCTCCACTTACAACTTCCTCACAACCCACATCGACGCCCTCTGTTCCTCCGAATACTTCTTGAGCAAAATGAGGTCAGGCGCCTGTTGCTGTGCATGTGGTGTCTCTTGAGGATACAACTCTTGTTTCACCGACTGGGCATTCCCCCATCCTTGATGCAATTCTGGAGGCCTCTCCTGAATCCTCTCCATCTTTGATTGGTGGTCCTCATCTCCATTGGAACTGGTCTCTCTGCATCTATTTTAGGAGCGAGACCAAAATAGGGAGGATTGAGGATGCATTTAGTTTGGTCTCACTCCTTACCGCTTTAGGGGTTTTTGATCAACCTCCCCCTAAGCAGGTGTAGGTCTTCATCGCTCCTTCCCTGGAGCTTCCTCTTATCACTTCTTTGGCAGACATGCCTCCCTTGTACTGACCACTTAATATGTTGCACACACAGGTGGTGCCCAACTCAAGTTTGTCTACCCCACTGATTTTGCCACCACACTAGCTCTTCTGCCTTCTCCCTGTGATCTAGATTGGGAGGATAAGTCTCTCCTTGAGGACGATGATATCCTGTAGTAAGACCCCCTCATAAGGGTTGATTGTTAGGATTTTTATCTTTCCTCTACATCTGATTGAATGTGCATGTGATTGTGCTCCCTCATGCTTACTTTAGTTGTTTGTTCCCTCCCAAAGGACCCGAGTCACTTCGTAGGTACTTGGATATGGGAGGTTGACCATCTTTATCCATTGTGCTCCCCTGAAGGACCCAAGTTACTCTGTAGGTGCTCAGATACATGGGATTTTATATCGTACACATTCCTTTATTTGTCTACCTCCTTCTATTTGTCATATCTTGCTTTTTGATATTAGAGAATGATGCAAAGCAATAGAAGAAGGCAACTACCACTCGACCATGTGGAACCCAAAGGACCACCCCCTGTGCTAGGAGATAGACATATGGCCCACATTCACACAAGGAAGGGATAAAGTAGTACAAGGTCACTACCTACCTCCACAAGATAAGGACAAACAAACAAGGAACACCAAGACAATCCACATAACAAGGACAACTTTAGAGGGCTCATTAATACAACACAAGGGTAGGAAACTAGTGCTCAGAAGGGAAGGGTGTCATCACATAGCTTGGCATGCGTTATCATAGTAAGTTTCCATAGACCCTGACCCTTATCTTGGGTTATCCTAGTAGTCTCTCTTGACTCTCGACCCCCATCCAAGACTCATGTGGAGCCAACATACCTTTCATGAAGACAAGGTAGTTGATCTTGTCATCCCAGGCCTTCCCAATCTCATACTGAGCCTAAACAAGAACTCCAGGCCATGAGTGGGGCATGACTATTATCTTGATTAATGTAAAATGCTACCTAATCCCCCCTATATTCATTAATTAAGGTTATCACTTATTAAAACAACTCTCCCAATGGGTTATCTTGGTAATTACTTAGGATCTCAACCCCCATGGAGAGCCACTCTCCCTTATGACACTATGCCTACCTAATACAATTCAAATCATAATATGGAAAGATGAATCATCAACAAATGAACAAAATAATATAATTCCATTAAGTCTCATAACAAATATCTGAAACATATTTACATCCATAAAGCATCAAATGCATTTTCTTCCTTCAAAGAGCATAATAGGGCTCAATCCTATAAGGAAAGCAATGAGATGAAACCAAGAGATTGATAAGCCACCATAAACATCCATAAATCAAGACCACGCATAAATTTTGAACATGATATTATTGACAATCACGACCTAAGATCAAAAATCAACCTCTAGAGCCCCTTGAAGACACCTGGGCCAAAAATCACTAAAAGGTGCAAAACCCTGACACCTGTTGGTTCAGATTACTATTAACATTATTATTCAAGGGTTTGTTATTAATTAAAAATATTAAAGAAATAATTTTAATAACAATTATATATTAACACTAATGACTTTGTGATATAGTTTAAACACAATGATATGGGACAATTAAATTAATATTAATCACTTTCCAATAATATACCTATATAAGATTTCAATTAACAATATTTAAATATAATTCTATTGTTCAACATTAAATTAACTTATAACTAGTAATATAATTCTCATATAAAATAAGCAATGATAATTACTCCACCATTAACCTAATCATGTTTAATTAACAACTATAGAGAAATACTTTCAATAATATTGATTATTATCATATATGTATGTATGTATGTATGTATGCATGCATGCATGCATGTATGTATGTATGTATGTATGTATGTATGTATGTATGTATGTATGTATGTATGTATATATGATCTCAATTAAAGGAATATATATATCGATAAAATCAAGCCACAACATCCAAAACTTAAGCATATACAAATAATCGCATTGAATAACCCCAAAGAAAATAATACACAATAACTAAACCCTAATATCAATTACGCACAACCAAAACATTTACAAAATACCCATATATGTATTTTGACAAAAGTCTTTATTATCAAATACATTCTTTTTAGAAACATTGTAATATATTAAATAAATACATAGGAAACCTAATTTTCCAATTTATGATGAAAGTTCATAACTTAAATATACCAAAGGTTGGAAACCCTAATATCTAATTTCAACAAACAAAACTATATGAAATAAGTACATATTAGTTTGGCACAAATATTGGCATCTGGGATGCAATTGTTCGGTTGGGTGTAACTTGACCATTACCCCAAAATCCAACCTTGGCATCTAGCATTAGTCATGGCACACTATTTTATTGGTTGGCATGAGGAGGAAGGTTGGTAGGCTAGTAGAGACTTGGTGTGAGGTATGGGTACCTTCCACCATAACATGGAGGCTTCACCCCCCCACCCATAGGTGGGAAGGCTCTCCATGCTGTGTGGGAGGAGCCACTATACGTGGTCTCCCCCATGCAGGTGGGAGAGCCTCCACCTTGTGTGGCAAGGCCCATGCCAAGGTGTAGATCCCACACCTTATGTGGAGAGGCACACACAAAAATATAGCACCCCTCCATGTGCAAGCAAAGTTAAGGCCATGGTCCAAAGTGAAACTTAGACAATCCAATGAGGATACAAGGAGAAAGAGTAGAAAAAAAAGGTATATATGCGAGGACAACTATGGACAAAATAAGTGCAACAATATTAAAAGTTTAAGAGCCTCAAGAAATCATAGGGAGATTATCCAGGCTTTTGCACCAATCACCAAAATGAGAATGCCAATGGTTGATTTAATATCTAGAAACAAAATAGGAAATAGGAAAACTACAATGAATATGTAGGCAAAATAAGAGATGAAATGATATAAAGTAAGTACACAACCAAAGAATTCAGTTTTCAATAAAATTTCTTAGGAGAATGATTTGACCAACCTGGAAAACACAAAGATCCAAAGCCTGAACAATTTTGTAAGTATCCATCCAGTCAAAATCTCCTCTCCACTAGCCTCGCTCCAATCTCCTCCAAATTCCCCAAACTTTTCCCAAACCAAGAAATCCACTCTCAGAAATCTTTCGAGAGATTAAAACCTTCCCAACCACCCAAACCAACCATCCATGAATGGTAAACAATTTATTAAATTAATTTAACACTAAACTAGGTTTAAGTTTTTAATTATTTACAATATTGAATCTATTTAATAAATTTGGTTAACTACTTATATTTTGTTAATTAAATTGTTAGCAAGGTTCTAAATTTTATACATAAATATGTACATTTATATATTATATTATTACTTATTAAAATACAAATCATTAGATTAATGTTTATAATTAATAATGAATACAAAAGACATAGGCAATTAATCTCTTACACAAATACACACATACTCAAACCGGTTTATTGGATATTGCCTAAATGGCAAACCGATCAGGTGGACACACAAGGATTGTTGCCTTGATAAAGAGAAAAGGTTTAAGGTTGGGACAATTGGGCCAATATGCAATCTGCCACAACCACCATCGAGATTATTTAGGCATGCTTAGACCTGTGGAACCAGGTGGAGTCGATGCCCTGTACCTGAAACCCTGCATCATAAATGAACACATATACCAGTATAATATATATAATATACACACACACATTTGTGAAGGGAAATTGTGACATCCCATGTCTCTCATAAGAGAGTGATAAAACATCATCCCCTCACACCACAATTAGGAACATACATGAATCAAATCTCAATATACTTCAACTATCATAATCAATCACATCTCATGATCTAACTAAATCTGTTAGTACATGGGCTAGTAATCATAACATAATATGCATCACCTAACATAACTTATTCATAAAGAAACATAATCGTTATCCATAACAACATGAATGTTACTCACACCATATATCTAAATTGAATGATTATTCCAGAACATAGAATCCACATCATCAAGGTAATCATAATGAATCTACCAATGTCAAAGAGTATCAATATGCCGAGCAAAACTATAAACAAGAAGTATCAAGTACACAAAAAAACCCATCACTATCCAACACATCCAACCACAAGCGTTGGATTAGGGATAGGCACTACACATTTCATTCATGATCTCTCTCCCCACATAACATTAAGTAAAGATGAGGCCTTAGATGATAAGGATCTTCCTTCCCAACCCATCAAAGAGGATATGCAAGATGATAGAAAGTAAAATCTCCGTACACAAGATATTCCTTCTTCATCTACTTTTCCCTTTGCTCCTTCTAGATACACTTACATTGCAAACTTAATAGAAATTCATTATAAGGTTCCTCCCCCTTCGTAATTAAGAAATTATCATAGGATTGGTAATAGAATAATATAAAAACAAGGTTTTAAAGGACAAGGACTTGGAAAATTTGAACAACGAATTAGAGTCCCTATAAACCCTTCTACACAAACTAGTACCGAACCTATCTAAGAAATTATGATGATTCACCTATGGATGATGTCCTTAGAATTCAAAACTTTAAGGATTATCTTATAAGACATAGGACTTACCATCCATCCAAAAGTGCTTCTTCCTCAAATGTTCATTTTTGCTTACATCATCAAACTAATGACCATGGTAGCAATGATTATTCGGATTTTCAAAATGGAATGCAAGGACTCATTGAAAATGACATAATCAAAATCATAGATGACAATCCATCTTCTTCTAAAAAACATTTTCCTACATCACAAGAGACAAGGTCTAATCCTATTGATGACCAAGAGAAGTTAGCTACTAGAATCTTTTGGAGATTGAAGTATGATAAGAGTAGTGTCTTTCCTTTCATTAGAATTGATTACAACTATAAGCATAAGAAAGGTAATGCACATTGTCTTTTTCATCGTAGTTACTCTCATTCTCTTGGAAAGTGTAAAACTTTTAAAATATTAGTACAAGAACAATATGATAGGGCTCACATAGCTCTTACAATCGATATTGCACTCTTCCTTGGTGAAGAGGCAGTGCCTTAGCACTTTGTTCACCCTTCATGTTGCATTACAAAGAGAAATATCGGTGAACAAAGTTTCCTCAGCTCTTTGTCATAAGGGGTGATTATTTTTCAATAATAAATATCTTGGGGCAATAACATAACTCATTGTAATGTAGCATGTGTTTTTATATTTTTATAATTAAGTGGTGAGTGTTCAGCCAACCTTGATGATCTTCACAAGGTTGATTTCATGTATAAATAAATGTAATATCTTTGTAATTGAGTGCGAGTATGGATGAGAATCAGAATGTATGTGTGCTGAATGTAAACATTTTTTGGAGGTAGAGAAGAAGTGTGAGAAGAAGAAAGATGTTATGTTCTTAATTGGAACTGTAACCATGCATTAAGGATATTCTATTTTTCAATTCATGATCTTCCAGATGTGATTAGAATCTATTTGTAAGATAGTGAATCTTCCCTAGGTTGTAGCTCTTGTTGTTTTTGAGAAGTGAGCTCTAGGTAGTGTGCCTGAATGCACGTGCATTCCCCATTGTAATATTTCCAATACTTCTAACAAAGTATCGTCATATTGTGGGTAGGTTCCCACCGTGGTTTTTACCTTGACCAAGTTTTCCACATAAAAAATATTGGTGTTATGTGTGTTCTTGATGTGTTTCTTATTTATGCTTTTATGCTTAATTAGCAGATTTGAGAATAAGTTTAAATTATACAAGTTTTTCAGATAACTAATTCACCCCCCCTCTCAGTTGTTTGCTTAGAATCAGAGCTATTTCATCAATTGGTATTAGAGCAGGTTCCTCTGAATAAGCTTGACTACTTGAGGTAATTCGGGATGGCAACCTATAAGAAGGATAATATGAGATTTGATGGTACTAACTACTCTCTTTGGAAGAATCACATGGAGTGTCATTTGAGATGCATTGTTGAATCTTACTGGACAATTACCAAAAACAAGTATACCATTCCTCTAAATGGTCCTTCAAGTTCAAATGAGATAAAGGAAGCTAAATACAATAATAGGGATAAGGAATCATTATTGAGTGCTTTGAGTGATTTTGAGATGACGAATGTTATGGAATTGAAGAGTACTCATGAGATTTGGAAAAAGTTGGAAACTTTGTATGAAGGTGGTAGTTATGTGAAGATTGCTAAGTTATAGAGCCTTAAGGGTAAATATGAGATGTTGAAAATGAGAGAAGATGATAATACCACTTCTTTTATGCAGAAGGTGAATGAACTTGTATGTAATATCAGATGTGCTGGTGGAACATTGGAAGCATCAAAGATTGTTGCTAAAGTGCTCAGATCCTTACCTGCATCATACAAACACAAAGTTTATGTTATTAAGGAGATCTGAATTGTGACTAATGTAACTAGGGACATGTTGATTGGTAAGCTATCTGCCTTTGAGTTAATTGAGTTTGGTGATTCTCTTCCTAAGGTAGAATCTACATTCAAAGCCATTTTTTCCAGGAAGGATAAGTAGAGATATGATCCAGGAAAAAGTTCTTCAAGGTGGATGTCCAGATATGAGAAGGAGAAAAGGGAAATTGAAGAATAAGAGTGAGAGCTTGAGGAGGTTGAAGCACTTATTGCCAAGAGATTACCTAAAGGAGCTGGTAAGTATGAAGGAAAGTTGCCTCTTAAATGTTTTTCTTGCAATAAGATAGGTCATTTTGCCTCAAGGTGTCCAGAAAGAGTTCCTAAGCCAAGACCTAACAAACCTAGATTTCAGAAGATATGTTATTATGTTGCAGAGGAAGGTGTGACAAATGATGAATTAGATAAAGGAAATACAAGTGATAATGAATGGGTGTTTATTGCTATCAAAGAAGATGATCCAATACCTACTGATTCTACTAGTTTCACAAATATGGAAAGAGCTTTGGCTGCACAAGTTGAAGAGAAATATGAATGGGTGATTGAAAGTGGATGCTCTCATAATATGACATGTGACAAGAGAAAGTTTGTGAGCTTGGAAAAGTATGAAGGTGGTGTTGTAAGGTTTGGTGATGATAAAGCTGGTATAATCCGTGGTAGAGGTTCAATTTCTCTTGATGGTAAGCACGATACTAATGGTGTCTTGTATGTAGAAGGTCTAAAGCATAATCTTTTAAGTGTTAGATAGATGGTTGACAAGGGATATTATCTTAAATTCAAGAATGGCAAATGGAGAATCTTGGGTAGCTCCAAAATAGAGATTGTATTAGGTACAAAGACTAAAGGTAATATATTTCACTTAAATAGTGTTGGTAAAAGTTGTTTGATTGCTCACATTGATGAAAGTTGGTTGTGGCATAGGAGGATGTGTCATGTGAATTTTGATAAAATTATCAAGATAAGTTCTACTCAAGTTGTGAGAGATCTTCCTAAGTTGATGAAACCTACAAACCCTATATGTAAGGAATATCAGTTAGGGAAGGAAACAAGAATTTATTTCAAGAGTAAGATGCATTCTTCAAGTTGTGCATACTAATTTATGTAGTCCTTCTAGAGTTAGAAGCTTGCAGGGAGACATATATTTCATGTTGCTGATTGATGACTAGATTCTAGAATGACGTGGGTTACTTTCTTAAGGGATAAGTCTGAAGCTCTAGAGAAGTTCAAAAATTTCAAAGCTATTGTTGAGATTGAAAGAGGTTTGAAGCTAAAGTGTCTAAGATCTGACAGAGGTGGTGAATTCACTTCTGGTGAGTTTGATGCATTTTGTGAAGAGCATGGGGTAAAGAGACAATTGTCTTATCCTAGAACCCCTTAACAAAATGGAGTTGTGGAAAGGAAGAACAAAACCATTCAAGAAGCTAATAGAACCATGATGTCTGAGGGAAATATTTTGCATGTCTATTGGAGAGAAGCTGTGAGTACTACCGTTTACACTCTTAACCTGGTGCATATCAAGGGTGATAAGGGTAAGACTCCTTATGAATTATGGTTTGGACATGCTCCTACTATTAAATATAGGAAAGTTTGATAGTAGATGTGATGAAGGAATATTTCTTAGTTATTCTACTAAAATAAAGTCCTACAGGTGTTATAATAAGAGATTGAGAAAGATAGTTGAGAGTGCAAATGCCAGAGTTGATGAAGGCAATGAAAGATAGACCAGATCCTCTGGATGTGATTTTGATGAACATAATGACTATTAAAATAAAGGAAAGAAACCTCAAACTTTGAACCAAGTGCAAACTATTCCAAAAAAAGGAACAAGTGCAAGTGTAGAAGAAGGAGCTCAAGGGTCTGAAAAATCAAGAAAATCCTAAGACTCCTAGGTATGTAAGATTGAATCACTCTGAAAAATCAGATTATAGGAGATAGAAATAAAGGTATTTAGACAAGAAGAAGAGTTGTTGAAGATATTTGTAAAAGATATTCACAATTGGAAGGAATTGATTTTGAAGAGAATTTTGCTTTGGTGGGAAGGATTGAAGCTGTTAGATTATTTATTTCTTATGTTGCTTATAAAAATTTCAAAGTCTATCAGATGGATGTCAAGTTAGCATTCATGAATGGAGAATTAGAAGAAGATGTTTACATAGAGAAACCAGATGGATTTAAATTGACTAATCAAGGAGATATGGTTTTTCGGTTGAAGAAAGAATTGTATGGATTGAAGCAAGCGCCTAGAGAATGGTATGCCAGATTGGATAAGTATCTGTTTGGGATTGCAAATTACTCAGTTAGATACAGGGATCTTTATATCTTAGTCCAAGTATGTGAAAGAATTGTTGAAGAAGATTGGGTTAGAAGATACAAAACTAGTTGGAACTCCTATGGTGACCGGATGTAAGCTGACTAAGGATGATGATTCCCTTAAAGCAAATCAAACAAGATACAGATCTATGATTGTTGGATTACTTTATTTGACTTAGATCAGGTCTGATATCATGAATTTTGTTTGTCTTGTTGCTAGATTTTAAGCTGATGCTAAGGAATCTCATGTTGTAGTTGTTAAAAGAAATTTCAGATATTTGAAAGGAACTGTTGATTTTGGTTTATGGTATCCTAAAGATTATGATTTCACTTAGAGTGCTTTTATTGATGTTGATTGGGCAGGAGATGTGGATGACCGGAAGAGTACTAGTGGTGGTACATTTTTCTTGGGAAAAAGGTTGGTTTATTGGTTGAGCAAAAAGCACAATTCTATATCTTTACCTACTGCAAAGGTAGAATATATTGTTGCTGCTAAAAAACTATACTCAGGTAGTATGGATGAAGCAAATGTTGAAAGATATCAGAGTTGGCTATGATGAGCGTATTGCTATCTATTGTGACAATTCAAGTGCAATCAACATTTCTAAGAATCTGGTGTTGCATTCAAAGGCTAAGCATATATCTATCAAGCTTCACTTTTTGAGAGACAAGATAAATGAGAAGTCAGATTGGAGTATGTGTCTACAAAGGAATAGATTGTAGACATATTTATGAAACCTTTGCCTAAGGATACTTTTGAGTATCTAAGATGCAAGTTAGGGGTGATTGCGCCTTGATCAGAACTAAGATGCATTGATATGCATCAGTCTGGTGCATTTCACAGTCATATCTTGTGCTCCAGATTGATGAGTAGAAGCAGCGACTCAAGGGGAGTAGTTAGTAAGTCAGTTTTTTAGTGCAAATAAGTGCCTTTGTCAATAATGTAAAAAAATATCATGAGAGATTCATGTGAAAAATTGTGTCATGAGAGAGTCATGAAAGGAGGAGAGAGTAATATGAGAGAGCTATTGTTTTCTTTTTCATTGATTGTTTTTTACATCATATGTTCCCATCAATACCAAAGGGGGAGATTGTTGGAAGTATGATACAAACTTATGCTTGAGAGATATATGAGAGATGTATTGTCATTAATGTCAACATATTTATCTGTCTGTGATAATGATGCAGTGAAGTTTAGTGAGTTGGTTTGATCGGCATAATGATGATCATAGTTTGCAGATTAAAGGGTTTTTAGATGATTGTTTGTAGTTGATTTAGTTCAATTTGTAGAGTTTCACATGAAGATTTGAGTGAGTTATGAAAATCTGTGTTGTGGCTGATTTTTTGCTATTCAGTGGTGACAGAGTGTTAGTATTTCGATCTGCATTGCTTCGCATTGTAATATATTGATCTACAGATTTGGAGATATGTTTGGGACATTGATGTGTATCTTCAATTTTGTTGGTTCGTGGTTTGGAGCTCCACAAGTGATTTTTCCAGGTTGACAGTCATTGCAGTTTGTGTTCCTGATGTCTAGTATAGAGATAATGATGATTCTAGTAATTCAAGTTGGTGCAGATTTTTTTGTGGTAATTCATGATGCTTGTAGATGTTTCTAGATTGTGTGCCTTTTGTGTTGGTGGTCCATATTGATCGTTGAGATTGTAATTGATGATTTTTTTCGGCATATTAGTGTTCTTCATGTTTTTGACCGACCAAATGCTTGTAACGTGTTGCGAATATTCGAGGCATAATTATTGGAGGTGTAGTGTGTTCGAGGTGGTAGATTTGGGTCTGTGCTATGTCTTAGATGACATTGCTTGGTCCACATTTGATATTGTAGCATGTGCGGTTATATTTTGTAAATAAGTGATGAGTGTTGAGCTGACCTTGATGATCTTCAGAAGGTTGATGTAATGTATAAATAAATGTAATATCTTTTTAATTGAGTATGAGTATGGATGGGAATTAAAATGTATGTGTGCTGAATGTAAACATTTTTTGGATGCAGAGAAGTGTTAGAAGAATAGAGTTGTTATGTGCTTAACTAGAACTGTAACCATGCATTAAGGAAATGCTATTTTTTAGTTCATAATCTTCCAGATGTGATCCAAATCTATTTGTAAGATAGTGAGTCTTGTCTGGGTTGTAGCTCTTGTTGTTTTTGAGTAGTGAGCTCTAGGCAATGTACCTAAATGCATGTGCATTTCCCATTATAATATTTCTAGTACTTCTAACAAATTATCATCATATTGTGGGTAGATTCCCACTGTGGTTTTTCCCTTGACCAGGTTTTCCATGTCAAAATCCTTGGTGTTATGTGTGTTCTTGATGTGTTGCTGATTTATGCCTTCATGCTTAATTATCAGGTCTGTGTACAAGTTTAAATTGTACAAGTTTTTCTGGTATAATAATGTTTTGGCATAGTAGCATGTAAAGGTTTGTTGTGTAGATCATGAAGAGTAATTTTTATAGTTGTTTTTATGTTCAAGGTCAATGAGCCAACATATGGGAAGCATGTGGACATATTGTTTTGGTCTTCTTAGGTGTTTATGCGTCAGTTTAAGCTAACTTGGGTTACACATTTCATGTTGCATGTTATGTGATTTTTAGGCGGACATAAAACTGATCTAATTTGATGGTGTGGATATATAAGTTTGATTGATATGATCATTTGGTATGTTGATAATGATGTAGGAAGTGTATATGAGCGACTACGCAGAGTATCGCTTACGCGGTTGAGTGATTTGTGCTCTGGTATGTGACAAAATAGAGCATAATAGAGCATAGAGACAAAGCAGTGGCATAAGACTATTTGTGCTTAATCGGAACTATATTTTGGCATTTTTAGATGCTATTCATCAGTTCATTCAATCAGTTATCATTTGTAATATTTTGTAGGACAATGAGTCCTTCGGGGGTTGTAGCCCTCTCTTTGTAATTAAGCAGTGAGCTCTAGGAAGTGTGTCTAAATGCATGTGCATTCCCCTTTGTAATATTATTATACTCCTGATCACAACATTATAATATTGTGGGTCTCAATCCCACCGTGGTTTTTCCCTTAACTAGGTTTCCACATAAAAATCTTGGTGCTATGGTGTTGATGATCTTGGCTTTGTATTTCTGCACTTACTTTTTCATTTGCATAAAGTGGTTATATGAACAGGTTATTAAAGTTAAATTTGCTGAACAAAGATTCACCCCCCCTCAGTGTTCCCTTGATTCTAACAATTGGTATCAGATCCTAGTTCCTTAGAAGGATCCTAACAACTTGGGGGAGATCTAAGAAATTGTCTTAGTGGATTCTAGTGGTCTTAGACAATAGTTTCTTGTTGCACTAGATGATCTTGATTAGTCCAAAGCTAAAGTTTGGGAATTGAAAACAAATCTCAAGGATGCTGTAAATGTCATTTAGGTATTGAAGGAGTAGTTGAATATGTCCAAAGAAAAGAGAAAAGAGCTTGTTGATCAACTTCAGGAGAAATAAAGTCAAAGCATTGATGAAGAAGCCTTGAAAGAAAAGACAGAAGAATATGACAAACTTGCTAGAGTTAATTCACTTTAGAAGAATGAGATGGAAGCCATTGTGATGAAATTGACAAAGGAGATTGAAAACTAAAAGAAGAATGAGGAAAGCTTGACTTAGGCACTAAAGGATAGATCTGATGAGTGTTGTAGACTAAATCATGAAAATGACCTACTAAAGCTTGAATTGATGCAATCCAAAAATAATGAGCAAGAACTTGAAAGACAAATCATAATTCTGAGAGATGAACTTACCACTACTAATGAGTACAAAGAAAAATTCAATGCCTATTCAACTAAGCTAGATGAAATGGTACAAAGTGAGAAAAATAAAGTGTTAGAAAACTCAGATAACCAGTGGACAACTAAGAGGGGGGGGGGGGGTGAATCAGTCATCAATAGTTTATAGAACTTTAAGTAGTAAAACCTTATTATCAGAATACATAAACCAAATACTGGAATAGAAGATATAATAGTTAAGCACAAATATAAACCATAGAACATTTACCAGCCATCCACAAAAGATAACACCAAGATTTGTATGTGGAAAACTTGGTAAAGGGAAAAAACATGGTAGGAAGCCTACCCACAGTTAGATAATACTTCTATAGTAAGTATGTGATTACCAAAAGAGGGCCCTACACATGCAGGAAGGCCAATAGATTAGAGTGTACTGCTCATCACAAAAGGAGCCTCACTGACTACAAAATAAATCCAGACTACAATCTAGAAAGAAGAGTGAACTACAAGAATAACATCTCCTATGCCTAAATACAGTTCTAGTTAAGCTTAGTACCAGAGGTCTTAAACCTCTTTCACCAACCCAATTCAACCACCTATGATCGACCAAAACCTCTGCATATGATTACAACCTTATTCGCACACAGATAATCCTATATCCCAAAAACCCACGATCTACAAAGAGATCTTACATCATATTTATACCAACCTGGGGCCTAAACAATTAGGTCGGCCACCTAAAAGATAATACAATAAATTTATAACATAAACTCACAATCCAATGATCAACCAAGTCGGCCTGAGACCAAAACAAGATAATCCAATCAATAGATCCAACTGGTAACACATCAGGATCATCCACCAACATGTTACATAAACTGGTCCATAACCTGGCAGAATACGATAGCATTAGGTCCAGTCCTAAATGCAACACCACTGATCAATCAAGAACACAAACAAGATAACTAACAACATCTCCAAAGCCATCTAGAAGCCGCACCAACAAAACTTATCAAGTGCATTAAAAGATCTTCAACAAAGCTCTGCCAGTAAAACCCTTACCGGTGACCAAAAGGCTTACTAGAACAAATGATAGCTCCTGAGTTATCAAATCCCAAACCAACTAATTGTGATATGCATCTGAATAGCATGAATGATAGATCCAAGCCAATTCCACAAACCAAATTATACCAGAGCATACCAGATCAATATCATAATCCAAGTGCTCTACTGGGACCTACCGGAAATCGGTAAACAAGCAAAACACTCGGTGTTGCCATCAATGACAAAAAATCAATGCAACACATAATCAATTCCTCGAATTGCCAATAATCTCCCCCTTTGGCATTTATGGCCACACTAAATGTGAAAAACATCCAAGTGCCAAGAAATGCCAAACAAGTCTCCCCCAAAGGAAGACAACCAACAATCTCCCGTAAAGTGATATTACAATGAAGTTAACAAACTCCCCATGTGAATGATATTCCTGTTAAGCTCTAATCTCTCCCTTTGACTGATATTATGTTAAGATCTATTTTTCACATATATCTCTCCCCCTTTGACATCAATGCCAAAAATATGACATAAACATCAAGGAAAAATCAGAAATCCACTAAACCACATAGTTGACTACTCCCCCTGAGTAGTAGCACCAACACATCAATCTAGAATGAATAGTAGCTTTGTAAATTCATACCAGACCAATGCCAATCAACATCACTCAGGTCTCTACCGGAGGGGCAGAAACCCCCAATCTATCTCTGAAGTACTCAAATGATTCCTTAAGCAAGGGTTTAGTGAAGATATCTACAACTTGCTCTTTAGTGTTCACATAAACCAGTCTGACTTCATTTTCTTCCACCTTCTCTTTCAAAAAGTTGTACTTGATAGATATGTACTTTGTCTTAGAATGAAATACCAGATTCTTTCATATGTCAATAGCACCAGAGTTATCACAATGAATAACTACCAGTTCATTACAATCCACCCTTATGTCTTCAACATTTTCTTCATCCATAGAACTTGTGTACATTTAGTAGCAACAACAACATACTCAACTTCATCAGTAGATAAAGAGGTACATGACTGCTTCTTGTTGATCCATGTAACAAGTTTCTTTCCAAGAAAAAAAGCTCCACCAAATGTGCTCTTTTGGTCATCAACATCTCCAGCCCAATTTGCATCTGTATATGCACATAGTGTAAAACCATCGTCTTTAGGATAACACAAACTATATTCAGTTGTTCCTTGTAAATACCTGAAAAATCCTTTTCACCGCACTCTCATGATTCTCTCTAGGATCACTCTGATATATTGATACAATACAAACTACTTTCATTATATCCGGTCTAGTCTAAGTCAGATATAACAAACCTCCAATCATAGACTTGTACCTTGTAGGATTTACTAGTGCTGATGCATCTATCTTAGTCAATTTCTCACTTGTAACCATAGGAGTACCAACCGGTTTTGAATTTCCCATACCAAATTTCTTCAACAACTCCCTAGCGTACTTAGTTTGACAGATGAAAATGACTTTATCAGTCTGAGTAATCTGCAAACCTAAGAAAAATTTCATCTCCCCAATCATAGACATCTCAAATTAATTCTTCATATTATCAAAAAATTCCATACATAACTTATCCTAACCTCCAAAAATAATATCATCAACAAAAACTTCAACAATCAATATGTCATCATCAATGATCTTATAATATAAATTACTATTAGCATTACCTTTAGTGAAACCATGCTTCAAAAGATATTTATCCAATCTTTCATACCAAGCTCTAGGGGCTTGTTTCAATCCATATAAAGCTTTCCTTAACCTACAAACCAGGTTTTTGTCATCTGAAAGTGAAAATCCATCAGGCTTCTCAATGTAAAGTTACTCTTCAATATCTCCATCCAGAAATGCACACTTAACATACATCTGATAAGCCTTGTAGTTCTTATGGGAAACATAAGCAAGAAATAATCTCACAACTTCAATCCTAGCTACCAGAGCAAAGGTGTCATCATAATAAATTCCATCCTTCTGAGTATATACTTTACAAATCAATATAGCCTTATTCCACACAACTTTTCCATCTTCAGTCAATTTATTTTTAAAAACCCATTTAGTCCCAATAACATTCTTATTTTTAGGCCTGGGAACTAAAGTCCATGTATTATTCTTTTCTAGCTGATCTAATTCCTATTCTATAGCTTTCATCCAACATTTATCTTTACATGCTTCAATTACTGATGCTGATTCAACTTGAGAAATTGAACATACCTCATTAGCTACCAACCTTTTTCTTGTCATCACTCCTTTATTCTTGTCTCCAATGATCTGATCTTCTGAATGATTTAACCTAACATACTTAGGAGTCTTCTAATTTTTTTTCATCTGCTCCGATCTTCAGTTACTGTAGAATGTTTTGATACTGCCAGAGTAACTAGTTCAACATTCTATTCTAGTGTAGGTGCTACCGGTTCAGTTATGATCATTTCCATTGTTGGTTCTCTCTCATAAGTTCTGATTTGACTTCTGTTCAGCTCATCCACTTTGACATTAGTGCTCTCCACAATTCTTTGCAATATTTTGTGATAACATCTATATGCTTTGTTTTTATTAGAATAACCAAGAAATATCCCTTCCTCACATCTAGGATCAAACTTTCCAATGGAATCATCTCTTTTGATATAGCATTTACTACCAAAGATTCTGAAATACTTAATTGTAGGTGTATGACCAAACCATAACTCATAAGGTGTCTTACCGATGTTTCCATTGATATGAACTTTGTTGAATGTGTATATCATCATGCTCACATTTTCTCTCTAGTCGATATGAGGCAAATTAGATTCCATGATCATAGTTATAGCCACATCCAGGATAGTTTATGTTCTTCCTTTGCACAACTCCATTTTGCTGAGGTGTCCGGGGTGTAGACAATTGTCTCCTTATCCCATTCTTAGCACAATAACTGTTAAATTCACCAAAAGTGAATTATCCACCCTGATCTGACCTTAAGCATTCAATCTTCAATCTAGTCTCTGTCTCAACTTTAGCTTTAAAGATTTTAAACTTTTCAAATGCTTCAGATTTCTCCCTTACAAAAGTAACCCACATCATTCTAGAATAGTCATCAATGATCAACATAAAATATCTATCACCCTAAAAACTTTTGATTCTAGCAAGACCACACAAATAAGTATAAGTAATATCAAGAACATCATTAGATTTGTCTTGTATACTCTTAAAAGAAGTTCTAACTTTCTTTCCCATTTGACACTCCTTACATACCAGATTATAAGGCTTCACAATCTTAGGTATATCTCTAACTGTCTTAGTAGAACTGATCTTTACAATGCAATCAAAATTCACATGACACAACCTCTTATGCCATAGACAACTTTCATCAATTGGTGCAATGAAACATGTCTTCTCACTAGAGTTCAAATGAAAGATGTTACCTTTAGTCTGAGTACTGGTTGCAATCTCCAATCCAGATCTATTGATATTCTTGCATTTTCCATCCTTTAACTGTAACTGAAATCCCTTATCCATTAACTATCTTACACTTAAAATTATATTCCTTAAACCTTCAAAATAATAAATATTACTAGTATCATGCTTACCACCAATGATATAGTTCCTCTTAGCTTGATTATGCATGCTTTGTCATCTCCAAATCTAACCAAACTGCCATCAAATTCTTGCAAAGATAGAAACTTCATTTAATCTCAAGTCATATGATCTGAACATCCACTGTCTATCACCCATTCATCCTTATCTTTAACTTTAGCAGCATGGGCCTTTTCTTCAAGCACTGGATTACCTTCCTTGATAGCCAAGAATACCCATTCCTTTCCATTGTTGGATCCACTAATTGAATCTTGTGCCAGTTCATCATCAGAATCAGTCACACCTTCCTCATCCACATAGTAGCATGATTTGTCTTTGTTCCTTGTGTACTTATGCTTGTTCTGATAATCATGGTTAGGCCTAAAATATCTTCTAGCTCCTTTCTCAAATCTTAAATTCCTTTCAGGACATCTAGATGCAAAATGACCTATCTTATTACATGCAAAACATTTAAAATGTGATTTTACTTCATACTTACTTCTTGCTGGACCTTTAGGTACTCTTCTAGAAAATAGGGCTTCAAGTTGCTCAAAATATTCATCTTCTTTCTTCATTTCCTCCACTTATTTAGCATATTAGGCTTTCTAATCACTCTTGCTGATAGATGATGTAGCTTCATGAAAAGTAGGTTCAAATTTTGCAACTCTAGAAGGACCAAATTCCTCAAGCTCAAAAGCAGATAATTTGCCAGCCAAGGTATCCCTATTAACAAAGGTGTTTGCCATTTTTCTCTACTCATTAATTACATTAGCCTTCATCTTGTAAGCTAATGGAAAAGCTCTCAATACTTTAGAAACTATTTCATCTTCGCCCAAAGATCCACCACAACACTAAATTCCCAGAACAATTTCATTAACTCTTTCCATAAAAGCATTAATCCTTTTCATCTTCTTCCATTTTCAGGTTCTCATATCTCATCTGGTAACCATCAAGTTTAGAAATTTTAATAGTAGGGTCACCTTCATTAAGAGTCTCCAATTTATCCCATATAGCCTTTGCAGTTGATTTGTCAGTTAGTCCCATAACTTGCTGATCATAAAGTGCACACAAAAGGAATTCTCTAGCTCTATAATCATTTTTAATGTCCTTATCCAAGCCTACCGGAGGAAGATTTCTAGATGCTAGATTAATAGTTATATATCCTTTTTTAGTGATCTCCCAAATATCCTTACCAAGACATCTGAGATGAGTCTCCATCTGAATCTTCCATACTTTGTAATTTGTTCCATCAAGCCTAGGAATTTCTCTCCGAAAAATAGCTGTAGATGAACTTCATGAACTTGAACTATTTAATTCCATAGGATCTTCCTCAAGTGGTTAAGCTTCTATAGAGAGGACCAAGCTCTGATACCAATTGTTGGACAACTTAGATAACCGATGGACAACTGAGAGGGGGGGGTGAATCAGTTGTCAACAGATTATAGAACTTTAAGCATTAAAAAATTATTACTGAAATACATAAACTAAATGCCAGAATAGCATATATAATAGTTAAGGACAAATATAAACCACAAAACATTTACTAACCATCCACAAAAGATGACACCAAGATTTGTATGTGAAAAACCCGATAAAGGGAAAAATTGTGGTGGGAATCCTACCTACAGTTAGATAATACTTTTGCAGTAAGTATGTGATTACAAAAAGAGGGGCCTGCACATGCAAGAAGGCCAATAGCCTAGAGCACACTTCTCATCACAAAAGGAGCCTCACTGACTACAAAATAAATCCAGACTACAATCTGGAAAGAAGAGTGAACTGCAAGAATAACATCTCCTATGCCTAAATACAATTCTAATTAAGCTTAGTACCAAAGGTGTTAAACCTATTTCACCAACCCAATTCGATCACCTATGATCAACTAGAACCTCTACATATGATTACAAGCTTATTGGCACATAGATAATCCTATATCCCAAAAACCCACGATCTACAAAGAGATCTTACATCATATTTATACCAACCTAGGACCTAAACAATTAGGTCGGCCACCTAAAAGATAATACAATAAATTCATAACATAAACCCACAATCCAATGATCAACCAAGTTGGCCTAAGACCAAAACAAGATAATCCAATCAATAGATCCAACTGGTAACGTATTGGGATCATCCACCAACATGTTGCATAAACCGCTCCATAACCTAGCAGAATAAGATAGCAATAGGTCCAATCCTAAATGCAACACCACCAATCAATCAGGAACACAAACAAGATAACCAACAACATCCTGAAAGCCATCTAGAAGCCGCACCAACACCACTTATCAAGTGCATTAAAAGATCTTAAACAAAGCTCTGTCAGTAAAACCTTGATCGGTGACCAAAAGTCTTACTAGAAAAAATGATAGCTCCTGAGTCATCAAATCCTAAACCAACTGATCGTGATATGCATCTGAATAGCGTGAATGACAAATCCAAACCAATTCCACAAACCAAAGCATACTAGAGCATATTAGATCAATATCATAATCCAACCGATCTACTAGGGCCTACCAGAAACCAGTAAAAAACCAAAACAATAGGTGTTGCCATCAATGCAATACATAATCGATTCTTCCAATTGCCAACATAAAGGTGATATGGGAGGACTTGGATTTTATAAGGGAGAAAGCTCTAGATCTAGTCAAAGCTATTAGTAGAAGAACAAGAGGCGTTTGGTAAGACAAACTAATGCCTATAATTTCAATAGAAAATGCTTTGTTTGCAATAAATTTGGTCATATGGAAAGTCAATGCAAAAATAGAGAAAATCAAAATAATTCATTATTCTCCGGACAATGTTTCAATTGCAATAAATATGGTCATAAGTCAGTTGAATGTAGAAGTATGGTAAATATGAGAAATATAAGATGCTATTCTTGTGGAAGATTTGGACATATTACTAACTAATGCAGATCAAATGGAAATCAAAATAATTTTAGACCTAATCAGAGAAACAACATTGTTTGCTATGCTTGCTACAAATCTGATCACATTGCAAAATAATGTAGAAGCAAGAATGTAAATAAGAATGCTCTGGTAGACTAGAAGAAATCTAATGATAAGGGCAAAGCGAAGGTTGAAGAAATTAGAGACAAGTACAAAGATAAATGGGTCAAAAAGAGTGATTCTGAGGTAGAAATGGGTCTGCACCCGATTCTGGTGCTAGAACCTCATCCGACAACTAAGCTAAGGCATCCGACCTTGGGGAAAGCTTTCATGAAAATCTTTCAAACCTTTTGTTTGAGATCTATGCTTGATTTATGAAGGTTACAAAGGTATATATAATGATTGTAGACATCTATGATGAATTTTTGGAAGGATCTATAGGTCCGCCTAAGATCGTTGTGAAATGAAGGGTATCTCAAAGTATTAGGGTTAAGTACATTTATTATAGTGAAAAGTTAGGTATGCCAAGGATAGAAGGAAAATTAATCATTCATTTCTCACCTTGCATTTGTAGTAGAAGAACAAAAGAGAAAAGTAAAGGAGAATTTGTAGAGATTCTGAAGCGGTATCCAGATTTGGTGTGGGATCTTGCGTTAGGCTGATAGGTATTTATCTTTGAAACCTTCCTATTTGGTTGGAAGTTTGAATTCGATAAGATGGCTGTGTCTGGTTCTGCAACTCCTTTGGTTGTGGAAATCACTAAGCGTGCATGTTCAAAATTTAAGAATCATCCATCCATTTTGATGGAAGATGATCGTGAGAGTGCATTTTCATTTGTGCCCTATGGAGTGCTGCATATTGAGGATATTAGGGTATATACGCACTGTCGCATTGACAAACTGGGTATCACACAAATGTTGAATCTTTATAACAATCAGCTAGCAGACAAGAGTTCAGTATTTAAACTAGTGATTCAGAAGAAGGTTCAGAGAGAAGTAGAGGCTTTTGTAGAGAGTAAGGGAATTACAAAGGAAGCTATCCGAAAAGTTAGAGAAGAAAATATTCTCTCTAAGGAGTAGTATGTGAAGAAGGAAGCAAAACTGGAAGCATCTAATCCTAAGCCAAGGCAAGTCTCAAGCACAACTCCCTCCTCTGGTCTTTCAAAGTCTGTAAGCCAACCTAAATCTTCAATCAAGCCATCTAGTGATGAAAAGAAGAGGAAGATAGTCAGATTTGTGACTATGGATGAAGAAGAGGTTGAATCTGATGAAGTTGTGAAGGAAGTAAAGGCCCAGACTCCTAAAGTTACTAAGATCTCAAAGGAGAAGCCTTCCGGTAGAACAAGATTTGGTAAGAAATCTAAGGAATCTGAGTTTGATGAAGCTTTGAAGCAAGTAAAATTTACTATTGTTCTTCCTATAACACTAGAGTAGATTGTTAATGAAGTTGTTAAGAATGTTAACTTGAAACCACTATCAAAGTGGTATGACAATTATGATAAATCCAGTAAAAGAACACTAGAAGAGGTTACTGTAGAATACATTAATGAGTATAGTAAAGCATTTATTGAACTAATGTCAGTCATACCCAAGAACTTGTATGAAATTTTGGATGCTAGAAGACAAACAACTAGTAAGGAAGATGAGAGATTAAAGGAATATGTGTTTGTCAACCTATGTTCAGTCATTACTACAGAAGAGATAGATAGATTGTTGAAACTAATAAAGAACAAATTTAGGAGCAAACACAGGGTAATCAAAATCATGTTAGGGAAGATTGACGAAGAAGTAAAGGAGACTAAAAATATTTTGACAAAATTTTTGTTAGACAATCGATATGAGGTAAATAAGGCTAAAGGGAAAGAAGAACTTCATCTAGAAGAACAAAACATGACATCTCAACTCAATCTGGAAGTCGAGCAGACAATAGATGACACTTCTGATCATGTAGAATTTAGTGTGCAAGAAGAATTGGAGAATAGGACACAGGGAAAGCTAAGGAAGGAAAAGACAAGGTTGAGAATCCTCCAACTGTTAGAGTTAACCCTTCAGTTTCTGAGAAGAATGCAGAAAAAGAAAAAGTGGAGATCAAGGTTGAAGTCAAGACTAAAGTAAAATTGAAGTCAAGACTAAAGTAAAAGATATCATAGAGGAAGTAAAAGGAAAGACAGTCATTGATAATTCAGAATTAATTCAAGGTCCAATCAACTTGGCTCCTTTGTCCCCAATTCAAAAGCTTCAACTTGCATTGTTTGCACAAGGCAAAGCCAATAAAGATCTTGTTGGAGCTCAAAATTGTAGGTTGCTAAACCCTAAAGGTATGCCAAGCCTTATGTTCAGGTTCAACACTCAACTCCGACCAACCAAAAATATTAATCAGTGTGATTGTAATTCACTACTCTTCAGGCTCTGCTAAACCTAGGCAGGTGCACCTTTCAACTAAGTAGATTTAAATTAATTTTACTTTGAACCCTACTCCTATCTCCTACTTGTATAAAACTAAAAGTGAAATATAATTAACTATTTTTATTAAGATTATAAGTGTATGATTCTGACTATTGCCTTCTCCACCTATTGGGCTCAAATTCTTATGAATTTCTTTCCCTATATTCTCCTTGTTAGACAGCTCTTAAGAAACATCCACTGTTAACTCTTCTTACACTTGGTGATTAAATTTAATTATGACAATTATCATGTAGGTGATTTTAATCTTTCCTGGAAAGAAGCTAACACGGTAATCAATCCAATAACAAAATAACCACCATATGTAGAAAAACACTTTAACAACCTTTGATTTCTCATAATCAAAATAAGAAGCTTGAATTAAAAAGCACTCACAACAATCTTTTACACCAAATAGAAATGGAAAGCAAGTTGATCTGAATTGCTTCTTATATTGTTCTATCATAATTAATATATTACAAAAATGATGATGCTCGTTTGAGTTTTATCTTACATATATACATTACAATTTTATGGTTGTGACCCTTCACATTTTACATTTGATTAACTATGATTAAAATATAAATTTTAATCACTTTAAACTTGAAAATGATAACACTCCTCCTGCACTGGCAATCTTTGTGCTTGCATTTTTTATGGAAAGAGGCTCCACAATTTTTTTGCTTTTTTAATCACTCTAGTAAAATTGTTACTTCTAAGTGAAGTAGTCCATACTTTAATTCACTAATGTTCATATGCATCTCCATAAATTATTTTAGATAGTTTTTGCAGCATATGTAGCTCCTTATCCACATCATTATTAAAATAATTTTACTACAAGGTTTCTTGAAAATAAAATAATTCCACTCTTTGGGTGAATTCAATTAATTCCATCATAAAATAAGTGAAAATTTCCCCTTATTGATAATTCACTTTTAAGTGTTGCACTTTTCACTTTGAGTAAATATATTTTTCTTTCCCCTACTTGTTATCAAAATAACTTTCCTTTTATCCCAAGTTTCCTTGAAAATATTTTCACCCTTGCAAAAATCAATACTCTACAACACATTCCCATTCATTTGAGCAAAAATATTGAAATACAAATCTTGTCTAGTTTTGATTTTATCTCTTTCTTTATTCTTTGTTAAGTATTTTTCACCCATGTGAAGATGAAAAGTTTCAACGACATTTTGCTAGGAGTAATTACTTCTCACTATGCTTTCATCTTTGACTGCAAATGTATTCTCTATTTTAATCTCCATCATTTTGAGATAATTGTGATGTATATTTACTAACTTAGGGTTTTCATATATTTTATTTTGAAAACCTTAAAGCTCATCATCAATAAATCCATATTGTGTTTATTGTCATTTGATAATTTTTCTGCTGAAAAACTAGTTTCAGTAAACCATCCATAACTTTCTCATCTCTCAATGAAATTACAAATTTCAAAATGTTCCCAAAATATCGAAAGGAGCAAGAATACACCCAGAAATATTTTTGGCAAATTTGTTTTAGTGAATGAGAAGCTTTGATCACAATATGATAGGTTTTATGTTATGTTTTGGCAAATTTGTTTTAGTGAATGAGAAGCGCTGATCACAATATGACAGGTTTTATGTTATGTTTGAAAGTTTTTAAAACCTTTTCAAATTCATTTTCGGTAGCTTTCCATTTTTGTGAAACCATTATTTTCTCTCATAGATATGCAATGTTATGTAGAAAAAGTTGGGGGCTTATTTAATATTTAAATCATTTTCTTTCTTTTAAAATGATTTAATTCTTCCTCAACATGTAATTAATTCAAATTCATTTTCGGTGGAGCTCTCCATTTCTATTAAACCATTTTTGCCTTTGTAGACATGCAATGTTATGTAGAAAAAGATGAGGGCCCACCACATTTTGCAATAAATGAATTTTTTTATTTAAAATCTTTTTTCTATGAACTTTGGGAAGAATTTAATTTCTTCGGGCCCACCTTCGCAATATAATTTCTACTTAATGGGCATGATCACTCTTAATATATATATATATATATATATATATATATGTATGTATGTATGTATGTATGTATGTATATATAAAATGAATTGAAATTAATTTAAATAATATAATTTCATACCCGGAACCAATGTTTACCCTTTTGCATACCTTGACGCTCATTAGTGCTTTTATGGCATATATCATCCCGTTTCGAAATATATGTTGGGCTCTACCCTTATGGGAGCCACATTTACCCCACATATAGTGTGAACATTTGAAATATCAAGCAAACATGTTTTTATAGTAGATGCAATTTTAGGGTTTTTATTGATTTTTCTTGTTTAGGAAACCTTAAAATTTGAAATTTTTTAGGGTTCCAACAGATCTTTTGAAGTTCCATGCTGAGGATAATATGTTACTAAACATGGCAACTGGTGTTTTTGAGGAGTTTATGCCCTCGTTTCAAAAGGAAACTATAGATACTCCATCCGGGTGATTAAAGAGTTTGATTAATTCTGTTGACAAACATTTTGAGTCTTTTGAAAGGGTAGTTGAAGAAAAAGTCCTAAATGAATTTAATGTAAAAAGGCTTCAAAATTTGAAAAGAATGATTGCCAAAGATAAAGCCACATTAGGAGAATGTGTGGAGGGTATGCAAGATGCATTATCCATAGTTGGAAATTTGTACAAATCATGTCTATCCTTGAATAAGTTCACTGCAGATATTGAGCAGAAGTCTAAGGTGCACGAGAATGAGCTTGAAGACATATCTCAGTCACTTGATTCCTTGACAACAACATTGATTAGTCATGAGAATCTGATAAAATTTCTACTTGAGAAAATCTGAAGCCTGAACCATGACTGGGAGAAAACAATTGGGAGAGTTCGTGAAGTTAGGTGTTTTATTACTCCTAAGATGGACATTATGCAAAGTGCTTTAAAATATGCTCAAGATTCTTTGGCCAGTGGTGATCCGAATAATGTAAAGATAGTAGAGGCACACACTTATTTTCTTAGTGGGTTCATAACTATATTAGAGAATCTGTAGAAAGGGCAGGACAACCACTTGAACTCATTGAATAATTCTTATGCTGATATCTTCAACTTTTTGTGAATGTATAAGGACTATGTGTGCATGTGTAAATAGAATTTTTATTTTCTGAAACTCTACCGTTGTCATTGACGTCAAAAGGTGAGAATAGATGAGTGAAAAATGTTGATCTTAGGGAGGGATTATTGATTCTTTGATTCTTTTAGTTTGACAATTTGATTTTGGTTTTGATACCGACACTTAAGTCATTTCTTACTAATTGTTGCCATTAGTACCAAAGGGGGCTATTGTTGGCATGCGACATTGCATCGATGATCAAATGTTGTCATTGATGGCAACTGGCAAGTTGAGTCTAATATCCAATATGCAGTTCCTGATTCCTTCATTTCCGAAGATTGATTGAAGTTCAGTGAGGTTTTGTAAGAAGAATAGTGTATCCGACAAAGTGTGTAGTTTGGTGGTCATCGTATTATTTTGGTTAAGTATTTTTATTTGCGGATTTGGGAGATGTATTGTGGATATGAAATTTACCTTATTCCAATTTTTTTGGCCTCCGATGTTAAGTTTGGAGTTAGTTAGAAGATTCGGTAGACAATTTTTCTAGTATAACAATGTTTTGTTATAGTAGCATGTAAAGATTTGTTGTGCGGATTGTGCAGAGTAATTTTGAGGGTTGTTTCTATATTCGAGGTCGACGAGCCAACATATGGGAAGCATGTGGACATCTTTTTTTGGTCCACCTAGGTGTTTTTGGATCAGTTTAAACCGACTTGGGTTACATGTTTTATGTTGCATGTTATGCGGCTTTTAGGCTAACATGGAACTGATCTAATTTGATGGTGTAGATATATTAGTCTGATTGATATGATCAGTTGGTATGTTGATGGTGATGTAGGAGGTGTGTATGAGTGACTATGCATAGTATCACTTGCACGGTTGAGTGATTTGTGCTCCGATATGTGACAAAAAATAGCATAATAGAGAAAAGAGATAGAATAGCGGCATAAGAGTATTTGTGCTTCACCAAAACTGGATTTTGGCATTTGTAGATTCTATTCATCAGTTCAATCAATCAGTTATCATTTGTAATATTTTTTAGAATAGTGAGTCCTCTGGGGATTGTAGCCCTCTCTTTGTAATTGAGCAGTGAGCTCTAGGTAGTGTGCCTTTATGCATGTACATTCCCCTTTGTATTATTCTACTCCTGATCACAATATTGTAATATTGTGGATCTCAATCCCACCGTGGTTTTTCCCTTAAATGGGTTTCCACGTAAAAAATCTTGGTAGTTATGGTATTGATGATCTTGGCTTTGTATTTCTACACTTACTTTTTCATTTGCATAAAGTGGTTGTATGACCAGGTTATTAAAGTTTCATTTGCTGAACACTGATTCACCCCCCCATATCAGTCTCCCCTTGATTCCAACAATATAACCTTGTTTGTACTATATTCTTGCATGTCTTAAATGGGGCATTCATTCTCGAAACCAGAGAAAACAAAATCTTACACGAGATGCTTCATGCTTGAAACCAGACACAACATTAATATATCTCTTATACAGGGTGCACATTCATGAAACCAAAGAAAAAAAAACTCTTACACGGGATGTCCTCGAAACTATGCATATATTTGTCTTAAACAGGGTTACACATTTTTTAAACTAGAGCAAACAAACTCTTACATGAGATGTTCCCGAAACTAGAAACATGTCCCTTGACATTTTCCATTATATGTCTGACACAGGTTGTTGCATGCTCAAAACCAGAGAAAACAAACTCTTATATGGGATGCTTAACACCTAAAACTAGACATCACTTGCACACATGCATGAGGATGATTGAAAATAGAAAAACATAGCTAGACTATTCCTACTATTGTCTCCAACATGGATCACCTAGGAAAAAATACCTAGAATGTGTATCCACGTCTTCTTTCACTCTTTTCATGGATCACCTAGAAAAACACATCTACAATGTATATCCATCCCTCCTTCTTTCTTCTCACGAGCTCATAGCTTTTCTATTTGAAATTCATGGATGATGCGTGCTCTTTCTCTTTTATGTGAGCACTTTTGTTCTTGAGATGGTATTTTTCAAGAATGATATGAATGGTTGAGACATTTTGATATTGAGGTCTCTTTGGCTAGTTGACTTGAGGTCTTGTTTTGGTTTTTATCTTTTGCTTTTTGTGTGTCCTTTTTTTTTTTTTCTCTATTGGTCTTTGTTTGTATATATATATATATTTTTGTGTACCCTTGCATGTGTTTGAGTGAGTTAAGATCCTAAAATTTGGGGGCTTGGTTCCTCAAAATTAGTGATGTCTTATTGTTAGAACATAATGTTATTAGGGATCACATCCTTATAACATTTATATATAATGTTCTAATATAAGGTTATAAAATCTTATATATTATATGCTTTATAAGCATATCCCATTTGAAATAATTATAATCTAATAATTATTAGATTATTAATTATTTATGAGTGGGGGTTATTGAAAAGGTGTGACTGGTGAAGTCACCCTTCCTCCTATATTTAAGGAGGTTCTCTCTCATTTGAGAGTTGTGTGAATTTGGAGCTTTATGGTGAGTTGCATCACTATGCATATGAGGTATTATTGGTCATGTGGAAGTATTGGAGGAGTGTCCCCAGGTTCATGTCTATTTTATGATAGACTATATTTGTAAGTGTTTTAATTAAATGATGCTTTATGGGGTTTTTTACCCGAAAGGGTTTTCCCCATGTATATCTTGTGTAATGTGTACATTTATGCATGTATGATTCTCATTTCATTTATTTGATATCTTGTTTATAATGATTAGTATCCTAAGATCCTAATTTCTAACATGGTATCAGAGCAGGTTAGGCTATACTAATCATTTTTACAGGTTATACTAAAAGATATGTTGAACTTGATGGAATTCTGATTTATGTTGAATCAACACATGTGCAAGACCATTTGAGCTATTTATTTACTGTGCCTTCTCTATTGATTTTTAGAATCAATTTATCAAGGTCAAGTAAGGAAATTCTAAGTATTCTTTTCCATAAGTGATATTTTCAAGAATATTTCAATTTTTTTTCTAAAATATTTATAATGCATAGGATTGTGATTGGCAACTAGATAATTATTAGGCGGTTATGATTTTATAATCTAACTCAAGAATTGTTCTATTATAAAAGAACTATATTATCAAAACCTTTTAGTGCCAATTCTATAGAAAGTTATGCTTCCTTTAATAGATTATTATCCCTTATTAAAATATCAAATTATGTTTTTTAAAAAGTCATGAATTGAATGTTCCTTCTCCATTAATACATTAAAAATCATCAAACTACATTCTTATTATCATTCAATTTATTTCTTTAAATCATCAAAAAATAGTAAGTGACACAATTGTTCATTGCTAATCTATTTTTTGAGGAAGAAATATATCATATATTACATTAGTTGAGCAACATGATTATAAAGACACCATTTCAGAAAAACAAAAAAAGGCTAATATTTTGACTTGCATCTTAAAAGAAAAAATTAAGGTGATGTTTAATAAATCAAATAGTCTTGCAACCATTAACAATATTTTATGACTATATTGATACTATTATAATCCATAAAGTTTTAATGGAGGACCTTCTACGTGGCTATACAATAAGTATATGTGACTATGAATTGTTTATAGACTACACAAAATGTGTATAAAGGATGTAGAAAAAGTCGTGTCTTTAATCAGATACGTGACCATTCACCATTCAACATATGGGACGTGTTTCTCTCATTAAAGAGATACAAAACATAATCTTGTGGATAGACAAAAGCAAATTATTTATCTTCATATAAGTTCTACTGGGTTGGTTCCTCCCTAATATAATCCCCTCATTGACATTTTCGTCCAATTATTTCAAGCGGCCGAGGTCTATATTTACGCGTCGACAAGTCAATTTGGGCTACAAGTTGTCATTACTCCTCTTTCATTGATTTCCATTTCATGAAAACAATTATTTGTTTTGAATAAAAAAAATCCATGACCCTCCAATGCTTATTTTTGGTTTAATCATACAAAGCTTATGAAAGTTTTTGAGATTCAATTATTATTTTTTATTGCTGAATGTTTTTGGATTGGATTCATTAATTAATTCAAACTTGTTGGTAATTAATTTTAAAATTTATAATCAATTTTTTCTTTACTCTTTCAATTAGAAGTTATGGGTTTAATCACACATATGGTGTGGTAAGGACTGAATTTGCATTGACCGTGATGACAGTGTGTCTTAATTTTCAATATGAAATCTTAATAAATTTAAAATATTTTTAGCTCAAAGATCCACCAAAATCTCACAAATGATTGATAATATGTAAGGCATAAAAACTTTAAAATTAGAATGCATTGCCAAAGTATTGACATCATACTTTGATGGAGCAAAATTGTGCTTCATTGAATTGATCTCTTTCATAAGGTATAGCTACACCTTGAGCCTCATTTTTTTTTTTAAATGTTTGTATTTGGATAATCTTTTCCAATCTTACAATTGACAAATAAGATTTATAAATTCTCTTAACAAAAGAGTTTCTTATCTTAGCATTATATCAAAATGGACATGATCAATGAAATAAAAGAACAAATAAAAGGTAAGCTAAACTTATAGTTATTAAACATCTAATATTATTGATCACATGATGCAAGGAATTACAACAAAAATGTCTTTTAATTCCCCTTGCGTCTATAATGATGAGATCTTCTAGACTCAACCATTAATTAATGATAATTAACATTGAATATAACCTAACTTTAATATGCATCTCCTTGCTAGGAGCTTTGTTGCTCTATATTTTATTTGATTTAATTTTTAATATGCTATTATGAAAAATAAATTTCCTATATTGATCATTATATTGGGTGGCTATCACCCTTATAAACTAACTGGGGAGCAAACCTAGAAAGGATAGCTCACCCGTTGCCTAATTTTTTTATGGATCATTACTATATGTAGTAGTATGTCTATTTTTTTAAAGACAACTAATTATTCATGCTTATTCTCATGAAAACATATGTTGATTTCCTTGCATTGGATTATATTCTAAATATATGAGGATTATTATAGATCTTTGGCAAATGAAAATAAAATAATATTATGTTCTTTCTTTGCACCAAAAATGAAGTTGATTACTATGTTAATAACTATATTGTTTCTTCTATGGCGAGGTTATCCCTTCAAAACACATGGTGCAAGTTCTATTACATGGATGGTGCAATACTTTAATAAGAAGACTATCTTCTATGTGTCTTTGAATCAAATGGACAAAAGATGAATGTAGCTCTTGAAGAATCAATATGGAATTGAAGATTTATGGAAGAGTTCCATTTGGATACATACGAAAGTACCATATTACTTGAAGTTACTTTACCCCTTCTAGAGAATATCATTTCTAAAGATCAAAATGAACATTGAAGATCATGGGCACCTCACTCAAGTGAAAGCATTCTATAATAAAGGCACCTTGAAGATCATGGGCACCTCACTCAAGTGAAATCATTCTATAATAAAGACACTTTGAAGATCATGGGCACATTCTATATATTGTAATTTTAGCCATCACTTTGAAATCCTCTATGCAGTGATTGGCTTTGAGGTGATGCCATTAAGGGGGAGTGTACATGACACCACCTAGTGGCTAAATCCTAGATTTAAGACCTAATAGGCATAAGACCTTTAGGCATTATATGCTCCAAATTCAAATAATGCTTGGCCTTAGGTGATGCCATTGAGGGGGAGTATGCATGTCAATGACACCACCTAGTGGCTAAATCCTTTATTTTAAAGTCCTACGGGCACATTATTGTAAGACCTACAGGCAGATGTTTTTTAATTCCTACAAGCATATTGTAAATTCTTCTCCTTGTAAATCTTCCACTTGTAAAAGAATTGTATTAAGACCTACAGGCACTATGTAATGAACCTAGGGAGAGGCTAATTTGAGGGGACCGCAGCTCCAATTTAATTTTTTAAGACCTCACAGCATCATTTTTAAAACATTGGGATTATAAATTATGACAAGATGACTATCATGTAGTCCGAAATGCATGATCTTCATGTTGGCATATATTTGTGTCCCTGTTTATCACTATAAAAGAGGACCTACATTAATGGGGTACTTCATTTTTTCTTTTATGGAAATTGATGTGTGATCCCCTATTAACATTAAGGGGGAGTGTTAGAACATAATGTTATTAGGGATCGCATCCTTATAGCATTTATATATAATGTTCTAATATAAGGTTATAAAACCTTATATATTATATGCTTTATAAGCATATCCCATTTGAAATAGTAATAATCTAATAATTATTAGATTATTAATTATTTATGAGAGGGGTTTATTGAAAAGGTGTGACTAGTGAAGTCACCCTTCCTCCTATATTTAAGGAGGTTCTCTCTCATTTGAGAGGTGTGTGAATTTGGAGCTTTATGGTGAGTTGTATCACTATGCATATGAGGTATTATTGGCCATGTGGAAGTATTGGAGGAGTGTCCCTAGGTTCATGTCTATTTTATGATAGACTATATTTGTAAGTGTTTTAATTAAATGATGGTTTATGGGGTTTTTTACCTGAAAGGGTTTTCCCCATGTATATCATGTGTAATGTGTACATTTATACATGTATGATTCTCATTTCATTTATTTTATATCTTGTTTATAATGGTTAGTATCCTAAGATCCTAATTTATAACACTTATACTCATGATTATGCTCCTAATTTATTCTGTCTTTCATTTCCTTCATCTACTTTACTGCAAGTATTTGCATAGGCTCATAATCCCATTAAAGTTGAGGCTAAGTGTAGAAATATAAATTGTCACTTGGCCAATTTACGTCTCATATTTGTTCCCCTACTTTAGTGTGTTCCCTCCTCATCTTCTACCTAGGTTCGTTATGTTCCTTATCTCTAGTTTTGATACCATGTACACCCACTAATTGATTTCTTGGAGGAGTGTCCTTCTTCCTGGGGCTAAATTGATGTCTGTAACTAAGAAGGAACAAGGCATTGCCACCTTGGTCCTAGGACCAGAGTGCCCTTGCCCTAGTCTCTTTTATTTCGGCCCTACTTTGAAGTGGGAGATGGGCCCTATCTCTCTGGCAAGAATTCAATTTTGTGGCTCCACATGACCATTGGAGGTATGCCTAATTGGTAAATGACCTAGATACCCTTATATAAAGACATTAATCAAATCATTTCAATCCTAAGACTCCAAGCAATCAAGCATCAGTGCATCCATGAAGCATTCATTATCAAGCATTTTCAGAGATCTGCAAGGCTGGATATTCTTCATTCAACCATTGTGGAGAAAAACTATATCATTCATATGCAAGCATGCGTGTGTGATGAGGGTTTTTTCCTGTTCATGCCATTTTATACAACATATGTGATTACATTAAAGAAGCACAACATCATCATCGACAATTGTAGATCTGAGATATATCTCTCCATCATTTATTTTAGTATTTGCATTATTTCATTCAAGGTTAATTCCTAAACTAGGTTTTGAATTAGGCAAATCCCTTTTCCTAACCATTTTCCCTTCTCTATTGTGTGTAGGAATAGATACGAAGCTACAATTTTTAGGATCAAAATTATTCATAGAGATGAATAGATTCCCTATTGGATGGTGAAAAGTTTAGAGGATGAGGGATGGGCATTCTGGTCCCAATAATTTAGGATGACATTTTAGGAACAGATTCAAACACTCACATATTGCTTAGATCTAGGTTCATGGCTCTGTTTGACAATTTTAGCTCACTATTATGTATAATTACTTCAATTTCAGAACATATACACTAATTTCAACATTTTCACAATTTAATTTAAAAAGAGGGAATCAAACTCCAACCAATAAGTCTAATCAAAATTCTTTGTCCTATCCTTGTTGGTTTTAGGCTAGACCTATTGGACTCACCCCTCTTTAATGTAATCTGTCCCTAATGAAAAATTAGTGGTTTTACTACATCATTGGGTGAAACCCTAATTTTTCACCTACTATAGTTTGATGCATTATCTCCTATATATGAGGTGTGTGAGATGGAGGTTCTGTAAGAGTCTTACAACTATTGAGTTACCTCTAAATTTATTCTTGGTGATACTCCTATGAAAATATTTCTCTGCATGTATATTGTAGTTATTGATTTTTGAACAATAAATTGGGTGGCTTTTGGAGTGAGGGGTTTTCTTCCAAAAAGGTTTTCTCCATGTAAATTATTATGTTGTGGTATGCATGCAATTTATGTTTATTTATTTTAAGTTTCTATACATATTGTAAGGATTTGTAAATTTTTTTGCATTATCCTGCTCTCAAGATTAGTTTAGGAAGTTGTTTCACTGTCTAACTTGTTTACAAGTGGTATCAAAGCCTTGCCACCTCTGGTTTTAGTTGAAGGTTGTTAGGGTCTTTGAACTAATCCAAATTTGAGTGGGGGTTTGTGTAGATGATACTCTTTGATCTTGTTGCAAGAATTATCAAATGGCAAGTTTGTTAGGGAGAATAGACATGGAGAAATTTTTTGGAAGTAATTTTGAGATGTGGAATCTAAAGATGGAGGATATGATAATAGATCAACATATGTGGGGTGCTATAGATGAAAATGTCTCAAGACCTTCAGATCCTATTGTGGCTACTCAATATGATGTTATGGACTGTAACTTGATAAGGGTCTAATCAAATTATGCTTGGTAGACTCTATTCTAATTAATGTCCATGGAGAGAGATTTGAAAATAAGCTATGGAATAAGCTTGGTGAGATGTATCAAGCCAAATATTTATTGAATAAAATTTTATTAAGAAATTGCATTCCTTGAGAATGGAAGAGGATGGAAAAATTACAAACCACTTGGAAGCATTCAATATGTTGGTGGCTCAATTGATATTTATTGGTGTCAAGATAGATGAGGAGGAGAAATATTAGATTTTTCTTTATTCTTTGCTTGATTTGTGGGATTGTCTTATTATGGCTATCAATAGTCCTTTTCTTGTTTTAAAGTCTAAAGTTGTGGTGGGTACCTTGATTGGTGAAGAGATGAAAATGAAGGTATCCATCAGTTTGAAAGAAGTCCTAACAGTTCATGGAAGACCTAAGGAAAATTGTAAAAAGAATGAGAAGTGTAATAAATCCAAGTCTAGAGGAAGATCCAAATCTCTTGGAAAGTCCAAGTCATTTGTTGGAATTTTGGTAAATCATGACACTTCGATAAGGATTGTAAAGAAGAAAAGAAGAAGAAAAAGAAGAAGTTTAAATTTTATTCTAAGTTTGAGAAGGAAGAAGGTGATGCATTCATTATATCTTTGACCACTCATGATAGCAATGATGCATGGTTAATATCCTCAAGTGCATATTTTCATATGGCTTCCAATAGAGATTGGTTTTCTAAATATGAAGAATTTAATTTAAGTAAGGTGTACATGGGTGAAGATTCTCATTTAGATATTGTTGGTCATGGCAAAGCTAGAATCAGTTTTCTTGATGCTAGAATAAAAAGGATTATTGGTGTGTTGCATATTCTTGAACTAGCTCAAAGTCTATTGTTTGTGAGCAAATTAATAGATGAGGGTGTGCATGTAGTCTTTTATGATGTAGGATGCAAAATGGTCAAAGGAGTTACGGTGATTTCTATAGATGTCAGTTTTGATGTGTACGCTATATAAGATGGATGCATATACTTTTGAGTGTAATGATACTTATATGAAAATTAAATTTGTGAATAGTTCATTGGAAAAGATGAAGGTTTACCTTCAACAAATGGTCATGGATTTTGGGTAACTAATGGTGCTTTTAATTTTGAATGAAAGTTACCAGCGGATAAGACTATGTTATGGCACCAAAGAGTTGGCCACATTGGATAAAATGGTCTAAGTGTTAATAATCTTATCATTGATGTCAAAAGAATATGTCTTTGAAATGTAGAATGGTATGCAGCTTTGGGTAGAACAAATAATTTATGTGTAGAGGGAAACAGACTATGGGTAATGGTGTTGACCATTTATCACACATTGGTAGTATGGTGGCAGTATCAAGTTCTTATATACATCAGTGTGAATAGGTTAAGTGAGTAATAGCTCACTTGTTTTTGCTGCTTGACTTGGAGCGCACATCGAGGTGACATAAACCACCAGGCACAATATCATAGCCATTAAAACAAACCACCGAAAGAGGCTGAGAAGTTGTGATGGAACCATGGGAGTTAACATGAAGTGTTAGGTGCAAGATTGCAATAGTCAGGATAGACCACTAGAGGAGGTTGTGATGTTGTGATGGACCATCAAGCACATGATCTTAGCGGTTAAGGTTAACCGCCAGAGGAGGCTACAATGTTGTGATCAAACTATAAACAATCACAGGGAATGTTGAGCCACATCATCATGACTTGGAGATAACAGTGGAATGTTATCTCCTAATGTGGTGAGAGATTTCCATGTGTTGTGTTGGGGCCCACAAAGTTGGAAGCATAGAAGAAAGCATGACTTCACAAGGTTTCAAGATTCAAGCAAAAGTTAGGTCATGACATTGCAACTTAATTACACATGTCCCTAATGGTTAAGGTAAAGTGAAACCAATTCTCTGATGTGACATAAAGAAGAAGACCTAGGGAGATTATGCAGGCTGTAACGTGATTTGGTGCGTGAAACTACCATGGTGGAAACAATGACGAAATATTTTTTAGTCAAATCAAGAAGATCAATGGACCAGATCGAAAGGATCTAAAGGACTTGTTTTGGCACAATAATTGAGTAGTCTGGGAACTTGCACAAGTCATTTTTGACAACTTTCTATTGAATGAAATTGGATAGTTAAAAAATGGAATGAATTCTCTATGTTTTGAAGATAAGAACATAGTGCAAAATGACTTAATGAATGATCCTAATGCAAGCATAAAAATTTGTACAGATCAAATTAGTAATTTTTATGATCTGTGATGTGGTATTGCCCAAACTTATGGAGATAAATACAAAGCATAAAAATAGAATGTAAATCAACATAGTTTATGTTATGTTGTAATGAGAAGAAAGATTGAGGAGTTGTAGAGAATTAGAACAAAGTCATGAGAGAAAATATTATTTTATCAATTTGAGAAACATAGAAGGAGAGTTGCAAAGCTGAAAAGGTGTGAACCAAATTTTTGAGACAACAGAACTACAGAGGTTCATTTTAATTCATTTTTCTTATTTCATCAAGATAGTAGTCTTGAATATTGTAAAGGGATTGGTGTCCCAAATTTTGAGTAAGTTATTGTAGGGATTGGCGCTCCTTTGGATTGGTGTCCATAAACTATAGGGATTAGTGCTCCTTTGGATAGGTGTCCATAAAGTGTGGGAGATTGGCATCTCCTAAAGGTTTGTGCCTTTAAATTAATTTTAATCAGTTGATACATTTGTGAGGTTGGATTTGGATAGTAGCTCCAAGAAACTTTTTTTCACCGTGGTTTTTTCCATCTTGGATTTTTCACATATATCGTGGTGTTGTGTGTTGTGATTATTTATATTCACATTCTTTTTCATTATGTGGCTAATTACTTGGGAGTGCTAAAAGGTATTTTTATAAGTATTTAAGTATACACTGATTCCCGCCCCTTCTTAGTGTATTTGTGTGCTCAACAATTGGTAGCCAAGCTCGGTTCCTTGGTACAGTCTTAACCACTCAAGGTAGATCTTATTCTTGAACACATGACTAGTAATGAAGGAAATTTATCTAACAAGGTACCACTATTCAATGGAACATACTATGCTTTCTAGAAGATAAAGATGGAACCCTACATTTATTCTCTTGGATTTGATATTTGGTAGTCAGTTGTGATTGGATATAACCTCCTCCCAATTGTGCATCTACTTTAGATGAGAAGAAGGAATATGAGAATAATGCAAAAGAAAAGAATGCCATATTGTGTGGTCTATCAAACTCATAATTTGTTAAATTAATGCATTGTAAAATTGCAGAGAAGATTTGGGACAAACTTCATAGTATCTATGAAGGCGATGACATAGTTAAGCAAGAAAAAATGCAGACTTATAGAGCTTAGTTTGAGGGATTGAAGATGGAGGAAGAAGAATGAAGTGTGGAGTATTTACTCAAAGTTGACAAAGTTATCAATTCTATCAGAGGTCTCAGTGAAGAGGTTATTTATGCTGTGATCGTGAAGAAGGTGTTAAGAGATCTCTACCCTCCAGGTATGACTCAAAAGTCTTTGCTATTGAAAAAGCTAAAGACCTAGATAAAATTTCCATGGATGAACTATTTGGATCACTTTCTGCATATAAAATGAGAATAAAAAAAGGTGATACATCAAAGGGAGAAGGTACATTTAAGGCCACTGAGGTGGAAGATTCAGACGAAGAAGAGGCCAACTTTGTAAGGAGATTAAGAAGAAGATGAGATAAGTACAAAGGAAAACTACCATTCAAATATTTTGAATGTGGTAAAGTAGGACATTATGCATGATAATGTAGAAATAAAAAGGAAAATAAAAATCAATCAAAATTTCCTTAGAAAGGAAAGAACCAGAAGAGTCTATATTCCAAAGAAGATAGTGACGCCTCTGATGCTAAAAGTAATGTATAAGATGTCACTGATCTTATAAATGAGGAACATTTATTCATGGCAATTATTGAGGTTAATACTAAAAAGAATGATAATGATGAAGAAGAAGATGAGGTTGATTTGGAAGGAGAGTTCATTTCTTCCTTGAATCAACGGGATCATATAAAAGTAAAGAATCAAAAGTAAAAAAAGAAGATTGAGGAATCTGAAGCACTAATCATCAATCTCAAAACTAAAATTGAAGAAGTAAATAAGATAGAGGATGCTTTGATAGAAAAATTTCAAGCCAAAGAAAAGGAATGTGAGCTACTTGAGGTCATAGTATTTCTAATGATGTATGAAAAAAACATTGAAGCCTTGGACAACATGTTGTTTAAACAACAAATATTAATATCTTGACTGGTCTAGGTTGTTAGAAGGGATAGTGTTCTAACAACACAATGATAGATAAGAAGAAATGTAAAGACAAGACTGGTGACATCTTTGTAAAGTATGAGGAGAAAAGGAAAGATGAAGGGAAGACCCAATTATTGCTAAAAAGGAGGATGCGATAGTTGACAAGAAATATAAAAACAAGCGCACTAAGGAATTCATTAATGTTATCAATAAAAATAGAAGATTCAAAAGTTCGCCCCTTGCTAGGGAACAACAAACATTCAAGTTCAATCATTCTTTTCTTGGTTATTTTTTTTATTATAATAAGTTTGGTCATAAGGCCATAGATTTTAGGTTTAACATGAGAATAAAATCTTTCATAGGTCAAAATCCATTTGCACCTCTTATTGATTTCACTATAGTGTGTTATGAATGTAACAAATTTGGTCATATAGCTAAATTTTGTAGAAGTGGTATCAAGTCTCCCAAGAAAGATAAGAAAATAAATACTCATGAAAAGGAAAAAAAGAAAACTAAATCTAAAATAGATCAAAAGAAAGTAACTAAAAGGGAATGAAAGCTGAAGAAGGAAGAGTAGAATGTAGAGAAATCTCTTCTTGTTCAGGTTGTATTTCATGCACTAGATGAGAATGGTACTTGGTATGTTGACAACAACTACTCAAATCATATGACTAGTGACAAGAGTAAATTCCTCTCATTAAAAGAAATGTGCAAATGAATGGTAATATTTGGATCAAAAAACACTGCTACCATAGTTGGAAAAGGTTCAGTCAATTTTGATAATGGAAGGACAACAACACAAAATGTCTTCTATGTTAAAGGTCTCAGACACAATTTGCTTACTATCAGTAAAATCTATGATAATGGGTACAATGTGGTATTTCACAAGAAAGGATGCAATATCAAGAAAAATGGAAGAGTAATTGCTGATGCACATAGAATAGATGGAAATTTGTACATACTTAACAAGCTAAAGGAAAGGAATTGGTCCAAATTTCTCATGAGTCAAAAGGATGAAAGTGGGCTATGGCATAAAAGGTTGGGACATATGAATTTTGATAGTATTATCAAAATAAGTTTAAAGAAGGTTGTAAGAGGTATGCCTGCTATCACAAAGCCATCAAACATTGTATGTAAACATTTTCAAATTGGCAAGCAAACAAAAGTGAGCTTCAAGACTAAAGAGCTTTCAACTACAAGACCACTTGAGCTGATACACATTGATTTATGTCAACCCATGAGAAAAAAAGGTTGGAAAGGTGAAAGATATTTTATGTTATTCATATATGACATCTTATAGTACCCCTGCCTTAATCAGATTCTAATCTCGGTTTGACCTTGGTTAGTTTACCATGTTATAATGTTATAGTCAAATGTTATGATTATTGTGTGTACCTGTTAATGTGCTTTCACATTGATTCTCATGTAAGTTTAATTGTTCTCTTGATTCATGTTATTATTCTTGGGCTAACACTTTCATTATATATATATATATATATATATATATATATATATATATATATATGACTCATGGTTGCAGGAGATTGTAGGTACAACACCGCATAGGTACGAGGTTCATCTCCACCTCCTGGATTACCTCTTTGGTCCTAAGAGTTGGGATTAGGTGGTCGTAAGACCCTCGTTTTACTCTAGTCATTCTCAAGTGAGCTTCTGATGAATAATGATGAACAGTAAATACCCAATAGGTACTGAGAGGGGGGGGCATGAATCAGTACAAACAAGAATTTCTCTAACAACTTAAACTGCAAAGACTGCACTAACTGGCAAACAACATCACCAACCTAAACCAAGACAGTACTGATAAAACACAGTAAGATTGTAAAAGACATAAACCGATAACACTTAGAACTTCTCAAAACCTAATATCTCATCTCAACTTCACCGATATGCTTAAGAAAGTAATACATCAGAAATACAATGACCATTAGATCAACATGCATTACCACTTAACAGAAAACACTATATCATCACATGAAAAAGAATCACACATAAGACACTAATTTTTCACATGGAAAACCAACTGGGAAAAAACACGATGGGGATGAATACCCACAAGTTGTTCTTGAACTCTTCTAAAGTTCGCTCTGTTAGGAGCCTAGTCTGGTTAAAGAATTTACAACAGGTTCTGCTAGGAACCGATCCTGCTAGGGATCACTCGGTTAAGGGATGGCTAAATACCCAATTAGAGGTTAAAACCCTGTTAAAGGTTACCTTACAAGAGGAATTGAAGAACTCAATGATTTTGAGTCACCCTATTAAAGGATTTACAAAAAGCCTGTTAAAGCTACCCAGTAAAGGGATTTTCCAACTACTAAAATGGTTAGAAGTCAACAGGTAATACATTGATCTGATAACAATACTCAATGCTAAGGCAGATCCACTTCAATTCCTTTACATCTGCAATCACACTCTACAGATCTCTACTCACTTCTCTAGTCTATCAAGAATCACCTCACATGCATTCATTTGCTAACAAATTCAAATGAAAATCATCATCGACCTTATAGACAACAATTAGGTTAGTGGCCATAACCTAAAACCCTAAACATCTAGGTTAACAATACAGTCAGTCCAATCCTGACCATTTAATCATATTACATAGGGTAAAACAATCTTGAACAAATCTCAAGATGTTCTGCATCGTCCGTTCTTCACCGCTTCTAGAAGCTGATAACCCATCACGTGCTCTCCACCATTTACTAAGATTTTGCACATTCCTGAGGTAGATAGAATCAATCTTCTCATGCAAGATCCTCGAGTAAATCCTTCACGCTTAAGGCTGATGTGGCAATGCGATCTAATCTTCATTTCAATGCTAACTCATCACAAGATGTCATCATTTGAATTGCACAAACTTGGAATGCATCAACTGGAAACCTTGAAGCTGAGACTACCAACCGGTAGTCATATCAAGTGAAACCTCGATAAAAACTTTGCATATACCGGTTCACTAGCCATTTTAGTTACTTCAACATACTAGTTCACACTTCATCATACCGATTCACTTGCCAGTTTACTTACTTCAACATACCTGTTCACACTTCATCACACCGGTTCACACTTCAGCATATTGACATCAATGACAACATACATTATCATCATGTCATCAAACTCTGTACATATGCCAACAATCTCCCCCTTTGGAATTGATGGAAATACACAAAGATATCTCTACATCTTCTTCCATATTATATGTCTTGAATACTACAGATATCATCTTTGCTTCACATCTTCTCCCCCTTTGACAACAATGCCAAAGTGGAGGCACAAGCTTCCATGTTCCACTATGCTGCTCCCCCTGAGGAGTAGCATCCTTCAACACATCAATCCTGAAAAGATTTAACAATGAAATACCTAACTGATGTGGAGCACATACCTTTAGTTCACCTCTTGAAGGGGCAACACCCCTAATTCACCTCTTAAATAGGTAAATGTAGCCTTTGGTAGAGGCTTGGTGAATATATCTACTAATTTCTCCTTACTGGAAACGTGTTCCAATACAACCTCTTTGTTTTGAACTTTCTCCCTCAAGAAATGATACTTGAGCTTGAAGTGCTTGGTTCTAGCATGCAATACCGGATTCTTGTAAATATTAATTGCACTTGTGTTATCACAAAATATACTCACCAGTTCAGATACAGGGACTTTGAAACCACTTAATACATACTTCATCCAAATTGTCTGAGTACAGTTCATAAATGTTGCTACATATTCTACTTCTATTGTGGACTCAGAGATACAACTCTGCTTCTTGCTCATCCATGAGACTAGTCTACCACCGAGAAAGAATGCCCCACTAGTTGTGCTCTTCTGGTCTTCCACATTACTAGCCCAATCGGCATCGGCAAACACTTTGAGATTGAAATCATTATTGTATGGATACCACAATCCATAATCTATAGTTCCCTTCAGATATCTAAGAATCCGCTTGACTGCTACCAAGTGGGATTCTCTTGGACTTTTCCGAAAACGTGCAGCAATGCCCACTGCATGTGCAATGTCTAGTCTACTATGTACTACATAGTGTAATTTACCAATCATTGACCGACATTCCTTCTCATTCACCAACGTTGAATCATCTTCTTTTGACAATTTACGACCGATCATCATCGGTGTACCAACTAGTTTGCTGTCTTCCATGCCAAAGGTCTTCAACACCTCTTTGACATACTTGGACTGAGTGATAAAGATACCATCTTTCATTTGTTTAATCTGTAGTCCAATGAAGAACTTAATATCTCTGATTAGTGACATCTTGAATTCCTTCTTCATTTCATCTGCAAATGCATGGCTCATCTTATCATCTCCACCAAAAATTATGTTATCAACAAACACTTCACAGATCAGAATCTGATCTCCTTTTGACTTTAGATATATATTGTTATCTTCACTTGTTCTTTCAAATCCAATCTTCACAAGATGGAAGTGTAAACGTTCATACCATGCTCTAGGTGCTTGCTTCAATCCATACAAGGCTTATGTAGCCTACACACCGTATCATTGTCTTCTGATAGGGCAAACCCATCTGGTTGATCTATATACATTTCTTCTTCAAGTATTGCATTTGGGAATGCAAATTTTACATCCATCTAATACACTTTGAATCCCTTTAAGGCTGCACATGCAAGTAGCATTCAAACTCCTTCCAATCTAGCTACTAGAGCAAAGGTTTCTCCATAGTCTTCTCCTTCTTCTTGAGAATATCCCTTACATACCAATCTTGTTTTGTTTCTTGCCACTGTGCCATCTTCATTCATCTTGTTTCTAGAAACCCATTTGGTGCCAATAACATTTTTTTGCTTAGGTCTGGGTACCAAAGACCATGTACCATTCTTTTCAATTTGGTCAAGTTCCTCTTCCATAGCCTTAATCCAGTCTTCATCTTTATGTGCCTCTTTAAATGTTTTGGGCTCAAATTTAGAAATCATGCAAGAATTCTCTCTAACTTTTCTTCTTGTAAGTATTCCTGCATCCTTATCCCCTATGATATGCTTTGGATCATGATGCAACTTTACATACCTAGGAATGATCTTAGCTGATTCCTCTTCATCCTCATCTTCATCTTCATCTACATCTACTGCAACATCTACTGGTGTAGGAGCACTATTACTTGTACTTGTTTGTTTTGCAACCGGTTTCTAGAAGGTTACACTCAGTTCATCTACCACTCGCTCTTTACTAGTTTCCTCAGGTTTCTCAAAGGTTTCATCAACTCTAACATTGATACTTTCAACAATTCTCTGAGTCCTATTGTTAAAACACTTGAGAGTTTTTCTCTTGGTGGAATACCCTAGGAATATTCCCTCATCACATTTTGCATCAAACTTGCTCTGGTGTTCACTTCTCTTGATATAACACTTTCTACCAAATACTCTAAAGTATCTTACTACCGGAGTCTTACCAGTCCAATACTCATAAGGAGTTTTATCCTTACCTTTCTTGATGAGTACCCAGTTCATAGTGTAGACTATAGTGCTCACCGCTTCTCTCCAAAAAGTGTGAGCAACCTTCCCTTGAATAAGCATCATTTTGGCTGCTTCAACTACAGTGTGGTTGTTCCTTTCTGCAAGGCCATTTTGCTGTGGAGTCCGGGGGACAGAAAGTTGCCTCTTGATGCCATTCTCTTCACAGTACTTATTGAATTCACCAAAAGTGAACTCACCTCCTTGGTTGATTCTAAGGCATTTAATCCTCTTACCGCTTTCCTTTTCAACTAGTGCTCTGATCAACAAGTCAATTGGGACAAATCGACTATATATTTTGGCTGAGAGCATGAGCAGATTGATTCACAATCTGAAATTGAGTAAAACCATCAAAGGTCTTCAACCTTCCTCTGCTAATGTTTTTTGCTCTCATCAACAGTTTGTTGATGATACTATCCTAATGGGATATTCTTCTATTAGGGAGGCTGAGGCCTTCAAAATTGCTCTTAATTCCTATGCTTTGGCTACTGGTTAGCAAGTCAATTAGGACAAATCGGCTAGATATTTCATGAATACTCTGGTTATAAGACAACATAAAATTGCTAAAATTATTTGTTGCAAGGTGGACATGCTCCCTTCCACCTATCTGGGTCTTCCCTTGGGTTTAACTCCCCCAAACTCCTTTTGGAATATGATTATTAATAAATTCAACAAAAAACTTGTTGGGTGGAAAGGTTATATTTTATATCAGGCTGGGAAATTGCAGCTTCTTCAAGCTACTCTCCAGAACCTCCTTGTTTATGCCCTCAGTTTATTTGGTATCCCAGATAAATTTGCTGAAGCATTGGAAAGAATCCAGAAGAGATTTTTATGGTCAGGAGTTGAAGAAAAAAAGAGAATATTCTTGGTTGCTTGGGACAAAGTTTGTAGACCAAAGAACAAAGGAGGGTTGGGGATTGAAGCTCTAAAGCCCTTTAACAAAGCTCTTCTAGAAAAACAATTATGGAGAGCTTATGATACCAAGAAAGATTAGAATCAAATATGGTTTGATAAATATATTCAGAATCAGCCTATCCAAGGGGTCCTTGACTCTAAAGACATTCTTGTTGGATCCTTCATTTGGAATAGTATTATCAAATCCATAAAAGTGGCCAAAGCTGCAGCTGGATGGGTCCTTGTAAAAGGTGACAAAATAAAGTTTTGGGAGGACCCTTGGATGAAGAAAGAAGCTCTTTATGATCAAGACAATAGTCAAGTTATTGAGGAATGTAAAAGGAGGTTTGGGCTTATGGTGTGTGACTACTAGAAGGAGGACAAATGGGTGAGGCTTGATGTTATACATTCTGGATTTTCTTTACTCTAGAAGGAGCTGTTGTCCTTTTCCCTTAACAAAGACTATGATGATGTTTTTCTCTGGAAAAGTAATCCTAGAGGTGAATTTACGGTTGCTTCAGCCTACAAAAACACTTTTTCTCAGACCAATAATCCCATTTGGAGTAAAGTTTGGAACATCATTCTAATCCCTAAAGTCAATATTTTCTTTTGGATTGATTCTCACAATAGTATCCTCACTCTTGACAATTTGGTCCGAAGAGGTTTCAATCTCCCTAATAGATGCAAGCTTTGCTAGAAAGAGGAAGAATCAGTTGATCATCTCTTTTTTCATTGCTCCTTTACCTGGGAAATTTGGTGTAAAATGTGGGAGAAATGGAAAGTTAGTTGGGTTATGAACAAGAGTATCAAGGATATTATTTGGCAATGGAATTTACCCACTAAATGCCATCTTATCAAGAACCTTTCATCCTTGACCCTCCCCATGATTTGCTAGGGCATTTGGAAAGAAAGAAATAACAGAATATTTACAGAAGCTAAGTGTAACTCTCAGGTGGTTTTTGAAAAAATCTGTAGGGCCATAAAAGAGAACATCAATATTCCTCACAAGAATAATAAGCAATGGTTTGTTACTGATATGAATGATATGGAAAAAGATATCCTTGTTGAATGGAACCTAATACATAAAGTCTGCAGATCTGATAATAAGAATAGGAGAGATAATATTGTTTGGTGCTTTCCTGATCATGATTTGATAAAGGTGAATTTCGATGGGGTGGCTATGGGCAACCCTGGGAAGTCTGGTGGTGGAGGAGTTATCAAAAATGCTCAAGGAGTCTGCATTGCAGCTTTTGCTTCTCCTTTTGGGGTCCAAAATAATCATGTGGCTGAAGCTCTGGCCATGCTAAAAAGCCTCTAGCTTGCTCAGGGATTCAAATTCAAAAAAATCTGGCTTGAAGAGGACTCCTTAAACATCATCCAAGCCCTCAAAGGTACAAGCTTTGTTTCTTGGAATATTACTAACTTAGTTAAAAGTGCTAAATATTTGTTAAATAACTATGTTAGTGTTAGCATAACTCATACTCTAAGAGAAGGCAATAAGGTAGCGGATCTCTTAGCTAGTGAAGGGGTCAATTTAGAGAATGATGTTAAATACATTGGAGAAACTCATTGTAAAAGGGAGGTTAAAGAGCAATTATATTTTGATCATATCAATGGGTCAAGTTAATATCATGATTATATTTTGGGGAACGAATTCCAAAGACAGATTTTTGGGGTGGATTAACTTCCAGTTAATGAGTGCTTTTTGGCATCATTTCCATGATCATATGCATGAGGAAGATTATGATCATAATTGCTGGGTTTGTGTAGCCATAAGCATAAGTTTCAAAACAATAAAAGAGTCTATGTTCAGTAACTCCAGAATTTATAAGCATTTGGGGTTTCATCTGTGGACTATGAATTATAGCTGCTGGTACTTCTACCTAGAGCTCAAAATGGGTGGTAATTTAAATAGGAATGAGCCCCCACGATGCAAAAATTGGAAGAGTGAACGAAAAGTCTGGAGAAGACTTCACAGATATGGCTTTATTGACTATATGGAAAAGCTTCACAGAAGCAGAAATTATGTTTCTCATCATTTTGCTAGAGGCTGGAGTAACAATAGAGTTACCCTACTTGGGGAGATATGGAAAATTGATGAGAACCTGGTTGCAGAGGTCACGTGTCTACAGACAGAGGGCACCAAATTTTATAGAGATCGAAAGTATGCAGCTGAAGCATTCAAAATATTCCCAAAATTGGAGGATGAGAAGGGCAAGCTTGTGAAGAAAGACAACATTTCCTATTACATTCCCCAAAAAGTAAAGCCCTTTTGGCAAAAATTTTCAAGGCTTTTAATGGAGTATTTAACTATTGACAGTAGATTTACAAAAATCTATAACTACGACTTTGCTATTTTGAACCACTTTTGTCATGGGGCCAAAATATCCCTGGCTTTTTATTTTGCGTCCTCTTTGAATGAGAGTCTTGCTGACCATGCTAAAAATCCTAACTCCTACCCTATAGTCCATCAGGGGCTTATATTGCTCATTTATGAACATCTGAAGGACAAGGCTAGGGTAACCAAAGATGACCCTCTGATCATGAATGCACATAACTCTGAGAGCGGCAAAGATTCAGATTCAAATGAGGAACAACCTAATGCATCTACCCACAAAAAAAGGAGAGCTGACACAGATAATGTGGATACAGAGGTGTACTATGATGTGGAGGAGGAAAAGGGTAAGTATTTTGAAACTGGTATGGAGTATGAAAAGGATGACAACATTGGTGAAGAGGATGAAGGGGGTAACTCTGAAAACCCTCACTCTAACCCTATGGGCTCAGACAACGGGAATGCTGCTCTGAATTCTAAGGAGGATGACAATCCTAACTCTATGGGCACTGAACAGGATAGGGATTCTATGAACACCATCTTGAATACAACCCGTAACTGTATTCTGGAGTCCTTCAACTTCCAGAAATGGGTTGTCGACAACATTACTAGCATGCAAAGTAAACAAAGGGAGTTGGAAAACAATATTAATAAGTTGATTAAGGACTCTGGGAAAAAGAATGATGAGATGGAAACCAATGAAGCTAAAGAGGAAATCGAGATGGAGGATTGGCTCGAAAAAAGATTTGATCAAAGGGGATTTGAAACACCTAGAGGATGTTATAAGAACCTTGAAGGAATAGGCTTAAGAGGATAAAGACAACATCAACTCCCAGGTCACCCATACCGAGAAGGCTCTAAAAAAATTCATGAACCATACTCTCTGTTAGGTCTTGGAGACAACTAAGAGGGGGGGGTGTGAATCAGTTGTCTAATAAATTCAAACCAAAAACCAATTAACCAACTTAATGCTTAATACCAGTAAACCAGTTAAGTATGCCGGTAGACAGTGCTAACAGTAAATTGCTATACCGGTAAAGACTAATGCATGAAACATAAACATAAAGTCATCCACAACACATAACACCAATATTTGTACGTGGAAACCCTGTAAGGGGAAAAACCATGGTGGGAAACCTTACCCACAATCAGATGATACTACTACAGATAGTAAGTGTACATAAATGGGGTCTGCACATGCAGAAAGGCCAATAGCCTAGAGCTCACTGCTCAATCACAAAATGGGAGTCACACTAACTACAGTTGGATGGTTAAATCTAATAAGAATGTACTGCACTAAATAGCTTCTTCATATGCTGGATTCAGTATTGGTGTAATACTGATATGCTTATACAAAAACCTAGCTTCACCTTCAAATGATGTCTTCATGTATAGCTCTGCTTAATCTCGCATATACCTTCACACAATTCTTTTTCGCATTCCCCACTTGATCTTAGAAATAAGATCTTACATTTATACCATACCCTAAGACCAATTTTAGTAGGTCAGCTCTACAAGATATTACAATAAAATCATTTTACAAGCAATATAATATCCAATGCAATAACTGATTAAACATTTTGGCTTAATGCATTTACATCAATAATAAATCATCTCCATAGTGTGCCATGCTGATCTGGAAAAGATAAACCTGTTGGTGTAACCCTAGATAACCTGGACCTATTTGCTGGTAAAAGAAAATATGCAAATATGAATATACCAATGATTAATTCTTCAAAACGAAGTGTCCACATGATGTCTTTGACATTACAAAGTGTCTTCCATATCATTCCAAATATCGATGAACATTATATCCTACCGGTGAACCATATACCAGTAACTGTTGCATAGTTTACTTGCTTACCGGTGAATGTTGCTGGATCTCCAAAGTAGGTGTTGACATCAATGACAAAACCATACCGAAATACCAACAATCTCCCCCTTTGGCATTGATGGCAACACAAGATGGAAAAACCATCAAAGTGCCAAAATAGAAATGCCAAATACCAAAAACCAACAATTTCCATTTCTCCCCCTGGGAGCAACATGTGTTTATCCAAAGATTTATTTTCAATACCAAACTCTTCCTCAAAAGATAATGTGTTTTTTCATAGATATCTCTCCCCCTTTGACATCAAATGCCAAAGCTACAAAATTTAAGTCCATACAAAAATACCAACTACCCCCCCTGAGAAGTAGCTTCCTCATCAAATACCAGAGTAAAAGATTTGTCTTTTTAATTCTGTCAGTTGATGAGAATCATCAACTATCTAAGTCTCTATCGGTGGTGGTATGACTCCAAGCTGATCTCTGAGATATTCAAAAGTCTCCTTAAGCAAAGGTTTTGTAAAAATATCTGCAAGCTATTCTTTAGTATTCACATAAACTAGTTTTATCTCCTTTTCTTCAACTTTTTGCCTTAGAAAATTCAGTTTGATAGAAACATGTTTAGTTTTAGAATGTAATACTAGATTCTTAGATATATCAATTGCTGCAGTGTTATCACAATATATAGTAATGGGTTCCTTGCATTTTACCTTTATGTCTTTCAACATTTGCTTAAGCCATAATACCTGTGTACAGTTAGTTACTGCTGCAACATATTCTGATTCTGCTGTTGATAGAGATGTACAACTCTATTTCTTAATCTACCAAGAAACTAATCTCTTTCCAAGAAAGAATGCTCCTCCAGTGGTGCTCTTTCTATCATCTACATCTCCTACCCAATTTGCATCTGTGTATGCACATAAGTCAAAATTTTCATCTCTAGGATACCATAATCCAAGATTTGTTGTGCCTTGTAAGTACCGAAAAATCCTTTTCACTACTGATTCATGATTTTCCCTAGGATTACTTTGAAATCTAGAAACAATACATACTGCATTCATAATATCAGGCCTGGTTTGTGTCAAATACAATAAACCTCCTATCATAGATTTGTATCTAGTTGGATTAACAGGTGTAGATTCATCCCTTTGAGATAATTTGTCATTTGTAGTCATAGGTGTGCTTACCGGTTTAGAGTTCTCCATCCCAAATTTCTTGAGCAATTCTCTCAAGTACTTGGATTGACTCAAAAATATACCTTTATGAGTTTGTGAAATTTGTAATCCTAAAAAGAATTTTATTTCTCCAATCATAGACATTTCAAATTCTTGTTGCATTTCAATAGAAAATTCCTTACATAATCCATCTTCTCCTCCAAAGACTATATCATCAACAAATACTTCAATAATTAAGATGTCATCATTAGTTATTTTGTAATATAAATTGCTATCTGCATTTCCTTTAGTAAAACCAATCTTTAAAAGATACTTATCCAACCTTGCATACCAAGCTCTTGGGGCTTGTTTCAATCCATACACAGCTTTTCTTAACCTACAAACCATATCATTGTCACTTGTTAAAGAAAATCCATCAAGTTGTTCAATATATAGTTCTTCTTCAAGATCTCCATTAAAAAATGCACATTTAATATCCATTTGATAAACTTTGTAGTCCTTCTGAGCTGCAAAAGCCAAGAATAATCTAACTGCCTCAATTCTGGCTACCGGTGCAAAGGTTTCATTGTAATCAACTCCTTCTTTTTGAGAGTATCCCTTACACACTAGTCTTGCTTTATTTCTGACAACCTTACCATCTTCATTAAATTTGTTTCTAAATACCCATTTAGTTCTAATTACATTTTTATCTTTAGGCTGGGGGACTAATGTCCAAGTATTATTTTTTTCAATTTGTCCTAATTCTTCTTCCATAGCTTTAATCCAAAATTTATCTTTACATGCCTCATTGATAGATGATGGTTTAATTTGAGAAATAAGACATACCTCTTCATTTTCCAATATTCCTCTTGTCATAACTCCTTTAAATTTGTTTCCAATTATTTGATCTTTAGAATGATTCAATCTTACATACCAGGGTGTCTTAGTTTGTTGTTGTTCTTCAATTACTGTGGAATCTTCTAATGATACCAGAGTAACTAGATCTTCATTCTGTACCAATGGATTCAGTATAGGTTCATTTGTCACAATTTTTGTTGCCGGTTCAGAGTCTATATACCTTGAAGTTCCTCAAAATTGTTCATCAATCTTTACATTTGTACTCTCAACAATTTTCTGCAATCTCTTATTAAAACATCTATATGCCTTGCTTTTAGATGAGTAACCAAGAAATATTCCTTCATCACTTCTAGGATCAAATTTGCCAATATACTCATCTCTTCTAATATAACATTTACTTCCAAAAATTCTGAAATACTTAAGAGTAGGAGTATTACCAAACCATAGTTCATGAGGGGTCTTACTGATTTCACCTTTGATGTGAACTTTGTTAAATGTATAGAGAACAGTGCTAAATGCCTCTCTCCAATACACATGTGGTAAATTTGCTTCTGATAACATACTTCTTGCTACATCCAAGATAGTTCTATTTTTTCTTTCAACAACTCCATTCTGCTGTGGTGTTTGAGGTGCTGATAACTGTCTTCCAATTCCATTCACTTCACAGAATGTATTAAAGTCCTTAGATGTGAATTTTCCTCCTTGATCTGATCTTAAACATTTGATTTTCTTACCAGTTTCATTTTCAACCATTGCTTTGAACAGTTTGAACTTCCTAAGTGCTTCTGATTTTTCTCTGAGAAAAGTAACCCAACACATTCTACAGTAATCATCAATAATTAGCATGAAATGTCTATCACCTTGTAAGCTTCTAATTCTAGCTAGACCACATAAATTAGTGTGAATTAAATCAAGAACATTATTGGATTTTTCTGGAATACTTTTGAAACTAGCTCTAACTTGTTTTCCAAATTGACATTCCTTACAAATTGTATTATGAGGTTTCACAATTTTAGGTAGATCTCTAACTGCCTTAGAAGTACTGATTTTTATCATGCAATCAAAGTTTACATGACATAGTCTCTTATGCCATAACCAACTTTCATCTATATGTGCGACTAAGCATGCCTCTTCACTGTTATTCAAATGAAAGATATTGCCTCTAGTCTGATTACCGGTTGCAATTTCCAAACCAGTTCTATTCATGATTTTGCATTTTTTGTTTTTAAATTGTAACTAGAATCCCTTCTCAAATAATTGACCAATACTTAAAAGATTATGCTTTAATCCTTCAACATAGTAGACATTGTCAGTGTTATGCTTACCATCTAGAGATATTGAATCCTTACCTTTGATTGAACAGGCTTTGTCATCTCAAAATCTTACTAAACCTCCATTGTATTCTTGAAAGTTCAAGAATTTACCTTTGTCTCCACTCATGTGATGTGAGTATCCAGAGTCAATGATCCATTCATCCTTTGTTTCAACTTTAGTTGCCAGGGCTTGTTCTATTAGTTGAGCAGTAGGTGCCGGTTGATCTTCTGTTATAGAAAAAAAAACCCATCCATTGTCTATTGGATCCTCATTAGAATCATCAGTCACACCTTCATCAACAATGTAACAAGATTTGTCTTTGTTCTTCTTAAATCTGTATCTCTGATATTCAAGATTAGGCTTGTATGTTCTTCTAGCTTCTTCTCTTAGTCTAGCATGTCTATCAGGGCATCTTGAAGCCATATGACCAATCTTATTGCAGTTAAAACATTTAAAGGGTGCTTTACCTTCATACTTACTTCCAATTGGACCTTTTGGCATTTTTCTTGCAAATAGTGCTTCAAATTCTTCAAGCTCTTCATTCTCCTTCCTAGTTTCTTCAAGTTATCTTGCATAAAAGGCTCTCCAGTCTGATTTGTCCAATGATGGAGCAAATGATGTTGATGCTTAATACCAGTAAATTAGTTGTCTAATAAATTCAAACCAAAAACCAATTAACCAACTTAATTCTTAATACTGATAAACTAGTTAAGTATGCCAGTAGACAATGTTAACAGTAAATTGTTATACCGGTAAAGATTAATGCATGAAACATAAACATAAAGTCATCCACAACACATAACACCAATATTTGTATGTTGAAACCCTATAAGGGGAAAAACCACAATGGGAAACCTTACCCACAATCAGATGATACTACTGCAGATAGTAAGTGTACATAAATGGGGTCTGCACATGCAGAAAGGCCAACAGTCTAGAGCTCACTACTCAATCACAAAATGGGAGTCACACTGACTACAGTTGGATGGTTAAATCCAATAAGAATGTACTGCACTAAATAGCATCTTCATATGTTGGATTGAGTATCTGTGTACTGCTGATATGCTTATACAAAAACCTAGCTTCACCTTCAAATGATGTCTTCATGTATAGCTGTACTTAATCTCGCATTTACCTTCACATAATTCTTTTTCAATCTTAGAAATAAGATCTTATATTTATACCATACCCTAAGACCAATTTTAGTAGGTTGGCTCTACAAGATATTACAATAAAATCATTTTATAAGCAATATAATATCCGATGCAATAACCGATTAAACATGTTGGTTTAATGCATTTACATCAATAATAAATCATCTCCATAGCATGCTATGCTGATTTGGAAAAGATAAACCTGTCAGTGTAACCCTAGATAACCTGGACCTATTTGCTGGTAAAAGCAAATATGCAAATATGAATATACCAATGATTAATTCTTCAAAACAAAGTGTCCACATGATGTCTTCGACATTACCAAGTGTCTTCCATATCATTCCAAATACCAATGAACATTATATCCTACCGGTGAACCATATACCAGTAACTATTGCACAGTTTACTTGCTTGCTGGTGAATGTTGCTGGATCTCCAAAGTAGGTGTTGACATCAATGACAAAACCATACCAAAATACCAACAGTCTCCAGGTCCTCAAAGTCTCACCACAGAACATGAATGCTTTGGTGGATCATCTAGAAAGGAAATATCAGGAAAAGAATCTGGTTGTCATTGATGATATTCCAATTTCCAGCACCACCCACCAGAATCCCAGATGCAGAACAAGGTAGAACACTATTGGAGTGGAGATCAATATGAAAGATAGCTAGCTGAGAGAGGAAAACATCGACCCAAGGGAAGCGGCCAAGGCGATGATGCTCTTGGTTCAAAATGCTAAGGAATCTATTAAAGTTTTCAATTAACTTGTAATATTGGGTTTAGAGCCAACTTCTTGTTGGCTTCTTGCTGTCTTTTTCTTAGTTGCTAGTTTTTGTGCTGGTGTTTTGCAACTATTTTTTTTCATCTCTTTAATGCTTATCTTTTGTATTGTAATAGGGTTTCGGGTCCCCTAAAACCTATTTTTACTTAATCAAAAACTAGTGCTCTGAAGGCTTTAAACTTTCCAAAAGATTCAGACTTGTCTTTCAAGAATGTGACCCACATCATTCTTGAGCAATCATCAGTAAGAATCATAAAGTACCTATCTCCCTGAACACTCCTAGTTTTCATAGGACCACACAAATCAGTATGCACAAGATCAAGTAAATTATCTGCTATGAAATATTTACCTTTGAAGGTTGAGGAAGACATTTTCCCCAGTTGACATTCTCTGCACAAAGGATTCTCCAGTTTGTTTAGCATAGGAAATCCTCTAACTACCTTGATCATACTGGCCTTGACAATATTATCAAAATTTACATGGCAAAGTCTCCTATGCCATATCCAACTATCATCAAACTTAGCCATTAGACATTGACTGATATTTGTATTTACCTAAAATAAGTTACCTCTGGTTTGCATACCGATGGCCATCAGTTCACCACTCTTTCCTTTTATTTTGCACACTCCACCTTTGAATTCCAGAGTGAGTCCTTTATCATTTAGCTAGGAACACTCAAAAGGTTATGCCTCAGACCTTCTACCCAATACACATTATCAGCACTGCTTTTTCCATTTAGATAGATGGACCCTTTGCCTTTTACCATACATGGTGCATCATTACCAAATTGGACTACACCTCCATCATACTCTTCCAGAGACAAAAACTTTCTACGGTCACTAGTCATGTGGTGAGAACATCCACTATCAATAATCCACTCATTAGAATTATCAAAGCAGGAGACAAGAGCCTTCTTGTCTCACACATCTTCCTTAACATCTACAAACACTATGTCTTTTCTTTCTTCATCTTCTGCTTCATCATGAGTCACACCTTCATCAACTGCATCAAGACAATTTCTCCTATTTCCTCCTTTGAATTTTTAAACTTCTCCAGTTTGTCCTTATTATCACTATTAGGACAGTTGACAACAATGTGTCCTATCCTATTGCAAGAAAAACATTTCAAAGGGAGCTTACCGATGTATTTTCTAGTTCCCTTAGGAAGTCTCTTGGCAAGAAGAGACTCAAACTCCATCAGGATCTCCTCATCATCCATATCTTTGCTTTGTCTAGGTTCATAGCTGGTACCAACTTCTTTTCCCTTTCTAGATGGTGCATCAGATGCTCTAAAGGTTGATTTAGTCTTCTGAACACTACCATCATAACTATTTAGCTCATATGCAGTCAACTTAGCAATGATGGAGTCTAGGGATACCTTTGTCTTGTCAATAGATCTCAACTCCTGAATAGCGGCAACCTTTATTGCATAGACCGGTAACAAGGATCTCAAAACTTTGCTAACAACGGTGGGATCATCCATTGTACCTCCTGCACTCTTGATGTCTCCAACAACAGTTTTAATTCTTATCCCATATTGTTGAATGGTCTCTCCTTCAACCATCTGCATGTCTTCAAATTTTCCCCTATGGCTCTCTTCCTTAGCTTGCTTCACATGCTAATCACCACCATAGATAGTCTCTAGAGTATCCCATACATCTTTGGGATTGTATTTATCTTGAACATTTATAAACTCAATATCAGATAGACCACTGATAAGAGCTTCCATGACTTGCCCATTCTTTTGAATCTCTCTTATTTGATCATCGGTGAGAGTACTAGTAGAGACAACATAAGTATTCTCAACATAATTCCAGTGTTGAGCACCCATGCTTTTAATGTAGATCTTCATTCTATCCTTCCATATCTTAAAGTTATCTCTGTTGAACTTAGGACCTTCCCTCTTCATCATTAGAATAGGATCTTTTCCTCAAGTGGTTAAGCTTATAACATAGAGGACCTGTAAGACGCTCTGATACCAATTGATGAATAATGATGAACAGTAAATACCCAACATGTACTGAGGAGGGGGGGGGGAGGTGAATCAGTACAGACAAAAATTGCTCTGACAACTTAAAGTGCAAAGACTGCACTAACTGGTAAACAACATCATCAACCTAAACCAAGACAATACTGGTAAAACACAGTAAGACTGTAAAAGACATAAACCGGTAGCACTTAGAACATCTAAAAACCTAATATCTCATCTCAACTTCACCCATATGCTTTAGCAAGTAATACATCAGAAATACAATGACCATTAGATCAACATGCATTACCACTTAACAAAAAACACTAAATCATCACATGAAAAAGCATCACACATAACACACTAATTTTTCACATGGAAAACCACAGTGGGGATGAATACCCACAAGTTGTTCTTGAACTCTTTTGAAGTTCACTCTGTTAGAAGCCTAGTCTGGTTAAAGACTTTACAATAGGTTTTGCTAGGAACCGATCTTGCTAGGGATCACCCGGTTAAGGGATGGCTAAATACCTAGTTAGAGGTTAAAACTCTGTTAAAGGTTACCTCGCAAGAAGATTTGAAGAACTCAATGATTTTGAGTCACCCTATTAAAGGATTTACAAAGATCCTGTTAAAGATACCCAGTAAAGGGATTTTCCAACTGCTAAAATGGTTAGAAGTCAATAGATAATACACTGATCTGATAACAACACTCAATGCCAAGGCAGATCCACTTTAGTTCCTTTACATCTACAATCACACTTTGCAAATCTCTACTCACTTCTCCAGTTTGGCAAGAATCACCTCACATACATTCATTTGCCAACAACTTCAAATGAAAATCATCATTGACCTTATAGACAACAATTAGGTAGGTGGCCAAAACCTAAAACCCTAAGCATCTAGGTTAACAATACAGTCAGTCCAATCCTAACCGTTTAATCACATTACATAGGGTAAAACAATCTTGAACAAATATCAAGATGTTCTGCATCATTCATTCTTCACCGCTTTTGGAAGCTGATAACTCATCACGCGCTCTCCACTATTTACTAAGATTTTTCACATTCCCGAGGTAGATAGAATCAATCTTCTCATGCAAGATCCTTGAGGAAATCCTTCATGCGCACAAGGCTGACGTGGCAACGCGATCTAATCTTCATTTCAATGCTAACTCATCATAGGATGTCGTCGGTCAAATGACACAAACTTGGAATTCATCAGCCGAAACCCTGAAGTTGAGACTACCAACCGATAGTCATATCAAGTGAATCCTCGATACAAACTTTGCATATACTGGTTCACTTGCCAGTTTACTTACTTCAACATACTAGTTCACACTTCATCATACCGGTTCACTTGCCAGTTTATTTACTTCAACATACCGGTTCACACTTCATCATACACGTTCACACTTCAGCATATTGACATCAATGACAACATACATTATCATCATGTCATCAAACTCTACACATATGCCAACAACGTCTTCAGTCGTCCGTCAGTTTCCCTTTGTTTGGGTTTGCAGGTCATGTATCTAGTTGGCTTTCTTGGGTTGCATGTTTTGCATGTGGTAAAATTGAGTATTTAATCCTAAGTATTTAATTTGATTAAATGTGTGTTTACGCATTAGTGATTAATCATTAATTAGAATTGCTCAATTCATGTTTGTAGCAAGTTCGATTAAATGGTTAAATTTAAATGATGAATTTATTCAATTTATGCATTTTGAAAGGAAAGATTAAATTTTATACGAAATAGAAATATTTTATCCTCCTTGGCATTTTGGAAATAAAAATGTTAGTTTCAATTAATTGAGAAAATCAATTTTTTAAAAGAAAAGCAAGTTAGCATATTGAAATAGTTTAAAAAGAATGATTTTTCATTTTATTTAAAACAAAGTATTTTAAATCCAAAAATGAGAATTTTGGTCAAACATTCTTCCATTTAACCTAGGTTTGAAAAATATTTTTTTGGAAGAGAGGATTATATTTGGAGAGACATTTTTGGAAAATACTCTTGGGAGAGAATGATTTTGGAGAAATTTTGGGCATTTTGGGGGAGGAGGAATTTCTGGAGCTTGCAGGTTGGGCTCTTCAGCAAATCACTTCTAGGATTGCATATGGAGGTGGGATTTTTATTAATCTCCTTTGTTGCCAAAGAAATTTACTGATTGGTTTTGAAAGAAATGTGTTTGTTGAAAAATCTTTCAGATTGGTGAATAGAGAAGAATAACAATGAGATTTTGAATTTATCCCTCCTTGAGTTCATCCCTTTATTTTCAAATCAATTTTTGGTTTTCTCAAATTGATTTCTAGATTGAATTTGGGCTTGGGTTTTAAATCTATGCATATTAGTTTGTGTTTTGCAAATTAGTTGAATGAATGTGTGAGAAATGATCCTTTTTGCCCAAATAAGATATTCGGTTGAGGAAATTTGCCTATTTTAGTCTGGTTATTCAACAAATTTTAATATTTGATAACCATGGGCATTTTGGAAAATTATTTTAGTCTCCATTTGAGACTCTGAATTATAAGAAAGACTCGGGTTTTCTTTGTTGAAAGTTTTTATTAAAAAAATTTAAAACAAAATTTTTTGGGCGTTTTAGGTTTTGGAGGGTGGAGGAGCCGAGGCTCAACCCACGCCCCCCCCTTCCCATGGCTTGCAGCCTTGAAGGTTTGCTACCATCAGGTGGCCACAAAGCTCTGTGACCATAGTGTGGTCATAGAGGCTTGAGACCCCTTTGTGGTCGCAGAGTCCCACGTCCACAATGTGGATACCGCGGGTCTGCGTCCACACTGGTGGCCGCAGCCTTTGCGACTAGGGCACAACCTCCACTTCCATGGATGGGAGGTGGCCCCTGCGGATTTTTCCTTTGGTTTTTTTTTTTTTATTTAAAATAAAAATAAAAAAATGCATCGCAGTTTCAAAATTTGGTTTATTTAAAAAGTTTTTAATATATTTTAACAATAAGCGACAGAAGGCAGCTCAATGCTTGGGCAGATGTGGCATGGGAGGATCCACCACATGTGCCTTAGTGGTTTTTTTCTAAAGGAAAATGGGAGGATAGGGCTCCATAGGTGATCCAAGGTAGACATAGCAGGTTTTTTTTGCTTGGTTTCGAGATACTTTCAAGGGTTCTTTAAGAAATATCTGAGGCTGCATCATCTTAATGGAAGATTTAATTTGCGATTTCAAGGTGGCAATGGATTGGTCAAGCATAATCTTTTGAAAAACATGAATTAGAGGGTTATCTCTGGTGGTGATAAGAGGTCATTTTCTCAAGTGGTGGTCGTGGGAAGCATGGAGACATCTAGGGCATCCGTGTCTTTCAAACCAACCGGCACTTTGGAAATCACTGGCAAGGTACGGTGAATATGGGCAGTAAGGTCCACTTTGGTTCAGGTTTGGTAAAAGTTAACAGGGTTGTTAAAGCCCTGATGAAAGAGGTATGGTTTCCTCTTCCGTGTTTTGATTATAGAGGTTCTTTTGTGGCAGAAAGGGCTTTGAGGTTACACTCTGTTGCACTTTTGGGGGAATTCTGGGGTCCTCAAACTAATTTGTCTAAGTTGCATTCTAAATTGAGGAAACAGTGGTCTGCATTAGTTTATTTTCAGTTATTATCAGCGAATTCCTTTGTATTTGTCTTTGACTCCCCTCATTTTAGGGATGATGTTCTTGCGAATCCGTTTCATTAGTTTGGCAATAATTTGATTATGGTTTCTACTTGGAAGCTTTTTTTGTCCCAGAATGGTTCAAGCCTAAACATATTCAGGTTTGGTTTGGTTTGCCTAAAATTCCCTTTGAATTCATGGACCCAGAAGTTTTGAAATCGATAGGAGATAATTTTGGGAAGTTTTTGACATCTAAATCTGATTTTGTGGAAGGGAAGGTTCTGGTAAAAATTTGTGTGTTGGTTTCCCCTACTTTCGTGTGCCCGATTTCATGTAATATCAAGTCAAATGAGGGTATTTGGAAACAATCTATTGATAAGTTGGTTAATGACCTTATTCAAAATTTGATTGTTGTGGATGCCCCTTTGTTTTTGGACTTTCGTAATAATTCCAAATCTGTTTCATACACTAAGGGTGGCTTTGATGTCCCTGTTAAAGCTCCTTCTATCCATGTCTCTTTTGATTCTGATTATCAGTCAAAGGAGGGTCCCCAAGGGAATAATGCTGATAAACCTATCCATAATGCTTCCCTTGATAAGGTGGAGTGTGCTTTAAACAATTTAAATCAGGTAGGACTAGAGGAGGTTATTAATGGTAAGCCTGGTTGTCAGGATCTGGGTGGTAATTCTTAGTGATCTAGTCAAAAAAGTCCTCCCTCCCCTCAAGGTCCCAATCATTGTAAATCTATTTAGGAGGGTTGGCTAGATGGCAATATAGGTGATAAGGATTTTGGTTCCTTAGAAGGACCGAGTGCTTAGTTGAATGATAATGCCCCTGTTAAGTCTACTCCCTTAAATCGTGATGACGCTCTCCTAATTCATAAGGTAAAAGAGCTAGCATATAGTAAGCCTAATCCGGGGTTTGGTAAGCCTCAAAAGCCTCTAGATATTTCTCCTGATGTACATATGGTTCAGAAAGTTGAGCATTTTCTCAATAGTAACAAGGATCAGTTTGATGAGGAGGTTCAGATAGGATTGTGTGTTCTATTGAGAATGATTTGAATTTAATTCATAAGAGTTTGCCTCTTTCCCCTTCCTTCAAACCTTTTGAGGTTCTCAATAATAATGTTGCTCGGGATGCTTTAAATAAAATGGAACCCTAGGGATTGGTGTCTTCTCCTCAGTCACCTTCAGTTAAAATGCCATTCTCTCCTTTAGGCCCTCCTATTGCTCAAATTGAGATGAAATTCCCTATACCTATTGTGTCTCTAGGTAGGGGTAGACCTCCAAAAAACCGTAAAACTCAATTGGAAATTGATATAGGTATTCAACAAGTATTGTATGCTTCTCCTAAGGTTAAGAAGGTCTCAACCTTGTCTTTGGACAAGGGGAAAAATATTGGACACTCTTCAAATTCCTTCAAAAATAAAAAGAAGTGCCTAATTAGCCCTCCGGTCACTAGGTCTGTGGCTGTTAAGAGGAGCTTGCATAAAATCTTTGGGGAGAATATTTCTTCCCCTAAGGATGAAAAGAGGGGAGTGTCAACCTCCCCTCGAGGGCAATGATGATTATTTCATGGAATGTTGGGGTCTTAAATGCCCCTAACAAGAGACACTTGATCAAGTCCCAATTGGACTTGGTTAAGTGGGATATAGGTATGCTTCAAGAGACTAAGCTCTCTTTGGAGAATTCTAATTATGTTTTTTCCTCTTGGAAGAGGTGGAAATTCCTATCATGTCTGGCTTCTAGGGCGTCAGGGGTTTTGGCTCTATTATGGAATGACTTTGTGGTTGATGTAGAATTGGTTGCTTCTGCTCCTAATTGGATGCTATCATTAGTGTCTTACAAAAATTATATGTTCAAAGTATGGTTGTTTAATATTTATGCCCCCTCAGGTGTTGTGGCTAAATGCAGCCTTTGGCGAGAACTCATAAGGGTGTCATCCCCCCTTAGGGATCATTCTTTTATTACCATTGGGGGGGACTTCAATGCAATTTTGGATTTGGGTGAAAAGACAAGGGGTATTTGTCCTAATAAGAAATCTATGGATGACTTTAATGCATTTATTTTCGATATGTCTCTTTTTTATTGTAAGCCAAATAATGGTCTTTTCACATGGAAAAACATGAGGAATAATTTCTCTCAAATTGTGGAGAGATTGGATAGATTTTTACTTTCCTGCAATTGGTTTGATTCAGATATTGAGTTTTTTTCTTCTATCCTTCCTTTGGTAGGTTTAGATCACTTTCCTGTCTCTCTCTATTTTAAAAGATAGATCTTCTCATAAATTGCCTTTTAAGTTTGAACCCATGTGGTTTAGGGATCCTGCTTTCCTTACCCTCCTTCGGCAATGGTGGGGTGAGGCTCCTTTTGTTAGAGGGTTTAGAATGTTTCAGATTGTTAAGAAGATCAAATTTTTAAAGGAAAATATTAGGAAGTGGAATTCTCTGCATTTTAAGAATATCTTTGAAGAAAAGCAAAGGATTTTGGATATTATTGAAGTATTGAATAGGCATGTCATTCTACATGGTATGGGTCCTAGGGTTTTTGACAAAATTAAGTCTCTTAGGAGTGAGTTGGAAGAAATTTTGGTGAGAAAGGAGGTATATTGGAGACAAAAATCTAGAGAGTTATGGTTAGCTGATGGAGATAAGAATACAATTTTTTCCCATTCTACCACTAAAATGAAAAGGGATAGGAGTAGGATCACTTGTATTTAGGACTGTTGTGGGAATATTCTTTTTGAGTCAGAGGACATTTCTAGTGAAGCAGTTAAGTTTTTTAAGAATCTACTTTCATCTGAAAGTAATGATGTCTCTAATAATATCTCATCTCACATTCCCTCTTTAATTTCTCATAATGACAATAGAATTTCAATGTCTCCTTTTTCATCAGAAGAGGTTAGGGGGGTTGTTTTTGCTATGAATCTGGACAAGGCACTTGGGTCTGATGGATTCACTCCTTTATTCTTTCAGAAATGTTGGGATTTTGTGGGTTTGGATGTTCTTTTGGCTCTTGAGGAAGCTAGATGAAATAGGTTGATCCTTAAGGAATTGAATACTACCTTGATAGTCATTATACCTAAGAAGGAAGACCCTAAAAATTTTGCAGATTTTCATCCTATAGCTTTATGTAATACCCTCTACAAGATCTTCACAAAAGCGGATTCTATGAGATTGGCTAAACTCTTACCAAAAATTATTTCTCTAGAGCAAGGAGGTTTTGTTCCAAAAAGGGAAACAACAAAGGGGGCAATAGTTTCTCATGAGGTTCTTCATTCGATATCAGTTCAGAAATGTTCTGCCATGATCCTAAAGTTAGATATGATGAAGGCCTATGATAGGGTTGAATGGAATACGTTAAAAGTTGTTTCGTCAAGGTTGGGTTTCTCGCTGGTTTGGATAAAATGGATCATGTCATGCATCTACTCTGCTAGATTCTCGATTCTTTTTAATAGGTCTTCTTGTGGGTTCTTCCATTCTTCTAGGGGTTTGAGGCAAGGGGATCCCTTGTCCCCTATCTTGTTTATATTATTAGCTGAAACTCTGAGTTGGGCAATTAGTGCAATTTGATTGAGTGGTTTATGGAGGGGGATCCAAATTCAAAACTTTGACCAAAGGATTTCCCATTGCTTTTTTGTTGATGACACCCTTTTGTTTGGCAATGCATCTTTGAAGGAGGCTAGAATTATTGACCAAGTGATTAAGAATTATGCTTCATTTTCTGGACAGAAGGTCAATAAGGACAAGTCTAAGATATTCTTCTTAAACACTCACTCCTTGATTCAGGATAGGCTTCAGAAGTTTTGGGGTTTCCAACTTGGGGATTTTCCTTGTAGCTACTTAGGGATCCCCTTTTTTGTTAAAAAGGACAAGGTGGGATTTTGGGATAAAGTAATATCAGGAATATCAAAGAAAATCTTGTCCTGGAACTAGAAATGGCTTACCAAGGCAGGGAAAATTATTCTGATTAAGTTTGTATTGAATGCGGTGCCAATTTACTTAATGCAATTCTTAAAGCTCCAAAATTTGTTCTTGTTAGTTTGAAAGATACTTTGAGATCCTTTCTTTGGAATAATAGTAAGGATGGGAAATGTAGGATCCCCTTGCTAGCCTAGGATAAAGTCTATCTTCCTAAAGAACTTGGGGGGTCAGGGATTAGAAGCTTGGAGAATCAGAATCTGGCCTTGGGGGCTAAGCTAGTTTGGAAATTATATGATAAAGCAGATTCCCTTTGGGCTAAGATCATGTTTGCTAAGTATTTTAATAATGGGGCAAGAGAGTGTTTTTTTCATGCTTCGAGTTTGCCCCATGGGTCGGCTATTTGGAACTTTTTGGTTAAATGTAGAAGTGTCTTGTTGCCCCATCTTTCTTAGGTTGTGCATAATGGGAGTAAAGCTAGATTTTGGGACGATGCTTGGAATGGGTATTGTCCTTTGGACTCCATTAGGGATTGGACCCCTTTGAAGTCAATCCTTTCTATCAGATGGGGAACTTTACTGTTTGATTATTTTGATATTGTATAAAGTGGTCATGTGAAGATGGCTAAATGGAAGTCAATTGACTATCTGAATCTTAACGTTAGTTTGAAAGTAGAATTTTATAATGTCCTCAAAGATAGAGTTGTCATCTTGTCTGAGAAGGAAGATGAGCTTGTTTGGACTAAGAGTATATCTGGTAAATACTCTGTGAAAGATGGATATAATTCCCTTATGCTGGCTAAGGACTTTTCTTCCTAGCCATTTAAATTGTTCTAGCATTCAACTTTCCTTCTGAAGGCTGGTGCATTTGCTTGGCTTATTGTACAAGACAGGGTTCTTATAGGGATGAGATTGGATAGGATGGGTTTGATTGCTGTTTTCCCTTGTGTTTTGTGTAATAAGAATTTAGAATCTTCCTCTCACCTGTTTCTTCACTGTGATTTTGCTTTTGGATGTTGGCAATGGCTATTTGAGAAACTAGGAATGTCCTTTGTTATTGGCAATGACCTTCTCTCCCACTTTAGAGCCTAGCCTATCTTGTTTTCCTCATCTTTTTATGCTTGTCTCTGGCTCATCTCCCCTTCGATTATCATTTGGAATATATGGTTAGAAAGAAATAATAGGATTTTTAGAAAGCTATTGGCTTTGCTCTCTAACTTTTTATTCAAGATTGAGGCTTCTATCTTGGAGGTGGCTTTGTCATACATTCATAAGAATTTGGAGAATTTGACATCCTTCTCTCATTGGGATAGTAGGATTACAAGGACCTAGAAATCTCTCTCTACCATCCTTTCTCATGGGTTTGTTTCAAAAGGTCTTGTTACTATTCATAAGAGACTTATTGCTAGGTGGGATCCTCCTCCTCTAGGTCATTCCAAGCTTCATTTTGATGGAGCTTCTAGGGGTAACCCAGGGTTGGCTGGGCCTGGTATGGCTATTTTTTATCATAATGCAGTCTTAATAGCTGCTCAGTGTCATGCCCTTGGTTCCCAGCCAAACAATTTTGCTGAATGCCAAGCTTTGTCCCTTGGGATTTATTTGGCTATCTCTTTAGGGATTAAAAACCTATTAATTCAGGGGGATTCAATGGTTATTATTCAGTGTTTTGAGTAGTAAGAGCAGTTGTTGGCATTTGAAGTACATATTATATCATATTTTGGAGTTGTCATTCTTTGATACATTCCCATTATCTCATTGTTTTAGAGATCTGAATAAGATTGCAGATTTTTTGGATAATATGGTAATTGACTCTGGTTCTCATCTTAAGAATGTGGAGGCAAGTGACACTCCTCAAGATATTCTTCTCGGGTATCTGATCTAATTTAAGGGTTTTTAAGGTAACTATTTTGGGTTTATCTGCTTCCATTATCTCTTGAGGTATTCATGTTATCCTTTACTCTGATTAGATTTTTTTGCACCACATGTGTAGATAGGAGGATGATAGACTTTATTATGTTTTTGTTTACATATGGTGTGCTCTTACAATTTTTCTTCTGGGCTAGATGATGATGTGTATATCCCATGAGGTATGGCTAGCAGGAAAATTGTAGTTTTTGCTGAATGTTGCAAATCATTCTTAAGATTAATTTCAATACTGCTGAGGTAAGGGATAAGATAATTCATTTGGGTTTATTTGCTTCTATTATCTCTTGAGGTATTTATGTTATCCTTTACTCTAATTAGATTTTATTTGCACTACATGTGTAGATAGGAGAATGATAGGCTCTATTATGTTTTTGTTTACATATGGTGTGTTCTTACAACTTATTATTGGGCTAGATGATGGTGTGTATATCCCATGGGGTATGGTTAGAAGTTAAATTGCAGTTGTTGTCGAATGTGCAAATCATTCTAAAGACAAATTTAAATACTGTCGAGGTAATATGGGATATTCCTCAAGGTTATGTGGAAGGCAATGGGATGTCTTGTCTCTGGTCAAAAGGTTGTCCGCCATCCTTGATTGGTTAAGTTCATCCTCTTTTTCACTTTATGGATGACTTTATATGTGCCTTTTATTTGATGTAGATACCATATCTCTAATTTAAGTATCAGTCATTTATAATGTCATTTATAGGGTGAGGATGTGGCTATCCATGATATTTTCAAGGGTGGCGGCATGTGTGGGTTTTGAGTGTTTTTTGTTTTCGGTCCTTCATAGGTTGTGGCATGCTTGTAACTCTTTAAATGTGAAGTACGTTCCTGGGCTATTATTACTTTTTAAAGTTTTGGTACTACATCGCTGGCTGCCTTGTGTGAGTTTTCAACCATGTCCGATTTGGTTTTATGCGATAATCATTGTTTGGGGGTGGTGTCCTCTCTGTCTAGATTTTCATTTATGGTTGTCAATTTCAGGGTTGTTAACCCATGTGAAGTGTTTACATCAAGGAAGTTTGTAATGGATATTTTGCACTGCTGTTCTCATCATTATGGGAAGTTAAGGGCAGTTTTCTCATTTATATTTCCATGTATTATCTTGTTTTGTTATGAATTAAGCAACATTTTCAGTTTTCTATGCTTCTGCGGCTTTTATTGGAGTCTTTCCTCCTACAAATGTCGTCTTCTCTGATCATTGGGATATACAGAGTGTTTCTAGAAGCTGGGATATCGGAGGAAGAGAATGTGGATAATTTTGTCAAGCTTGGTAAGGTCTTTAATTTGTTTTCTCCTGTGGTGGATTTTGAATTCCGCAGACTTCTAGGGTGTTGATGATTGGAAATTTGCCCGCATATTTCTTATACCGAGCTTCTGTCTCATTTTGTTACAATGTGTTATGATGTTTTACTCAATGATGATTTGGTCTACCTCTTGGTTTCCACATTCATTTTTCCGACAATATGTAATTAGGACTTGGTTTCTTCTGCATTCGCTGATTATCATTTTGATGTGGGGTCTTTTTAGTATGGTGGGTTTCTTCCTCGCCATGAGCTCATGGTTAATGGTTGGTCTAGTCAATTATTGAATGAATTAAGAATGGGATTGATATGTGATTCCATGGAAGACACACGGGCTTCCATGGATTTTTTGCTGTATCTAGCTCATGATCAATATGTAGATAAAACTTGGGTTATTTTTGAGGCCTTGCATTCATTGATCACTTTGGGATTTTTGTTCTCTGCTCTTGCTTGTTTGGCTTTTCCTCTAAGGGTTATTCCTCCTCCAGTCCCAGCTCATGATCCTCTGGAGGAGAGCACTAGCTCTTGGTTCTTGGATATCTGACTATTTTCTGGAGTTGGTGGTAAGGTTTTTTTTAATGCAGGTTTGGAGGTTCTTTGGTTACTATTATGCACGAGTGTTTCAATATGGTTTTGGCAGGAACTTGTGCATCACTATTATCTCCTTGGTGGTCCTTCTGTTGGAAATATGGATGGAGTAACTGAGAGGGGAGGGGTGAATCAGTTACCACAAAAATATTTCCAACAATTGGTATCAGAGCTTTCGGTGCTTATAGGAAGGATTTCAAGGATCTAAGCTAAAGATCAAGATGTCTTACAAGAGGGAAATTCCAAGGCTAAACAGAAATAACTTTTCAGCATGGCAAGGTCTCATGAGACTCCATTTGGCTTCCATTGGAGATACAGGATTGACACATCTTGACACAGAATATGTGACACCCACTGGTACACTAACTGTTGCTGATATTGCTGCAAAGAAGACTCATAACACCATGATGATAGACATTGCATCTTCCCTAAGCTATGAAGAGTTTGATGATGTCAAAGATTGCAAAACTTCATTTGAAATGTGGAACAAGCTGAAAGATATCTATGGTGATGATGACAATGTGAGAAGAGCCAAAGCAGAAAGCTTGAGAGGACAGTTTGATCAATTAAAAATGAGTGAGGATGAAAATATTGCAAAATATGTTGAAAGAGTCAAAGCCAGTGTCAGTGCAATCAAAGCTTCTGGAGGTGATATCTCAGAGGAAACAGTCATAAGCAAAGTTCTCAGAACATTACTACCCATTTATGCAATCAGAGTTTCTGCAATTCAGGAAAGAAGATGTGAAGCAAATCACAAGATAAATTTAGAGGCCATAGTTGGAAGATTAACTGCATTTGAGTTAGACAACTATGACAACTATGTTCCAGCTTCCAAAAACATGGAATCAGCATTTGAAGCTAAGGTTTCACTCAAGGAGAAAGGCAAAAAGAAAAAGGAATCTCGGTCAGAAAGTGAAGATGAATCAGAACCAAGTTCAGACAGTGATCTTGAAATAATTGAAGCTCTTCTAGCAAAGAAATATTCCAAAGGCAGAGGAAAATACAGAGGCAAAGTTCCTCTAATCTGTTTTTCATGTGATGAAGTCGGTCATATTGCTGCTAGATGCCCAAACAAGCAGAGCAAAGATGAGAAGAAAGATCACAAATGGAATGGCAAAAAGGACTACAAATCATTCAAAGGTAAGAAAACATGCTTTATGGCTAAGGATTCTGATAATAGTGAAGATGAAATTGTTTATATTGCTATAAGAGATGATTCTGATAATGATGAGGAAGATAAGATGGCACTTATTTCTCATATAAGCAAAAATGATACTTGGATCATAGACAGTGGTTGCTCTGATCATATGACTGGTGATAAAACCAAGTTTGAACATCTGATAGACTATGAAGGAGGTAGTGTAAGGTTTGGTAATAATGAACCTCGCTACATAAAAGGAAGAGGTAGAATCCCTATAACCAAAGAACTTGTATTTGATGATGCCTACTGGGTTGAAGGTCTCAATCACAACTTGATGAGTGTGGCACAGCTACTTAATAGTGGACTCAAGGTGGAATTCACGCATGGAAAGGCCAAACTGCTAAATAATCAAGGAAAGCTGATTGCATCAGGCACTCAAACAAAAGGTAATTTGTTCCGACTTGAAACAAGTGAAAATTCATGTTTTATTACTCAAGTTGAAGAATGTTGGTTATGGCACAAAAGGTTATGTCATGTAAATTTTGATAACCTAGTGAAAATAAGTAAATTCAGAAAAGTAAGAGGTATTCCAGATATAAAGAAACCTGAGGTCGGTCTATGTAAGAATTGTCAAATTGGAAAAATGGGAAAGACTAGTTTCAAAAGCAAAAACTATCAATTTGAAGATATATTAGAAATTGTGCATACTGATTTATGTGGACCCATAGGAACTGAAAGTTATACTGGAGAAAAGTTCTTCATTCTTTTTGTTGATGATTACTCAAGAATGATGACTGTCATGTATTTAAGGAACAAATCAGAAGCATTTGAAAAGTTCAAATGGTATTTGGCTAGAGTAGAAAAAGAAACAGGTAAAAGACTTAAATGTCTAAGGTCAGACAGAGGTGGTGAATTTATCTCTCATGAATTCAATAACTTTTGCATTGAAAGAGGAATCAAAAGACAAGTATCAGCCCCTAGAACTCCTGAGAAAAATGGAATAGCTGAAAGAAGGAACAGATCTATCATGGATTGTGCAAGAACCTTAATGATTGAAAACAATATTGCTATCAAATACTGGAAGGAAGCTATCAGCACTGCTGTTCATACCTTGAACCGAGTACAGCTGAAGAAGGACTCATTCAAAACCCCCTATGAATTATGGTATGGCTACAAACCTAATGTAAGTTACCTAAAAGTATTTGGAAGTAAATGTTACATTTTGAAAGAATCTAGAAAAGGAAAATTTGATGTGAAAGGTGATGAAGGTATATTCCTCGGATATTCTTGCAAGAGTAAAGCATATAGATGTTTGAACTTGTCTACTCATAAAGTTATAGAAAGTGCACATGTGAAAGTTGATGAGTTTGCAGAAAGATCTGAAGAAGAAAGCAAAAGAGAACCAGAAGATTATAGAAGATTTGTGTCTATTGAACCTGATACAATACCAGATATATCTGCAAATCAGGAATCTTCTACTCCCGAGTCATCAGTAACCGAGTTACAGAAAGAGCAAACCGAGCCAGTATCTACCGAGTCTGATGAACCAGAACCAGTGTCTACCGAGTCTGAAGAAACCGAGCCAATATTTACCGAGCCGGACCAAGAGGACAATGATGAAATTCATTCTAAAGGCAAGAAACCTGTATTAGCCGAGTATGTCAGATGACATCACTCAGCAGATCAGATCATTGGAGACAAATCTGAAGGAACCATGACAAGAGGTAAGTTGAAAAGTACTTGTTTACTTGCTGATTTTGAACCTAGAAATGTCAAAGATGCATTGGGAAATGATAGTTGGACAGAGGCTATGAAAGAAGAGATAGAACAGATAGAGAAAAACAAGACATGGACTCTTGTACCCAGACCTAAGGATAAAAATGTCATTGGAACTAAGTGGGTATTCAGAAATAAACTGAATGAAGATGGCAAAGTTTCAAGAAACAAAGCAAGACTAGTATGCAAAGGATATGCTCAACAAGAAGGAATAGACTATGGAGAAACTTTTGCTCCTGTTGCAAGATTGGAAGGAGTCAGAACCTTACTTGCATATGCCGCCTACAAAGGATTCAAAGTTTATCAGATGGATGTTAAATCTGTATTTCTTAATGGTATATTGGATGAAGAGGTTTATATTGAACAACCTGAAGGTTTTGTTGATCCACAAAAGAAGGACATGGTCTGCAAATTACATAAAGCATTGTATGGTCTGAAACAAGCCCCTAGAGCATGGTATGAAAGATTGCATAACTATCTTATTCAGATTGGATTTGAAAGAACTAATGATAACAGTAGCTTGTATATCAAGGAAGGATCAGATAACAAAATTGTCTTAGCAGAAATATTTGTAGATGATACTATTTTCACAGGAAATGATGATCTTTGCAAAGAATTTTCAGTACAAATGAATAAGGAATTTGAAATGTCTATGTTTGGTGAGATCAAATTCTTTGTTGGTCTTCAAATTCAACAGAACAAAAATGGTATCTACATTACACAATCAAAATACATCAAAGAGATACTGAAAAAGTTCGGTATGGAAGATTGTAAACCAGTTGGAACTCCTATGTGTACTGGATTGAAGCTTACCAAGGAAGATGAATCACAAGAAGTAGATCAAACACTGTATAGATCTATGATTGGAAAGCTGCAGTATGTTGTTCATACTAGGCCAGATATTGCTCTTGCAGTTGGTATTGTTGCAAGATTCTCAGTAAAGCCAAGAGAAAGTCACATGACGGCAATCAAAAGAATAATGAGATATTTGAAAGGAACTGAAGAGTATGGATTATGGTACAAATTTGGAGGAAATTTTGATTTGAAAGTATTTACTGATGCTGATTGGGCAGGAAACATTGATGACAGAAAAAGTACAAGCGGAGGAGCATTCTTTCTAGGAAAGAGATTGGTTTCCTGGACAAGCAAAAAGCAAAACTGTATATCCCAATCTACAACAGAAGCAGAATATGTTGCTGCAGTAGTAAATTGTTTAAATGTTGTTTGGTTTAAACAGCTATTGGCAGGCATGAAAATGGAAATCAAAGAACCAATTGTTATGTTCTGTGATAATACAAGTGCAATTGACATGTCCAAGAATCCAGTAATGCATCCCAAAACCAAGCACATTGCAATAAAATATCATTTTGTCCGAGAATTGGTGCAGGACAAGGAGATCAGATTGGAATATATTCACACAAAGGAACAAATTGCTGACATATTCACAAAACCATTGGCTAAGGATGCATTCTTGTATCTAAGAGGTAAGTTAGGGGTCACTCCCCTATCTGAAATTCACTAAAGAAAAGTTTTAGTGATGCATCAACTCATCCTAAGTGAAAAATCTACTAGTTGATGCAGTATAATTAGGAAAATATTGCATATGAATCAGTACAAAAGGTACATTATAACTCAGATAAAGTTTTACTGTCTTTGGCATGTGTTGTCAAAGAGGGAGAGTTACTGTCATATCCTACTAAAATTTGAAAGAAAGTTCATTAAGATAAAGAGGGAGAGTTGTTTGATAAAGAGGGAGAGTTTTACCGTCCAAAGATGAAGTTACTTCACAGAGGGAGATTATTGAAAGAAGGAGTGTTCTCTATCTAAAGGGAAAGTTATGTTGGCATGTTGCTGTCATAAAAAAAAAAGACCTGTTTTCAAATTTCATTCTGCTATGACATGTTGTGTTGCCATCAATGCCAAAGAGGGAGATTGTTGGATACAATTGTTTAATTGTGTATTGTCTTTGATGTTACACAAATGTCATATCAGTCTACCGAGTTCAGAATGTTCGGTAAAGCAGTTAGACAGAGTCTACCGAGTTCAGACGGTAAGAGAAGCAAGTTACAGAGTCTACCTAGCACTCCAGTATGCTATACCGAGTTCACAGTCTTTACCGAGTTAAGTCGGTCTTCGAAGAATATGTGAAGGAAAGTCAGTCTATACCGAGTTCGCAGTACTTACCGAGTTCAGTCGGTTACCGAAGAATCAGCAGTGTTCACTGAGCATCAGTGAAATGTTTATGCAGCCGACCGAAGCAATATTTATTTATTGAAATTTGTATATGTAGCCGACCTATGTAATATTCATCTTAACTTGTAATTGGGCCGACTTGGTAACCTGAATGGTATATATGAGAGATCAAGTTGCGATTTCGAAGTGTGTGGTAAAGTATGAAAAGTATGGAAATGTGAAGGAGCAGAAATGTGCGAATTCTGATGAAGGATCAGTGATATCCTTGAGGTGCAGAAAAGATATATGTGATCAGTAAGGATCTGTTGGCGCAGAACAGAGATCTGTATCAGCAAGATAAGTTGTATTTAATTCAGATCACTTCATTATTGCTTTCTAACCATTGTAGCAGTGATACCGAAATCTCTTAACAGAGTTGGTCTAACAACCATTTTTTAAATCCTCTGACAAGGTGACAATTCGGTTGAATTGTTCTTAAGACCTTTCACAAGGCCACTCCTAGCAGGGTGATCAAATCCTCTAACAGGGTCACACCTAACAGTGTGTTTTGTAACCTTTAACAGGGTTGGCTCCTAACAGGGCTCACTTCAGAAGAGTGAAAATCAGTAACTAGTTACATTGGTGGTTTTCCCAAAATTGGGTTTCCACGTTATATCTGGTGTTACTTGTGTTCATGTTACTTGTTTTATGCATGTTAATGTTTAATAAACACTGATAAGTTAATTTACCGAGTTTCAGCAGTTTATATTTAAGACATCTAAAGGACTTGTGGATTTATTTTTGTGGTAACTGATTCACCCCTCCCCTCTCAGTTACTCCATCCATATTTCCAACACCTTCATGTAATCCTGATGGCATTTTTGTTGAACCCTTCATTTGGTGGCAGTCTGGTTTTTTGTAAATGTCCTATGGGACCTTTGTATAATTAGAGATAGGGGGTTGGGTGATTTGACTGGACAACAACAAATGATGTAAGGGTAGTGCCTAGTTTTTATTTTTTGAAGGCTATAACCGAAGGTTTTCTTGCGGGTTCTTTCTTGCCGGTATGCCTTTTTTGAACCCGATGTAAACATTTATATGAGTAATATATAAGTTCAGTGGATTCTCCACTTTTATAAAAAAAAAAGTATTTTTTTTAAATTATTAATTATTAATTGGTATATATTTTATTAATTGCGGATTAATATATATATATATTAATTAATATTTAATTTGTAATTTTATTATTAATTATTAATTAGTATATATTTTATTATTGTGGATTAATATAGATATATATTAATTAATATTTAACTTGTATTTTTATATATGTATGCAAGGAAGTATTAGTTTATTTGGGAAATGATCATTGATTTAATTTCCTTTTTAAACGTATATTTCCATTTTTGGAAAGTATGTAATTGTGCTGCAAGAGGTGAGATTGGATTATTATTTTCGAACAAAGATGAAAATGATGTTTTATTTTGAAATTGAATATCATATTTTTATGTGATTAATGAATAATTGATTTTATATCATTGTGGGTTCTGCATATATTATAACTATACTAATGAGAATTTGGTTTGAAAACTCATGATGATGTATTTATGTTATTTTATGATACAAAATGAACTTTTGTGACTTAGAAAACCATGAGCGACATGTACCTAGACAAGGTAGATAGATTGCAATCAAACTTAGATCCATTAGAAAACTAGATCGATGGTAATGTTTAAACGGTATGGAAAAAGATTTTCTTTTCTGATCTATGCCTATGCATGTTAAATTTGTTGTGTTCGCATTTGCTTAAGAAATGGCAAGTCCTTGATTTTGATTTGTGGGATATTATCGTATGTTGATTTGGGTACCTGTTTATGTCCTTGATCTCGAGTATTGACTATTTTCATGTGATGGTTTTGTATCCAATCATGTCCTTTATGTGGGTATCGAATGTTGGTTCATGGTTGACCATAGCTAGTCAGTCTCTAGTTAGAGTAGAATCAGTCAGTGCACCTCATATGTGTGTGTGTGTGAAAAAGTGATTTGTAAGCTGTAAGCACAACACTTCAATTAAGTCATTATATGCATGGTTAATAATCAATAAGTAAAAAACCATAACAAAGCGATTAATTGCCTTCTAAAAGATGCGAGTATAAGATTGCTCTCAGATTTTTTATAAACAATACCAGTGACTAGACTACACCAAGATGAAGGATTTAATCTATATGATATTAACTATATGGATGCAAGATAAATGAATAATTCAAGCAAAATAATCAATTCAAGCAATATGGATGTAAGCAATAATGGATGCAAATAATCTAAAAAGCACAATAATCTTCAATGACTCTAGAGCGAAATTAGCATGATAATAATCTCCAAGCATGTTCTCAAAAGTCACTAGGGTGAATTGGAATGAGAGCTGAAGACTGAATTTATAGAGAATTACCAAGAGAAAAGCTCAATTTAGAATTAATTGAAAACAATTGAGAAATCAAGTTTAGTTAACATTGAAATAGATTTCAATTATAGTTTAATTGAAATGCATTCCAATTAGAAGTCCAAGTTGCATTGGAAATAATAATAAATTAATTCCATGCATTTGTGATAAAAATAGATAATTCTTTTATTTATTCAAGAAAAGAGTCTTTTCAATGCAACTGAACTTCTTTTTCTGAAAAGCTTTGAGTTCCAATTTTAGAGAATAATTCAATAATTCAATTAAACTGCTTTTTTGATTTCAAGTTCTAAATTTAGAAAAAGAAATAATATCTCAAGTTTGATTTCTCTTTCAATTCAATTCTTTTTGTTTAATTTCAATTCAACTCTTGTTTTGTAATTAATTCCTCAAAGTAATAAATTAATTTCTTTTGCATGATTAAATGGCAATTTATTAATTAATTAAATATGCAAGGATATTTAATAAATTAAAATGGGATAATTGATCAAAATGATATTCTTGGAAATGATTCAATTAATTAAATGAATATTTAATTAATATTGAGTAATTGATTTTCCATGTGATATTTGATGATTAAAGAATTAATAATGTGCTCAAGATTGATTTAATTGCCTTTGGTTAGGACCTTGGTGATGTTGTCGAGATTAGGGGCCCATGGTTTAGATGACCATTTTTAGGGTATTACATTTGCCCCTCTTTGAATTAATGTGCGAGCAGCGTGTTGGTTCAAAGAATGTGTGATGTCTACGAGATGCTAGTTCTAAACTTGAATGATCACAAACTAGATGAAGAGCAAGGTGTTTAGCTTGATTCGAAGCGACAAAGCTGAATGAAGCTTGATTAAAGTGATACCGTTCCTGAACTTGATTGAACTAAGGAATGATAAAAACAAAAGATACCGAACTTGAACTTGATTGATCAAGAAGCAGGTCTTATTGATCTAGAACTTGATTGAACTTAGATGCAGTGAGTGATGATAAAAATCGATCTTGAACTTGAATGATCAAGATACGATGAGCGAAGATAAACTGTTCAGCTTGATCAAGAAATGAATACTGAACACCTGCTTAGATTGAGTGTGATCAAAGATACTCTTTAAACTTTTGATTGAGTTTAAATGAATAATCAGCTTGATGTGAAGTGATGAAACTGATTAACGTTAAGAGATTGATTCAGATGAAAGACAAATATCAACTTGATTTGAAGTGATGAAACTGATATGCCCCTAGCGATTGATTCGATTCAGATAATCAAGATATCTCAACTTGATGTGAAGCGATGAAGCTGAGATGCCCCTTAGAAACAAGATTTGATTTTCTTTAGTTGAAAATATTTTGCTCAACTTTTGATGAAGATTTGTAAAAAAGTTCTCGACTTGTGATATGTGAAGTCATAAGGTCGTGAGTATGCCCCCTTGGGAACGAAATCAAAAAAATAGTGAGGGTACTTGATCATAGGCAATTGTGTGGCGAAAATAAGTTATTTGAGCACAAATTGAGTCAGAGGAATATTTGAAAAATTTGACTTTGATTGATGAAATTGAGCGCAAAGTTGATCATAATGTTGGTGTGTAGAATTGGAATTGATATTCAACATTGAAATTGAGCGCAATTAGAAGAAAGAATGAGCATTTGATGAAAAGAGCGCTAAGTGGTCCAAATTGTGAAATTGACTAGAAAAATGATCTCGAATTTCGATTTCAATCCTGAAAATGGAATCAGAGCAGTCAAATTAGCTAAGGGTATAATTTTTATGCCCATCGGAGCAAGTTAAAAAATTAGGTTTTTAGCTATATATGGGACAAAAGTGTCATTTTAACCCTCCAAGTTTGAAAATTCAAAAAGCCTTCTGCAAAGAAAATGGTGGTCCCTACTCGTCAGCATTGATTTGAGCACTAGAGATGTCATAATAGACCCCAAAAAAATGAGCCAACAGTAAGTGATCAATCTTAAGCCTCTTTATGTTTTCAATTTTGAATTTTTTTGTTCATTTTTCAAGTTTTTCGCATGTGTGGGGTCGGGTTTCACGTTTTATCGTCCGAGACAAGATCCTGTCTCGTACGAGTAACTGGTAATTTTTATTTTGTCATTTAGGGTCATTAGAATTTTCGTTTAGGACGCACCCTCGTATCGTACGACATGTCTGTTAAAAGACCATTTTGTCATGCGAAAGCAAATAGTATGTCATTTGGGGTTGTTTTATCGTGCGAGAGCTATTCCTGACTCATACGAGATTTCATCTCTCTGTGTTTTGTTGTTCAGGAGACAGTGAGCATTTTTGAAGGTCTAAACGTGAAATTTTTATTTTGCATTTGACTTAGTTGGATTTGCGTGATGTTTTACTTCTCTTCTAGGCTCATTTGGAATGTTTTCTGATGCTTTTTTGTTGGGTTTTTGCAGGTTCGATTACCTCCTGTGCTATTTAGATGCGTTTATCCTCCTACTATGGCATTAGTACGACATTTATTTGAGGTTGAGTAGGCTCATATTGACTTGTGTGACTTGACTCATCTATTGAGATTACCTAATATCCATGTGAACCATGGAATGCTCACGACATTGGTAGAGCATTTTCATTCAGAGCATAACACATTTCATCTGCCAGTGGGGGAGTTGACTATCACTCCTGAGGATGTATATAAGATCCTTCATATCCCTTTTGCTAGGGATAAGGTGGATTATGATTCAGGGCACCTTCCAGGATTACAAGTAGTGAGGCATGTCTTCAGTGATCTTGACATTTTGACTCGTTCCATTAGTTGGGACATATTGATGAGTAGGTATAGTGAGGAGTATCCTCTGGCATGTCTTCTAGCAGGGTTCATAGGATGTTTTCTGATGCCAGATAGAGGGCAACAGGGTTTCTAGTGCAGAGGGGGTTGGATGTTAGAGAGATTGATAGAGACCCCTCAGAGCCTTGGCTAGGGTTCATGTTTATTGGCCCACATGTATCAAGAGATGCATGAGATTGTGTATAGAGATGGGCAGAGCATGGCTGATGGTGTATATATTTTGTAGGTGTGGGCTTGGGAGCACCTTCCCATTTGTCGGCCTATTGTAGATGATAGTAGAGAGCTTGGGCAGCCGATTATATACAGGTATGCAAGATACATTACGTAGCCCCATCTGGGCAAGATAGATTTTTGGAGACGGTAGCTAGATGACCTGATAGTCATTGTATGGAGACCGTACAGAGGTTTAGAGTCATGGGATGACTGGCAGCTAGTTCGCAATGACCTTTTTATTATGTGCCCTCTCATCACGAGATCGTAGACCATTGTGGAGCAGTTCATCATTTCTCGAGTGATGAGGCAGTATGGCCGACCTCAGGGGATCTCGCAGGAGTTTATAGCGTATGCACATTACACAGATGAGGAGAGATAGGGATGGTCTCCACGGTTGTCCTATGCTTTGGCAATGCAGGAGATGACTAGTTTACACTACCTCAGGTGGAATTATATGGATGATGTGGCGGATGTAGGGGTATTGCCCTAGTATAGAGATTGGTTTCAGCAACATTCATTCCCTTTGATTCACAGATCCTGCAAAGCAGGCTTCTCATATTGAGAATGTTGAGGATGATGCCCCTGCACCAGTACAGGGATAGGGACAGGGCCACAGGTAGGGATAGGCACAGAGAGCTGAGGCTCCATGATGAAGTGATGATGATCCTGGTGCTAGCAGCAGCAGGGTGCCAGCTGATGTTGGACAGGAAAGGGGTGAGGGCAGATCCCTAGGACATGTAGGAGTGAGATTGGGTGGGACTGAGGAGGAGAGAACAACTCTGAGACATGTCCGCCAATGGCAGGATACGTAGGGTGGAGCTACAAGTGGAGATGGGGGTGGAGAGCCTGTGAGAGAGCAGGGGATTGACGCAGGGCGATCGATGAGAGCACGTCTTGCAGAGCTGCAGTCATAGTTGGCAGTGGCTCAGACTCAGCTAGCGAAGCGAGACCGACAGCTTTCTTAGGTGAGGGTCGAGCACGATCACTAGATTGCATCATTGAGGGCAGAGTTGAGAGCAAAGATAGAGGATTTATGATAGGAGGTCCTTCTCCAGAGTAGTAGGGCAGCTTATTATGTGGCAGCATATAGTGTCGCAGTTCTTATTGCGCAGCAGGTGATACCCTACTCATAGTATATGGCACAATCAGAGGGAGCTCGGGCACCTCATTAGGATCTCAGGCATTAGGCTCTTCCTCCTCCACCAGGTGATGAGGGAGAGGGTGCTAGCAAGATTATTTCTTTTTGTAGCTCAGATATTTTTTTGTAGACACACCCATTTTTTGTAGCCTATATGATTCTTGCTCCGATGGGAGTTTGTATATGTCATTCGACATCATTTTGTACTCTTATACTTGACATGATATATATATATATATATACGAGATTTGATTTGACTTCATCGTACTTGTGTTGATTCGTTTATGAGATATCTTTTATATGCTTTATTCTATATGTATGCATTTCTTTTCAATATGAATGTATGTAATGCAAATGATTATCGATGTCTATTTTTGTTTCTTTTCATATGCAAATAAATGAATGTGTAATGAGTAATAAGTAATGCAATATTTTCATTTTTCTATGCAATAAGATGAATGCAGATGAGTAAATAATGAAATGTATGAAGCTATATTAAATGTTATGTATGCAACTAAACATCTCAAAACACAAGTACTTGATCGAAGAGATGATGATAAAGATACCACTTAGTGTAATAAATGATGATGCTTTCAGCTCTCATTTAGAAGATAAAGAGATTATTATCATACCGTAATCACTCTAAATTCACAAAAATGCAGAATGATATGCGAAATGATATGCAGAAAATGATATGCGAAATGCACCCTAAACCTAGTCACTAGATTTAAAATACTTAAGATTCATCACTGAGCATAATGAACACAACAAGCAGGTTAGAGTTCCTTTCTTTCTCAAATGTGCAATATCTATTATCTTGTCCGCAATGACCCTTTTTTTGTTCATATCCTTGGAAAAATTTTGCAGGAACTTGAATTGCATCATAAAGAAATTCTCTCAAAACAGACAAAGAAATGATATGGACCTCCCTGTAGCATACAAATAAGCGGAGTCAAGGTATGTGGTGATTTCACCTTGTTGTGAAGGATCTTATCACAGACACCCAACTAATTTATATGTTTCCAGATCGTTGGGATCATTCCTACAAGAAGAAAACAAAGAAAATATTATGCCCCCAATCCTTGCTCCTCTTAGTCACAATAGACTTGCTCGAGTTACTCAGAGGGATAATAATCGAAAACCAATATAAAAGACAACACACAAAGACAATTTTCATTCATAGCTCAAACTGTTTAGTGCTTGTTTTCCATTATGTTGTTTTTCTTGTTTACTCAGTGATAAAAACTCTTTGGTAGTTAGGAGACAGGTGACTGACTCAGAGTGGATGACCAGGTTTCACTGACGGAAAGATGACTTGGTTGACACTGCTTAGGATATGTAATGTGCTCTGTCGAGTAACAAGACTAGGACGCTGATCAATTTCAAGTCATGAGGGTTCCAACAAACCAGGATGTCATGAAAGTGACTGAAAAATATGTACATGCGAAAGCAAAGATGCATGAAAGCGGGAAATGCCAAAGTTGCGTTGATAGATGGAGCACTTGAGTATAAGAGGTGCCTGTTTGCCAGGTTTTCACCTGCTTGGCAGAGATTCATTTTTTTTTTACCAAGGTGCTTGTTTACCAGGTTTTCACCAGGGCATTTTCTCTCTTTTTTCTTTTTTTTGATGATTTTTCCTTTTTTTTTTTGTATTTTTTTTGTATTTTTTTATTTTTTTTTTCATTTTTTTTAGGACTTTTTCCAGCTGTACAAGTTGGTGGCATAGAGAATGCTAAGTGAAAAATTTCTTCAAGTGGATGGTGTTAATCGGTTCATGGAGCTATTCTCCTTCTGAGTTTGAGAGTTGATAGGCACCAGAGCCGAATACTACAGTAACAATGTAGGGACCTAGCCAGTTGGGTTCAAACTTCCCTTTATTGTCGCGAAACTATTGATTTTTTGGATTTTCTCTTAGAACTAGGTCACCAACTTGAAATTCTCTTTGTCTAACTTTCTTGTTATATCCTTTAGACATTATCTTTTGATACACTCTGAGATGATCAATTGTCACTTGCTGGCGCTCATTCAACAATTCAAGCTCTTGAAATCTAGATATTCTATGATCTTCATTAGTAATAAGACCTTGCAAAGAAACTCTTAGAGATGGTATTTCTGCTTCAATAGGTAGTACTACTTCGGACCCATATACCAAAGAGAAAGGTGTAGCCCCAATAGGTGTTCTGATACTTGTTCTGTAAGCCCATAGTGCAGGATTGAGCTGCAGATGCCAATCCTTCCTGGATTTGTTCACTGTTCTATGCAAGATAGTCAGTAGGTTTTTGTTAGATGCCTTAGCTTGTCCATTACCTTGAGGGTAATATATCGATGACCAGTGTTGCTTTATTTTGAATTTCTCACAAAGCTTGTCTAGATCTTTATTCTTAAACTATCCTCCATTATCAGTCATGATGGATGAAGGTATCCCATACCTGTAGATGATATAATTTAGGATGAACAAGGTGACTTGTTTACCGGTTGCTTTAATGAGCAGAACCGCCTGTACCCACTTGGTGAAATACTCAGTGGTAGTTATGATGAATTTATGTTTGTTAGATGAGGCAGAATATTTCTGACCAATGAGATCAAAGGCCCATTGCTGAAAAGGCCAATGTGTAATGAATGGTATGAGGTCCCTTGCCGGGGCATGTATGAGTTTTCCATGAAGCTGGCATTTCTCACAAGTCTTAGCAAATTGGATGGCATCTTTTTCCATGTCTGGCTAGTAGTAGCCAGCCCGTAGTAGTTTTTGAGCTAAAGTAAGACCATTCGAATGAGATCCACAAATATCTTCATGGACTTCTGATAATGCACATTTAGATTCTTTAGTTTCTAGACATCTAAGCAATGTACCGTCCAAACCTCATCTAAATAAATCACTAGCTATGATAACATACCGCGAAGCATTTTGAGTTAAGTTTATTTTCTCATTTCGGGTAAGATTTCCAGGGATAATTTGGTCTTGTAGATAGGAATAGATGTGGCTGTATCAGGACGAGTCATGTCCAATAATAGAATAGACTACTTGGGTCTCAGGAGAATCATATGCGGGGTAATATAACTCTTCCACTAGGAAATCAAAGTAAAAAGTGGACTCCTGTAACTCAGGTATAGATGCCAAGGTATCCATAGCATTTGCTGCTCTGTTTGCGGACCTAGGAATCTATTGGAATGATACAAAAGCAAAATACTTCTTAAGATCATCAAACATTCTCTTGTAAGGCATCAGTTTCTCATCTTGAGTTTGATATGTATCATTGATTTGATTAACCATTAGCTAAGAATCTCCATAGATATACAATTCTACAACCTTCCATTCAATAGCTAGTTTTATCCCTTTCACCAAAGCTTCATATTCTGCAATGTTGTTTGTACAAGGGAATAGAATCTTATAATACATTGGGATTGAATACTTATGAGGAGTAATGAATAATATACCATCACCTGAACCATTTTGCATAAAGGACCCATCGAAGAACATCTTCCAGGTTTGTTGAGTAAGGTGCATTATAGATTCACTTGGAAACTCTATGTGTAGCGGTTGAGTGTCCTCAAGTAGAGCTTCAGCAAGTTGATCGGCAATTACCTATCCTTTTATGGCTTTGCATTCCACATATTCAATGTCAAACTCTGTAAGGATCATGACCCATTTTGCTAATCTTCCTGTAAGTGTTGCCTTATTGAGAAGATACTCGAGTGGATCAATTTTGGCCACTAGCTTGACTGAATGTGCTAGCATGTAGTGCCTCAGTTTTTGTGATGCAAAGAATAATGCCAAGAATGCTTTTTCTATTATAGTGTAGTTCATTTCATAAGACACCAATGTCCTACTGATGTAATAAATAGCTCGTTCCTTCTTGTTGTCATCCTATTGCGCTAGAACCCTAGTGATGAATCAATTGTTGATATATATAAGATTAGTGGTTTACCCTGAATCGATGGCATCAATATCGGAGGATTTGGTAGGTACTCTTTATCTGCTAAAGATGTTGCTCGCACTGCTGATCCCAATTGTATATTATTCCTTTTCTCAATACCTTTGTGAAAGGTTGAACTTTGTCTACTAGCTGAGAAATGAATCATCTGATGGATTGGAGACATCCCTGTAGACTTCTCATTTCACTGATGTTCTTTGAAGGTGACATTTCCATTATAGCTTGGACCTTCTCAGGATCAATCTCAAAGCCCTTCTTTGAAATGATATAGCCAAGTAGTTTACTAGATGTCACTCTGAATGCACACTTCTTTGGATTTAATCGGAGTTGGAACTTTTCCATTCTGTCAAGTATAGGACCTAACTCTTGGACATGTGTTGATCTTTTCATAGTCTTCACTAAGGTGTCATCAACATAATCTTCCATATTCTTATGCATCATGTCATGAAAGATAGTTGTAACTGCTCTTTGATAGGTTGCTCCTACGTTCTTTAGCCCAAATGGCATGATGTTCCAGCAAAAGGTTCCCCATGCACATGTGAAAGCTGTCTTTTCTTGATCTCCTAGAGCTATTTTGATTTGATTGTATCTGGAGAATCTGTCCATTAGTGAGTACATTTCATACCCAGCACTCATGTCGACTATCATATCAATATTTGGTAATGGAAAGTCGTCCTTCAGACAGGCTTTGTTAAGATCACTAAAGTCAGTACAAACTCTGATAGACTTGTCTGCCTTTGACACAGGTACTATGTTTGAAATCCATTCGACATAATATATAGCTCTAATGAATCCAGCTTTGAGCAGTTTTTCTAGTTCAGCCTTGACTAATAGTGCTACATGCGGGTGCATCTTATGAAGTTTTTGCTTAACTAGTTTTACTCATGGTGTAATTGAAAGATGGTGCATAATGAGATCAGGATCCAAGCCTGACATATCAGAGTACGTCCATGCAAAGTTTATTTTCTTTTATAAGAATAGCTAAGTGAACTCCTTCAACTCTTCTGTTGATAGTGATTGAGCTACATGAATGATGTGTGGTGTCTCCCAATGTTCACTGGTTGAGTTGGCTTGATCAATATGGATGACCTTTCCTGGAAATGACTTGGTAGTAAATCAAGTATCTCATTTTTAGGTGCCTCAGGGAGGTTTTCACCTTTAGGTACATCCTTTATTTTCTCTTTTTTAGATTCTGACATTGCCACAATGTGGTTTTTGCCATCAGATCTTTTATTTATTTATTTCTTGTTTTTGCAACTAAGATACTTGATATTCACTTTAGTCATATTTTCACTCTGTTCACTGGTGGAAGAGTCTATGGGTTCAACTGCATTGAGATAATAGGCTAACGTATAGTCATTAGCAAAAGTAGGTATACTCATGGGCTAGTTTTGTAACGTATAGTCAATCAATTCAGGATGTACTAAGGATAAATCTTGGATAGGTTCAAGAGCATTCACGGTATTGTTATCACAGTCATGAATCGAAAAGTTGAGTTCCAGAATGATACCTTACATATGTGTCTCTAGACCAGGAAGAGTCAGATCATGATTATTAAAGTTCACGTTAATATTTAGTTGATCTAATTCAATAGACATACTTGTAACATCATTCACTATGCTAGACTGGACATCATATCGCGGTTTACCAACAATAAGACCAGTAGACAAATTTTCATTGTTTGTATCAGATGATTTAGAATTTGAGGCTGAGTAGATATTGTCCTGAATAGGACTGTCATCAGAGTCGTCAGTGTCATCGGATGAAGTTTTTGAGTCTTCTTCAAGTGATTTAGTAAGCATATGTATGGTACCAATACCAACATCTTTAATACTGCAAGTTCCTTCATGTTGTGGTTCATTTGTCACTTGTATCTGACACACTTGTTGACATGATTTTGATGTTTCTGTGATTTGTTGTCTTCTACTCCATTCAACTTCTTCTGGACTGATAACTGGCTCTTGTTCTGTAGCTTCCAATTCTTCTTGTGTAGTGCTATACCTGATTTGTTTTGTTTTAGGATAGGGGTGCATAGATGAGAAGCTTTCTGGTATTCTTCCTTCTTTCAGTCCTTGTTCATAATTTTCTTGTCTCTTTTGTCTAATGTCCTATATTTCTTCAGCTCTTGAGCATCATTTATGACACTGCTAGACTCTTCTGGAGTTTCTATAGTGGATGTGTCTGAGAGGTTGTCAGGACCCCATTCATACTCATTTGAATCAATATCTGAATCATCTACTTGCTATCTGCTAGTATATGTGACTAGAACTTTTAGTGGTGCAAACAATTCTCTGATTCTTATTACTTCATCTCTTATATCCTCAAGGACCTCAACTTCCTGTATTATTGCAGTTGATACCATTGAATCTTGAGCACTGATTGTTTCTTCTTTCTTGAGTGTTGATTCCTCTTTCTCTTTCCTACACTCTACTTTTGTTTGTTGAGTGTCTACTTCCTGTAATGTTAAAGACGATATTCTTTTTTGCCACTTAGACTTAGAAACATGTTTTTGATCTGATGTCTTTTTCGGATTGTAACCTAGTCCAGCCTTATCATTTGTGGATTTGGTTTGTAACTGAATTGGTTCAGTAATACCTTCTTTTTGTTTTCCTAAAGGACAAGTACCTAAGTACCCCATGTGTTGAATCATTTTGTATCCAGGATCATATTGGTTTGAGGAAATTTCACAATGTTGTACCTCCTCATTTTGACTATCTTCCTTAAAGAGCCAGATAAGAACAATATCTTCTTCTATTTCATCCGCCAAGGAGGTAGAAGATTGTACAAAGAGACCATCATATATGATATTCAGAGCTGAAGTTTGTGTTCTCATAGCCTCTGATGGCTTGCCCAACTATTTTGGTGATGGAGGGAGAGAAAATAATGAAAGTACCGGTTCTATCTTGTAGCCATCCATGCTAGTATTTGTAATCTTCAATCTCTTTTCTAAGTCTTTCATTAGTGCTTTTGGATCTGCATTTGGAGAGGCTACCCTATTATGAGGCACAAAAGTATCTGCACCTTTTGTCAATGCATTACAGATGACATTTGTATCAGCAAGAATATTGACTTCAACTTTGTTATAAGGAAACTTTAAGCATTGATGATATGTTAACAATACTGCCTTCATTATTTGAATCCACGACCTGCCCAGTAATATATTATATGACAATGGAATATCAAGAAATTGGAAAAGAACATCTCTCTCTACCGATCCCACTCTGATTGGTAATGACACCAAAGCTTTAGAAGTCCTTTGTTCTTCATCATAGGATTTTATTGTTATTTTCTTGCCAGGATCAATGACATTTTCAGAGAATCCTAGTTGTGTAAGTAGACTGTAAGTATAGATATTCAACCCCATGCCTCCATCTATCAAAACATGTTTGACTCTGTGTTTGTGGATCATGGCTTCAATATGCAATGGCTGGTTATGTGGATGATTTAGTGAGTTGTCATCTTCTTCTGAGAAGGTCAGATAGTGAGGTGAAGTTAGATGACCCACCATAGGCTGAAACCGATCAATGTCTAAATATTTTGGAATGTTGGTGGTGAGCAATGCTTTGTCTAGGATCTCTTTGTGAGTAGATGAGAGTTTTAGCAATTGAAAGATTGATATTTGAGCATTTTTCCTTTTCAACTGTTCAATGACACTATATCTAGAGGATGATGATAAAGTTAGCCTTTTAAATTTGTCCAAGGTTGATTCTTTTTGTTTGTTTGATTGGGCTAGTGAATTCAATGTTGCTTGAGCTGGATTGGAAGAACTAGCTCCTTGGAGAGTGACTTTCTTTTGAGAACGTGTCAGAGCTCTTGTATATCATGATTCATTTGGTTTATCTTGGACTATAATCACATTGCAATATTCTGAGTGGGAAGGATCAATCATGTTGATAACGTTGTCCTAACTGACATAAGTATAATTTACTTTTGCACCTCCTTTGGTCTTTGAAGAATCACCTTGTTTGTAAATAGGCAAAGGGTCTTTAAATGCTTTATGATCTGCATTAGTCAAATGATTCCCAACAACAACTTTACCAACATCTATGAGATCTTGAATCTCATGTTTTAACTTCATGCAATTGTTTATGTTATGACCTTTATTCTGATGGAAGTCACAATATTCATTTTCTCTCCACCATCTTGGTTTGACATCTGGATCATATGGTCTGGAGTTATCTAGTAGCGTTATCAAGTTATTTGCCAACATAGATTTGAAAGTGAATTCATGCAATTCTTTGAGAGGAGTAAAATCACGCTTAGGTTTGGAAAGCCAAGGCTTTTCTGTGAACCATTCCTTTGTTTTCTTTGGCAGATTTTTTGTTGCAGCCTCAATGACATTAAGTGCTTGTGTACCACTAGCCAAGTTGAATATTGTGGATTTTGATTTGGTGTTGATAGTGTCTACTACTCCATCATTAACAACATTCTTGTTATTGTCTTTGCCAAAATTCCAATACTTGTTCTTCTCTTTAGAGCTAGATCTTGGTTGTGTTTCTTTCCAAGGTGTGATATCCCCCTTCTTTATGAGCACACCTTTCATTTGAATGGAATTATCTACCATTTTGTTAAATGATGGGTGTACTTGCATTTGTATTCTATATTTCAGCTCAGGGACCAAGTTATTGACCAATATATCCATTTTCTCAGAGTCTGGGCTAGGCTGAGAATACCTAGAGAACATCTTTCTCTAGCATTGGAGGAAAGTAAGAAGAGGTTCCCCTATTTTTTGTTGAGTATTACAAAGATCAATCATAGTCACAGGATGTCAAATGTTGTATGAATATTGTTGTAAGAATAGTTGGATTAGTTCTTCAAACATTTTTATTCCTTTGGGTAGACTTGAGAACCATTCCATTGCTTGACCCCCTAAACTCCTCAGGAAAAGGTGCATGAGGTACGTTTGATTGTGCATGAACTCCATATAGGCAGCACAAAACTCTCTAACATGATCTTGAGGATTTGAGGTACCATCATACTTATCAAATATTGGGATCTCCACTCGTGAAGGAAATGGAGGCATGTATAGATTCTTGTCAAATGGAAAGGGACATATTGTTTCCAGAGAATATTGCTTTGGTGACTTGTCCTTATTCTTCAGTTCTGTGACTTCCATCCATAAGGCTAGTAATTGTTTGTATCCCATGAGTATAGGTGACTCTTTCTTTTTAGTAACAAGCATTTGAACATCATATACAGTAGGAAGTTTAGCACCTTGTTTTGCTAGTTCTAAGAAATAGTCTTCCTTTTCTCGGGTCATGATAGCTTTCATCATTTTTCTAAAGTCTTTGTCCTTTAGACAGTCAAGGATTTCTTTTTCTAGAGGTTTAGTGTCTTCGTCAGCCTCACTTGATGATGAGGAATCATTATCATTTTTGAGAATGCTATTATCATCCTTGTTTCCATCATTGTGTTCTGTCTCATATATAGTGGGAGATTTAGGCTCATCAAAAATTGGTTCGCCTGATGATGATGGTATGTCAGTGAGTGGATCCTTTTCATAAAATGGATTGTTGGTGTATGAAAAGGGTATTCCTTTGCCTTTTGCTTCTTTCTTACTAGAACTCTTGGTTTGTATAGGCATTTTTATGGATTAGTGAGACCTAAAGTTGTTTGTGATGCAGAGGTCAAGATCAATTTCAGAGCTATTTGTTCAGTTAATGTATTATTTGGGAGAAACAACTAAGATTCAATCTGGTCTCAGGAATGATCTATCCTGTATAAGACGTTTATCTAAGTTGACTCTAAGCGTAGTGTAAGATTCAGTCTGGTTTCAAGAACGATCTATCTTGTATAAGACATTATCTAAGTGACTAAAATTTGATAGGTAGTTGATTGAACTAGCTGAAAGATGATCGACCAAATCATGCAATGCAAATGGTAGAGGTACACTGTCTTGATCTATTTATGCTCAAGAAAATTGATAACCAGTATTATGTTTGCTGTAAGCTATTTTTAGGCAAGTTTGACTGTTTTGTTCTGACAAAACTAGAGACTCGTACTACAAGATTTTTTGAACCAGACAATAATTTAGCAGTTACAAGATGACAAAATTTCTATTTCGTACGAGTTGTTGTCTTGTACCATACAACATATGGGTATGTGCAGGACGACAAAAGACTAAGAGCAGTTTTGTTTTGTATGACACAGAATACAGAACTAGAAGACAAATTAAAATGACTCGTACGACACGAGATCAGGTCTAGGATGAGAAATCAAAAGACTCGTACGAGATAGGATCAGGTGCAGAATGATAAATTATCAAACTCGTATGACTATTCATAGGACAGAGCCTAGAAATTTTGAGTTTTTTCGATTGCTGAGTATGATGACTAAATATGACCAATTCTAAGATGGAGTGATTTTGGACCAGGATACAAAATCTTGACTTAAGATGGACAAGTTTCTGACACAAAAGAGTTTCAACTTAAGATGGACAAGTTTCTGACATGGATAGAGTTTCAACTTAGGATGGACTAGTTTCTAACATGGATAGAGTCTCGACTTAGGATGGACTAGTTTCTGACACAGACAAAGTTTTGACTTAGGACAGACTAGTTTCTGACACAGATAGAGTTTCGACTCATTGAGTTGTTTCTTGTCTTCTCCAATTTTTGGTATTTTAGTTTTTGTTTCAGGGATGAAAAACACAGAAAACAAGTAGTATATATAGTCACTCCAATCACAACATGTAAACCCTAAGGAATTTGGTCAGGAAAAAAAACCTTTGCTTGTAGACTTAGTTACACACCCAATAGCTAATCAGAATACGACTGCTGAGTCTCACGCAATGGATTCTCAATGCCGTATTATCCAACTCCAAACGCTAATGGGGGCACAAAATGACAAGTATCTTGGGAGAGTTACTATCTCTCTTGCACAAAGATTATCCCCCTTTTGGAGATGAACCAGGTAGCTTCTAATTTTGAATTGGATTTAGTTAGGGATCCATTCGGTGTGTCGAGGTATAAACTCAATTAAGAGGTCTCCCAGCCTTAAAAACCAAGGTTTAATATACCCGAAGGTACAAAGGAGAGCTATTCCCGAGCATTGTCATTGACTTGATTTTCATCAAATCACGTATATTTTATAGTGGGTTGGAGTACTTGGTGTCTAGCCATTCCCACTTAGGTCGTTCCCCTCATACCGGTCGTAACAGCTTTAAGAGTTTTTCAACCCCTTGAGAGGGCAGGCCTGCTAAAGATGTACAAATCTCGAACAAAGAAAAAGCCTCAAGGGTTTGGATTTCTGATTATCTAGAAAAAGACAAGAGCATACTCTCCTACCTTTCAGAATCTTCTAAAAACATGAAAGACAAATTTGTTCTTTAACCAGATAGCAAGTTAGGTTCCTAAAAAATGAATTTAAAGAATACACGATGTATAGTCGATTCTCCTTAGGCAACCTGCAAAGACAATGAATCAGTACTCATATTGTCTTTGTACGACAAGCATATTCTTTGACAAGCGTTTTGCAAAAAACTAATTAGGCTGTGAAAAATTCTGAGATAGATAGATAAACAGTCAGGGTCAGTCGTCAGAATAATCAATAAAAATCATGAAAATTTGCGTCTTTTTTAAATTTTTTTTCTTTTTTTACCAGAAAATATAGAGTTGTACAACAGTATAAAAACTCATACGATATAGGATCCCAACTCATACAAGATAGGATTCCAGTTCGTACGACACCTGCAGTTTGTCATTTCAGCCTATGGGAATTGTCGTACGAGATGTACAAACGAAAAATCAAAAAATCCGAAATATGGAAAATAACAAAAAAATAAGTAGTCAGTCTTGGAGACCGAAAAATGTAGTCCTCGGGCCCCACAGTGGGCGCCAGATATGTGTGTGTGAAAAAGTGATCTGTAAGCTGCAAGCACAACACTTCAATTAAGTTATTATATGCATGGTTAATAATCAATAATCAATAAGTAAAAAACCATAACAAAGTGACTAATTGCCTTCTAAAAGATGCGAGTATAAGATTGCTCTCAGATTTTTTATAAGCAATACCAGTGACTAGACTACACCAAGACGAAAGATTTAATCTATATGATATTAACTATATGGATGCAAGATGAATGAATAATTCAAGCAAAATAATCAATTCAAGCAATATGGATGTAAGCAATAATGGATGCAAATAATCTAAAAAGCACAATAATCTTCAATGACTCCAGAGCGAAATTAGCGTGATAATAATCTCCAAGCGTGTTCTCAAAAATCTCTGGGGTGAATTGGAATGAGAGTTGAAGACTGAATTTATAGAGAATTACCAAGAGAAAAGCTCAATTTAGAATTAATTGAAAATAATTGAGAAATCAAGTTTAGTTAACATTGAGATAGATTCCAATTATAGTTTAATTGAAATGCATTCAAATTAGAAGTCCAAGTTGCATTGGAAATAATAATAAATTAATTCCATGCATTTGTGATAAAAATAGATAATTCTTTTATTTATTCAAGAAAAGAGTCTTTTCAATGCAACTGAACTTCTTTTTCTGAAAAGCTTTGAGTTCCAATTTTAGAGAATAATTCAATAATTCAATTAAATTGCTTTTCTGATTTCAAGTTCTAAATTTAGAAAAAGAAATAATATCTCAAGTTTGATCTCTCTTTCAATTCAATTCTTTTTGTTTAATTTCAATTCAACTCTTGTTTTGTAATTAATTCCTCAAAGTAATAAATTAATTCCTTTTGCATGATTAAATGACAATTTATTAATTAATTAAATATGCAAGGATATTTAATAAATTAAAATGGGATAATTGATCAAAATGATATTCTTGGAAATGTTTCAATTAATTAAATGAATATTTAATTAATATTGAGTAATTGATTTTCCATGTGATATTTGATGATTAAAGAATTAATAATGTGCTCAAGATTGATTTAATTGCCTTTGGTTAGGACCTTGGTGATGTTGTCGAGATTAGGGGCCCATGGTTTAGATGACCATTTTTAGGGTATTACAATATGAAGACTTGTTTGGTCGAGTGGGTATTCCTTCTGCATTGAACTTCATATGCTTGTCCTGGTGTATACTTGGGTTTTAGGAGTTTGTTGGTTTATGGTCTAGTGTCATATGGGAAAGTGGCTTTCGAGTGGGGGCCGTGCCCAAAGTGGTTGCTAGGTAACCCATCGAAAGTGTGTCTAAATAAGTGATAACCTAATAGCATATTTGAGAGTTTAGTTATTGAAAATACCAAGTAAGATAATTGTGCCTCACACATGGGATGAGTGTTAGTACAGACTCGACATGTAGTGAGAAGGCCTAAAATGGCAAACCATCAACCTTGTCTTCATGAAAGGATGTGTTGGGTCCACATGAGACTTGGATGGGCCAGATGTTTGGAATAGGTTGCCAGGGTAACCCAGTAGATGGGGCTGGAACCTATGGAGACCTGCCATGGTAACCATACCAAGTTATGTGATGACACTTGTCCCTTATGTTTGCTAGTGTGTTGGTTGTCTTGTCTTTGTTAGGAGCACTTTTGTGGAGTCGTCTTGTTGTTTATGCCCTTGTGAGAACCTAATATTCATGTTAAACCCTGGGTTGCTTATGATGGGCTGCGAAGACTTAGTTTTGTGGATGCTCTAGTTGATCTTTGTATTTGCTTCTTATTATGTTCAGTTGGATCCTTTTCCTATTCAGGGATCATTCATATATTTATTGGACCGATGTGGTCGTATGTATTATTGGTTTATGTACGCCTTGATGGTAGGATGTAAATGATGTGCACCTTATGTATTCTTCACCCTACTATTTTATCAGAGGGGTCTTGTAGTTGAGCAGACCCAAAGATGTAGCCCATTAGGGGTGAACTTTGATATCATTTCAGTGTTATGTGGTGTTTATGTTCTTATGTTTCCTCTTTAATTTGGCATGTATGGATGGCATTATGGTTAAAATGTATAATGTGGACTAGATGATGTTAATCTTAAATGCATGTATGTAGTCATCTTATTAAATGCAACAATTTGGATCATGAAGAATGTAGATTTGAATAATGGAATGTATTTATTAGTTTATAATAAAATTAAAGTATGTAATGAAATTAGATGCAAGACTTATGTTTTAATAAAAGTGTGAATGTAATGTATGGTTAAATTGTAATGGATGAACTTAATCATGTTATCTAAATTTTTAACCTTAACGGATGAACTCATCATGTTATCTATAATTCTAATTTTTAGAAAGAATTTATCCTTTGTTTAAGTATCATCATGTCATTAAGTTAATCAACTTAATTGGATTAATTAGCGTGAGTTGAGTTAAGTGTTGAAGTAAGTAATCATGTTGGGAAACTCTTTAGGTGTTATTTAAGCCTTCCGCTGTGTTATCTAAGCTTATGATAACTCATTATATCTTTGTGATGTGTTTAAAATTTAAAAAAAATATTTGCACTCTATTCTTGTGTTTTAGCTTAATCCCTTCTAGGTTTCCTAGCAGGGCATTACACTTCACTAGAATGACTTGGGTGTGCTTCTTGAATGAAAAATCAGAAGAATTTGAGAAATTCATAATTTTTAGGCCTATTATTAAAAATGAGATGAACCTTTGATTGAAATGTTTAAGGTTTGACAGAGGTGGAGAATTCACATCAGATGAATTTCAGAATTACTTTGAAAAACATGATATAAAAGAAAATTTTATATAGCTAGAACACCATAACAAAATGGTGTGGTTGAAAGAAAAAATAGGACAATGCAATAAATGGCAAGAATCCTGCTGAATGAGTCAAAAAATAGCTGATAAATTTTTGAAGGATGATGTTCATACTACAATTTACATTCTAAATAGAGTGTAACTAAGACCGCATAGCTCAAAAACTCCTTATGAGTTGTGGATAGGAAGGATAGCTTCAATTAGTCATTTTAGGGTGTTTGGAAGTAAGTGTCACATAAATCGTGATGATGAAAATCCTGGAAAATTTGATGCTAGATCAGATGAAGGATACTTTGTTGGATATTACTCAAGAAACAAGGCTTATAAGTCCTATAATATGAGGTTGCATAGAATTGTGGCACTAATACATTTGGCCTCAAATTTTGACAGAGGTTTCTGACAGACAAGGATTTTTGTGATCAAATGCGATTTTTAAAAAAAAAATGCTCGATAACATCAAAATGCCGACGATGATTTCCGACAACGCCCATGTTAGTTAGAATTCTGCTGACCAGAGGCATTATTAAAAGAAAAGAAAAGCACGGGTTCATTTGAAAACCACACATGACGGATTGAATTAACTCTCAACTTCCTCTGCCTCTACCAATTCCTTTGTTTCTTTTTCCTCTTCTTCTACCTCTGCCTTTGCAAATTGGATTGTCTAGCAAGTGAAAATGAAGGATTGAATTAACTCATTTGGAGGGTATCGAACTATTGGAAATGGCAAAATTCCTGTAGATTTTTGCATGCTATTAAATTCTTGTGGAGTTGCAGGTTGTGTGTTTGAATCATGTAAAGTTGGTTGTAGACAAGTTCATTTCAGAGTGTGTGTCTCATAAATTTGAGCTTGTCATCCTACCGGTATGTTCTCATTTATCTGTTTTTCTTTACTTTCCTAATGCTAAAAGTATTGTATAAAAATTAAAAAATAAGTAAACCTTATTTACTATACCCAAATCAATCTGCTTGCTTGTAAATGAATGTTTTCCATCCCTAGTTATTGAAAAGTCTTCCAATTATCGATTATGTTAGATAAAGGCTAAAAGTATTGTATAAAAAAAAAAAAATAAGTAAACCCTATTTACTATACCAGAATCAATTTGCTTGCTTGCTTGTAAATGAATGTTTATAAAGTAGTGATTGTATGAATTAGAAATATGATTCCTTAATGAAACTTGCTTTGGAAATACTTGATTCAAATATTTAAAATCAATAAAAGACTAGTGCCTTGATTCCTTACTGGTTTCATATCATTTCAAATGAAAAATCCTACATTTAACCTTAGAGACAATTTTAATAAGTTGTTAATGTAACAAGAGCATCATCTCAAAGGCTTCCATATGAATTGCAATTAAAATGTGACATCTAGTTAGTCTTATTGAATTTAACTTTACTTTGAAAGACCAATAAGACAATTCGATGTTTGCCAACCAATCCTTCAAACTGATATTCAAACTGAAAATCAATCTTAATTACAACATAAGATTGCACAATGAAACAATCTATGTAAATAGATTTATCCAAGGAACTGATCAATCCATTGAAAAGATAGATACCATCATGAATGAGAAACACTTGAATCTTTATATTGAAAATAAAATACTTAAACCAGTTGATTTCAGTGCATATCCTCCGTCAACTTGGTGCTTCTAGACAACGAGTTCATAAGAATATACATAGAGGCTATCTTGATAAAAAAACTATAAACTTGTGATATCTGTCTCTCCTAAAAAATCCTCCACATATAGATGAGGATTCAGTTTGAAAAATGAAAGGGCATACCCTTTCATTAAAATAAAAATAACAAAAAACTAACTAGAAACTAACTACCTAAAAACTGCCCTAACAAACTAAAACTATAAAATACAAAGTCACATCTTTTGATATCTATGGCTAGTCTCCAAGCATCTGATTGCACTTTTGAATGTGCTTCAAATATCCCTCTGATTTGTAGGTATCTGCATCGTAGATAATATCTTTGACCACAATCTCAAAAGTGATGAAGTTTTCCATTTGCTCAATTGTGTCTGTCATGTCAAGTACATCAGACTAGGTAATGTTAAGGGAAGCACTGAGAATATTTTGGCACTCCACAATCCATTTATCCTTATCCTTAAACAATCCATTTTGATCTTCAATTTTTGGAAAACCATGTTGTACTATTTCCTTACATTCATTAAATTCTTTTTGCAATTCTATGTCAAAGTCTTCATGCTTTTTCAATAGCTTTTGTATTCCTTTAATGACTTCAGCATCTGTATTGGCCATTGTCTTATCACACAACAAAGTTCCTAGTCTATTATAAATTCAGTTGTGAGATATTGCATTATCCATATTCTTTTGATAAACAACCCATAAATCTTCAAGGAAACCCTATAATTTTTCAAATCTCTTAGTCAATAAAACAGAGGCCATGTCAGCCCTCAGACTCTACATTTGGCTTTTCAAATTTTTTATTTTCCAGTTGCACTTCCTCACATTTCTTTTTCCACTGAGACCCATCATGGATTTGTGGCACAAACTATCCTCCTCTTTTTAGCAATTCTTCATATAATCCCTTGTACTGATCTCTTTCTTTGATCACTTTGACTAATTGTGCTTTATTAAATTTTGAAATATCAATACCCATATCAATAGTAACAATGGGATCTACTTCACCAACTTTCAATTTCATCATGTGACCAAAGGCTTTATCCATAGCAATGATTTTTGGCCTCTTATTTGGAGGGTAAGGAGCCCATAAAAGAAAAGCCTCTTCATTCTGGTCAATTCTAGAGCTGACATACACATCATTTACCCCCTAAATATCCAATCTAAAATCCTTATTCTCATAATGTAACATGCTAATAAAAATAAATGATGCACTCATGTCCCATCCTCGAAAGATGATGATGTCTGCTTCACTATGAAGTTGTCTTCCCCTTTGAGGGGTTATAGTGGTCAATTCTAAACTGATTTCTTCCTTTACTTTCCCCAACAATTTTGATTATTTTTCAAGGGTTACATTTGAGATAGAGTCTCTTAGTTTTTTCCCTTTGAAATTATATAAAAAGGATTTAAATTATTTTGACTTAATAAAAAAATCATTAGACACAAAGGAAGAATACTCATCGTATCTTACATCACTATGGATGTTCAGCCTGGCAAGAATTTGCTCTTTCAAGTCTGGCTCTTCTGCAAGGTCTGGTGCTTGATGCCTAGATACCACCTCAACTTCTTTGGACTCGCCTTCACTCTCTTCTTCTTCAATTTCCATTTCTTGCAATCTCTTTTTATTTTCTTCCAATTTCTTGTTTAATTCATCAATGGCCATCTAGGCTTCTTCCTCCTCCATGTTTCTAAACATGTCCTCTGCTTCCATGAATATAATCTCCCAGATTTTGACTTTTCTTACAATTGTAAATATATCCGTCAGGGTCATAATTGACCCTAGCAGCATATTTGAATAAATTGTATTCTTCAATCAGTTTCCTATCAATGGCTTCATAAGCCTTTGTTGATACAATGGTAAAATCCCCCAAAATAAGAGTCCTAGGAAAGAAAGTCTGCTTATGCATAGCCCCCAAATGTTTGGCATTCAAAACACTTAATTGTCTCACAATCTCTAGATAAGAAATTATGTTGGGTACAAGTTTTGGCAACAGATATGGGGTTCCTTCGAAACCATAAATCCTGAAGCAAGTAAAATCTTTGTGAACAAACCAATCACCCCAGTTGTGATTGACAATACGTCTTTCATAAAAAACAACAGGTCTAACAAATATTTTAACTTCAATTGAAATAGATCCTTCACACGGGACACCATACATCTGGTATAATGGCTTTACTATTAGCTCTTCAAACTTGATGTAGTCTGATTTCACATATCGTGAATCCCAAACTGATGTCCACATCTGTACTGGTTGTTCTTTACCTACTTTGTCCACTGTGTTCAATTTTAAATTCATTGGCCACATACCCCTAAATCTTCCATAAAATCAAATCAAATGCATAATCAAAGGGCCTTGGCCTAATATTAGCTACATCAGGGACCTCTATATCTCCAACCCATCCACATGACATATAGGTGTACTGTAAGTAGTGTCTGAAAATGTCCATGTTGAATGGGGGACCATCCTTTTCGATTAGAATTCCCTTCTGAAACCCATGGAAAGCTAAGTTCCACCCTTTATAAGTAGTATCCATTTTAACAAATTCCTCCTCTAGTTATTTAAATGACAAGGGCACATCAGGGTTAGGGTCTAAGCTAAAAACTTCATCTATGGCACCACAGTTAAATCTGATAAACACTTCACCATTTGGAAACCGAATGCATCTCTTCATAGAATTGTAATTTTTGACCAAGACTTCCATCAATCTGATATTTATGAAAACATTTGGAATAACTAGTTTATGTAAGTTGGTTATCCATGGGTTACAAATTGGCACTTCTCTATCCTTTCTCAGAAAATGAAACATAAATAGTTCATAACCTCTCACCTTTGTCCACACATCTCCAACCCCTTTAAACCTATCCTCAAGCTGGTCTTTTTTGGGCAAATGCTGTTTCAACCTCCTTGATTTTGGGCCTGGGGACTCCAATTGATCAATGATATCTTGATTAAGTTTTCGTGCAGGAGGGACTTCTACTGTTTTGGATTTTTTAGACGTGGATTCAGAGCCCTTAGCACTCCTCCTTCTTCCTGATGAACTTGCAGCCTCCATGATACATGATGAATTGTGAGCAATAATTATCTCCTTGTGTTTTTTTTACTAAGACACAACCTATATTTGGTTCTTAATTTGCCTCCCATGAGCCATCAATCTACTCAATTGCATGCATTAAATACATGCTGCTTTGGTTTCAGTTTTAAATTGTATCTATAATGGCTCATCGGTATATTCTTTCCTAATGAATTACTCCCTTGGCGCCATTGACTATATTTCATTCCTTAATTTGCTTTGTTTTTTATCGGTGCGTGTCTTCCTGAGCCCTCCATCGGGTATTGGCATAACCTTGAACAGTCTCTACCAATAGTTATTCCCCAATGAATCTCCTACTCTATTGTTTTTATTGGTGTTGGGATAGCTTGAAATGTTACACCCCGATCTCTTTAAGTTGTACCAATGACTAAGGCTTCTCTCCCTATCAGTGTAAGTCTTACCGATAGCCTTATCGGTTATTGGCAAGACAACAATTCACATGTTCTGATAGTGAAAGTCACGCGATGATACTTTAGTAATGAATCGGTCAGTGTATATCCTCCCGATGTGTCTATCAGTATTAGGATAAATCCTATCCCCTTTTAGCGATAATTAATCACTTCCCGATGACCTTTGGCTTTGCTAGGGTGTTTTCTTCAGGGTAGGCTACACCGATGGTTTGATTTATAGACTTGTGGAGTTCTAATGGACTTCTTCCATTTCTCTTCCACTTATAGACATCCATACTCTCTTGTTGCTTAAAGAAAATGGAGAACTAAATGGTACTAAGATTAATAAGCTACATACTCATCATGAGTAATGAGAAATAAACAAGCTTGTCAAGCTTGAAATCAATGTGTAAGGCTAATTGTGCCTTTTTGTCAAAAGTTGTCAAATAGTCCTATTCGGGTCCCGATTGTTCAAATAATGTAACTGTACCCATGGAAGGGTAATAAAGGCTCAATATGTTGTTTTGAGTCCATTCTAAGGTGTTCAAATAAATTATCCTTACTCTGTTTTGGATTATAATCTCTAATGAGAAATATATCTCCATGAGCAAATGCCCTTGTCATAATGAATCCAACAATGTATTGATGATGAGTATACAATGCAGCTTGGGTAGTAAAATCTTGTGCTATGAATGCATAGGCAGGTAAAGAATACATGTGTTGAGCTACCAAGGAAGTAACAACTCCCAAAGAAGCTAGAGAAAGACCTAATTAAAAGTGAAGAGAATTATTGATTGTGTTGTAAAGACCCTTATGCCCGCATCCTAATAATCCTTTCAGAGGAACATGTGCTTCTAAAATATCTTTTATATTGTGTACAATCCCAAAGTTGGTTCTATACATATGAACAACAATAAAAATGTAATGCCTCGCTAGGAACCCTAAAGGAAAACAACACAACTAGACAACTTAAGGGTGAAATGTTTTTTTTTTTAAAGATTAAGTGCATTAATTATAACAGTTGCACATTTAATAACACAGTGTAAGTCTAACACATGATTTCCTAAGGGTTACCAATGAAGATTAATTCGTAGATTATATTAACACCATGGTTAATCCAATTGTCCATTTAATCAGGTAAATTAAATGCTTAAGATTAAAAACTACACATACATCTAAATTCCATAATGAAAGAATCAAAGTATTCCAATGCATTTATTTATCCATAAACCATCTATACAAAATATCAAAGCAACTGAATTAACATACATTCCACTAACATAATATTACATTATCCATAAATACATGGCTTCCAAAAAACACAACAGAAACCAAAAGTTACAATATCAAGGTTACATAAAAGTTTGATACAATGACCATAAGGTCTCAACTAAACAATGATCATGAACACGAGCTGGTACATGAACCACGAACCAAGAAACAAAAGTGAAGCCTTTCCTCACCTGAAGATACAATACAAAACATCTAATGGGAAGTGGCACTACCACCCGACCATGTGATCCCAAAATGAAACCACCCGACCATTCTAGGAGATAGTAGAAAACCCTCAAGCAAGCAAAATAAGACAAGTACGAAAGAACTACATGACTCCACAAATATCCATGTGACTCAACTCACAAACACTAGTGAATCTAAGGAGAGAGTGTCACCACATGGATTACGATGGTTACACTAGTAAGCCTCCATAGGTCCCAGCCCCCATCATGGGTTATCTTGGTAACCTTTCCCGAACCTCCAGCTCCATCTAAGTCTCATGCGGGCCCTAGCAATCCTTTCATGAACAAGGTGGTAAGTTTGCCATTCCAGTCCTTCCCACCACATCCTGAGCTTATACAAGCACTCAACCATATGTGAGGCACATTATCTTAATTAATATTTTAAACTACCCACCCCCTACTCAATTATTAGGTTATCACCTTTTAACTGACTTTCGAGGGGTTATCCTGCCATCCAATTTGGGCGCGGCCCCCACTCGAAAGCCACTCTCTCTCATAGGACACTAATAGGAAAGGTCTCTCTATGAGAACTCCATGGTGAAACAGACAGCCATATCTAATCCTGACAAACGACAGGTGAAAGATACACAATCACTAACCCAGGATTGACCATTTGGAACAAAACACACAATGGCTCATATCAACAAGGTTATACAACAATACCTGACCAAGGGGGTATAACAACATATTACATAATGACAACTCAACCAAAATTGTAATGAAATTAAGCTTGACTGCAAATACCATTTACACAAGACCCTAATACAGGCAATCTTTTCTTTAAACAGCCAAAAACATAAAATACTTGCAATTAAAGATTTTCCAGAAAATAAGGAAATACAACTATATTAATACAAGGAAATCAATGTTGTCATTTGTCGAATAAGGTTAAATAAAATCACATAAAAATTAACCCCCTAATGTATTTCTAAGCATAAATATAAATTCTTAAATTATAAGCTTTTCTGAAAATAATTAAATATTGAATTAACTAACACAGTATTAAAATAATACTTAAATGGTATAATGTCCAAAAAATTAAAATAAACTTATACACACACACATACACACACACACACACACACACACACACACACATGTGTGTGTGTGTGTGTGTAAACCAATTTTCATGCAACCAATTTTTGTGCAAACCGAAAAAAGGTATTTTCGTATTTCCATGCCAGAGATATAAAATTTGGTTTTTAATTAAATTATTATATATAATATGTGTGTGTACACACACACACACACACACACACACACACGTGCATGTGCATGTGTGTGTGTGTGTGTACACACACATATTATATATAATAATTTAATTAAAAACCAAATTTTATATCTTTGGCATGGAAATACGAAAATACCTTTTTTCGGTTTGCACAAAAATTGGTTTAGGGAAAATTGGTTGCATGAAAATTGGTTTAGGGAATAGTGGAAATACGAAAATACCTTTTTTCAGTTTGCAAGCTACCAACTCTTTTATTTTTATTTTTTTTTATAATTTTTTAAAAAGAAAATCTCCATAATCTAAAATCAATAAATTTTATTTCCTATTAAATTTCAATAACCTAAGAAAATATTAAATTTAATTTCTAGGAAATACAGATTAACTCATACATATTTTCCCATACACTTAATAAACTACTAAATTTAATTCCCAAATAATTTTATAACTAAATATACAGAGATGCACAAATATACAAAGAACAACCATAGCAAAATATCGAATCCAATACCAAACCAAAGGACATTTTCTCTGGAAAAACCCATTTCTCCCAATTCTTGCAATTTCCATGCAGAATTAAACATCTTGGCAAAATTTGCCAGAATAACTTTGCCCAAAATTTTCTCAAAATTTTAATCTTCAAACACCCAGGAAACAACTTCTTTCTAGAAACTAGAAACTAATTTTAGAAATTGACTTTAGCCAAGAACAAAAAATAACTAGAAAGAATTTTGGATTTGCCAAATATTTTAATACACACATCATTCAGACAAAGGGAAGAAACAATTTTTTTTTTCTTTAAACACAAACAATCAAAAGAAGCCACCCAACTTGGTATAGCTTTCCTGGAAGAAATTTGTAGAAGAGAATCAATCCTTCAACAAGCTTCCAAATAACTTTTCTTCACCAAAATCCCTGACTCTTTCCCGTGTCTCCAAAAATAAAAGACATATTCCCCTTTTTAAACTAAAATTCTAGGTTGAATAGATTTTTTCCAAAAGCCTAATATTTAATTTTAGTAATTAAAAACCATTTTTTTTTCTTTTCTAATTTCTTAACAAAGGAATAAGTTAACATGCAATAATTAAAAAAAATCATTTTTATTTCTTTTCTTTTCACATGCAAATTAATTAATTTTTTGAATAAAGAAATTACAACAATACTTTAATTCTAATTAATTCTTTTATTCATTTATTTATTCATTTATTTATTTAAAATTCTAGGAAACAATAAATGAAATTAATCTAATTTATTTTTCACTAGAATTTAAATAAAATATATTTCTAATATCATGCAGCTTGTAGCTTAATTTAATAACTTCTTTTAATTAATTAAATTTATAATCTCAATGCATAAAATACATAATTCCCAAAAATACCAACTATGAGATAACTCCATAAATTTAATTAATTAATTAAATCCACTAAACACATAAATAGAACAAACCCCAAGCAAAGACTCAGAAAAAGTCAAACAACAATAAACAAAGGCCGAACAAACTGACAGGATGACCAACTGACGACACTCACATGAGTGTAACTGAATAAAATAGGGTCAACTACTACCTCCTCCACTTCCATCGAACAATATAAGGCACACTCAAACCTGTGAAGCCAGGTGGAGATGATACCCCGTACCTACCCGGTACTTGTACCTACAATATCTTGCATCACCGAACCACACATGCATATATACAATATAGAAAACATGACATACACATTGATGAAGGAGAATCGTGACGTTCCCTGTCTTACCAAAGTGAGTGAAGGAAAATCATCCCCTTGCATCCAATACACTCGTAGACACGTAACATATAATTTCACATTACATAGATAAAATAAAGTGTAAGTACATAGCAACAATCCATAAAATGCCATAAATCACAAATACTAAAATACTGCAAATAAATTATGCATCTCATATCCAGATAAAGCATGAAATAATGTCATATAAATTTGAATAATACATCATGTTAATGTATCCACTAAAAACAAACAATAATAAAATATGAGTCTAATAAGTTCAAATGAGGAGGGGTACTATATTCTTCCCCCCAAAACTAGGCTTACTCCTGGAAGCCTACAATAAATAAGAATATAGCTCTCTCATCTTCACTGCATCCTCCCAAGTCATCGAGGTCTCATCATTTACTTGGTCAATGGTGCGACCCCTGAGGATCAAATCTCGATGCTGAAGAATGCGCACAGTCTACATGGAAAGGTGTCCGTCCTCGACCTGCAATGAGTTCCAATCAAGAACATGTGTCACATCAGGATGATAAGGTTGAAGAACTAAAACATGAAAGACATCGTGGATGTGGGATAGACTCATTGGCAAGGCAAGATAGTAGGCAATAGGTCCTATCCTCTCAAGGATCTCAAAAGGCCCAACAAACTGAGGCGCCAACTTAGAACCCTTTCCATAACGGATCAGACTCTTCCATGGATGCGCTCTCAAAAACACACAGTCACCAACAGAAAAATGATGATCTATCCTATGAGCATCTGCATACTTCTTCTGCCTATCCTGTTCAGCTACCAAATGGTCATGAATCCGCTCAACTTGTTGCTCCATCTCTCGAAGAATATTTGGTCCTATAGGCACCCCGTCCTCTAGCCGATCCCAACTCAAAGAGTATGGAAAGCATGACCATACAATGCCTAGAAGGGGGACATACCTATGGAACTATGATATGTATTGTTATAAGAAAACTCCACTAGATAGATATAGTCCTCCCAACGTGACTGTTGGTCCATAACATACATGCAAAGCATGTCCTCCAAAACCTGATTCACTCACTCGTTCTGACCATCTGTCTCTGGGTGATAAGCTGATCTAAAGTTCAACTGAGTCCCCAAAGAATGTTGAAGTGAGGTCCACAATGCTGAGGTAAAGACAGGATCTCTATCAGAGATGATCCGCCTCAGAATCCCATGCAATCTCACTACATCTTCCAAGAAGACTCGTACCACCACTACTGCCATATAGGAAGCTCAAATAGGAACAAAATGAGAAACCTTAGTCAATCTATCAACAATGACCATGATAGCATCATGACAACGTGAAGAGACAGGAAACCCAACAATGAAATCCATGGAAATGATATCCCATTTCCAATCCGGTACCAAATTAGGCTGTAAAAGCCCTGTCGGGTGCTGATGCTCTGCCTTCACCCGCTGACACTCTAAACACTTCAACACAAAATCAACAATGTCGCATTTCATACCAGCCCAATGATAAATCTATCTAAGATTTGCATGCATCTTCTTGACACCTAGATGTGCCGAATAAGGTGCATGATGGGCCTCAGTCATGATCAAAACACGAAGACCCTCTAAAGGAGGTATATAGATCCATCCATGGTGACGAAAAAGTCCATCTACATCAAGGTTATATCTAGAAAATCTACCCTCTAAAGGCCTTCCGGACTCTATCATAGCTGTAACATCCTAATACCAAGTATCTTGAGGAAGAACTCCAAGAATCCTCTCTCTCAAGTCTACTCCAAGGGACAATGCTAAAACTTCATGCCGCCTGCAACTCAAAGAATCTGCCACTACGTTCTCTTTCTCCTGAATATAACGAACCTCAAAATCATACTCGCAGACAAATTCCATCCACCTCCATTGTCGAGCATTCAAGTATGACTGCATGAATATATACTATAGACTACGGTGATCACTATGCAGCTCAAACCGGTGCCCTAACAAGAAATGCCACCATCTAACCAAAGCATGAACTATAGCTGCCAACTCTAAATTGTGAACTGGATAGTTCAACTCATGATTCTTGAGTTTGCGAGACTCATAAGAAACCACACATCCATCCTGCATAAGAGCTACACCTATACCTTCCAAAGAGGCATCTATGCATACCATAAAATCTCTAGATGGATCCAGAACTGCCAAAATCGAAGCACTGACAAGGAGTTCCTTCAAGGTCTGAAAAGCTGCCTCACACTATTCTGACCAAACAAACTTCTTCCCTTTCCTCCGAAGAGAAGTAATCAGATGTCCTATCCAAAAAAAAAACCCTGAACAAAGCAACGGTAATATCCAACCAAACCCATAAAGCTCTGAACTTCTGAAACATTGGTCAGTGCTGGCCAATCAACAATGGCTTGCATCTTTGAAGGATCCATTGATATACCTTCTCCCGAAACCACATGACCAAGATAGTTCACCTCAGACTGGAAGAAGTCACACTTTGCCAAATTGGCATAAAGCTGATTCTCCCTCAAGCACTGCAATACATGACGTAAGTGACCCTCATGCTCCTCCATAGATCTAGAATAAATCAGAATGTCATCCAAGAATACAATGATGAAACGATCAAAGTAGGTGCGAAAAACCCCATTCATGAGGTTCATGAAAACTGAAGGTACGTCCGTCAACCCAAATGGCACCATTGTGAACTCATAGTGACCATAACGAGTATGAAATGTTGTCTTACGAATATCTGCATCCTGAATGCCCAACTATGGTATCCAGATTTCAGGTCAATCTTACAAAACATCTTGGCTCCCTTAACCTGATCAAAAAGGTCATCTATACGAGGCAATGGATATCTATTCTGGATGGTTACCTTATTCAGCTATCGGTAATCAATGCATAACTGAAGAGAACCATCTTTCTTCTTAACGAAGATAACATGCACACCCAAAGGGGAAAAACTAGGACAAATGAATCCCTTGGCCAACAATTCTTCTATCTGCAACTTCAACTCACTCAAATCCTGAGTAGTCATCCGATATGGAGCTCTTGAAATAGGTTTTGCACCAGGAACCGAATCGATGCGAAAGTATATGTCTCACTTCAGAGGCATACCAGGAATATCCAATGGAAACACATCAGCATACTCTCTAAGAATAGGGTAACTATCAAGAGTGATTTCTCGACTCTCTGAATCATCCACATCCTTAAGAGTAACTGCAAAACGCTGACACCCTCTATGCATGCACCGCTTAAGTTGCATAGCGAAAATCATACATAGGGATGTCGGTCTCTGAACTCCAACAATCTCCACTTCACTGCCAAGGTCATCTAAGCACTCCACTGTCTTCTTGTGATAGTCTACGCGAGCACTGTGAGATGATAGCCAATCCATCCCCAACAAAACTCCATCAAAGGAATGACTCGAAGGTCAACTGAGGTAACTATGGTTCCTAGGTCCAACTCACAACTAAGAATAAAGGCATCTACCAAACATGGAAACCTGTAGCCAATACTACTGGCCACCTCCCCTAGCTTTCCTTGCCATGACCTAGCACCACAAAAGAGAAAACGGTTCAGATCTATGACAAGGATAAGACAAGAGAAACACAAACATTAAGACCTAAGAAAAAAGGTCAAGTTGAATGGGCTCACTACAAACCCAAAGTACCCAGTGTTGAAAGTTGGGCTCTGATACCAAATGAAATGCTCCGCCAGGAACCCTAAAGGAAAACAACACAACTAGGCAACTTAAGGGTGAAATATTTTTTTTAAAAAGATAAAGTGCATTAATTATAACAGTTGCATGTTTAATAACACTGCAGAAGTCTAACACATGATTTCGTAAGGGTTACCAATGAAGATTAATTCGTAGATTATATTAACACCATGGTTAATCCAATTGTCCATTTAATTAGGTAAATTAAATGTTTAAGATTAAAAACTACACATACATCTAAATTCCATAATGAAAGAATCAAAGTATTCCAATGCATTTATTTATCCATAAACTATCTATACAAAAGATCAAAGCAACTGAATTAACATACATTCCACTGACATAATATTACAATATCCATAAATACATGGCTTTCAAAAAACACCACAGAATCCAAAAGTTACAATATCAAGGTTACATAAAAGTTTGATACAATGACCACAAGGTCTCAACTAAACAATGATCACAAACATAAGTTGGTACATGAACCACAAACCAAGAAACACTAGCGAAGCCTTTCCTCGCCTAAAGATACAATCCAAAATATTTGATGGGAAGTGGCACTACCACCCGACCATGTGATCCCAAAATGGACCCACCCCACCCTGCTAGGAGATAGTAGAAAACCCTCAAGCAAGCAAAATAAGACAAGTACGAAAGAACTACATGACTCCGCAAATATCCATGTGACTCAACTCACAAACACTAGTGACTCTAAGGAGAGAGTGTTATCGCATGGCTTATGGTGGTTACCTTGGTAGGCCTCCATAGGTCCCGACCCCCATCCTGGGTTATCCTGGTAACCTCTTCCGAACCTCCGGCTCCATCTAAGTCTCATGTGGACCCTACCAATCATTTCATGAAGACAAGGTGGTAAGTTTGCCATTCCAGACCTTCTCACCACATCTTGAGCCTATACAAGCACTCAACCATGTGGGAGGCACATTATTTTAATTAATATCTTAAACTACCCACCCCCTAATCAATTATTAGGTTATCACTTTTTAACTGACTTTCGAAGGGTTATCCTGCCATCCATTTTGGGTGCGGCCCCCACTCGAAAGCCACTCTCTCTCATAGGACACTAATAGGAAAGGTCTCTCTATGAGAACTCCATGGCGAAACAGACAACCATATCTAATCCTGACAAATGACAGGTGAAGGATACACAATCACTAACCCAGGATTGACCATTTGGAATAAAACACACAATGGCTCATATCAACAAGGTTATACAACAACACCTGACCAAGGGGGTATAACAACATATGACATAATGACAACTCAACTAGAATTGCAATGAAATTAAGCTTGACTGCAAATACCATTTATACAAGACCCTAATGCAGGCAATCTTTTCTTTAAACAACCAAAAGCATAAAATACTTGCAATTAAAGTTTTTTTAGAAATTAAGGAAATACAACTATATTAATACAAGGAAATCAATGTTGTCATTTGTCCAATAAGGTTAAATAAAATCACATAAAAATTAACCCCCTAATGTATTTCTAAGCATAAATATAAATTCTTAAATTATAAGCTTTTCTGAAAATAACTAAATACTAAATTAACTAACACAGTATTAAAATAATACTTAAATGGTATAATGTCCAAAAATTAAAATAAACTTATATATTAATATATATATATACATATTATATATAATAAGTTAATTAAAAACCAAATTTTATATCTCTAGCATGGAAATCCGAAAATACCTTTTTTTCGGTTTGCATGAAAATTGGTTTAGGGAACAGTGAAAATAAAATTCTCCCTCCCCTGCTACCGTACGGTAGCAGGTACTACCATCGATAGTACATGCTACCTTACGGTAGCAGGTTCTACCGCCGGTAGCACTGCTACCACACGCTAGCAGGTGTTGTCGTAGGTAGCTCTGCTACCTTACGGTAGCCACTGCTACCACACTGTAGCAGGTACTATCGTAGGTAGCCACTGCTACTGCTGGTAGCATGCTACCAACGTTTTTTTTTTTTTTAAATTTAATAATTTTTTTAAAGAAAATCTCCATAATTTAAAATCAATAAATTTTATTTCCTATTAAATTTCAATAACTTAATAATATTAAATTTCAATAACCTAAGAAAATATTAAATTTTATTTTCAATAAAATTTATTTCTAGGAAATACAGATTAACTCATATAGATTTTCCCATTCACTTAATAAACTACTAAGTTTAATTCCCAAATAATTTTACAACTAAATATACAAAAATGCACAAATATACAAAGAACATCCATAGCAAAATATCGAATCCAATACCAAACCAAAAGACATTTTCTCTGGAAAAACCCATTTCTCCCAAATCTTGCAATTTTGATGCACAGTTAAACATCTTGGCAAAATTTGCCAAAATAACTTTTCCCAAAATTTTCTCAAAATTTTAATCTTCAAACACCCAGGAAACAACTTCTTTCCAGAAACTAGAAACTAATTTCAGAAATGGACTTAAGCCAAGAACAAGAAATAACCAGAAAGAATTCTGGATTTGCCAAATATTTTAACACACACATCATTCAGACAAAGGGAAGAAGTAAAAAAAAAATTTCTTTAAAAACAAACAATCAAAAGAAGCCACCCAACCTGGTATAGCTTTCTTGGAATAAATTTGTAGAAGAGAATCAATCCTTCAACAAGCTTCCAAATAACTTTTCTTCACCAAAATCCCTGACTCTTTCCCGTGCCTCTCAAAATAAAAGACATATTCCCCTTTTTAAACTAAAATTCTAGGTTGAATATATTTTTCCCAAAACCCTAATATTTAATTTTAGTAATTAAAAGCCATTCTATTTTCTTTTCTAATTTCTTAACAAAGGAATAAGTTAACATGCAATAATTAACGAAAATCATTTTTCTTTCTTTTCTTTTCTCATGCAAATTAATTAATTTTCTAAATAAAGATATTACAACAATACTTTAATTCTAATTAATTCATTTATTTATTTATTCTTTTATTCTTTTATTTATTTAAAATTCTAGGAAACAATAAATGAAATTAATCTAATTTATTTTTCACTAGAATTTAAATAAAATATATTTTTAATATCAAGCAGCTTGCAACTTAATTTAATAACTTCTTTTAATTAATTAAATTTATAATCTCAATGCATAAAATACATAATTCCCCAAAATACCAACTATGAGATAACTCCATAAATTTAATTAATTAATTAAATCCACTAAACACACAAACAGAACAAACCCCAAGCAAAGACTCAGAAAAAGTCAAACAACAATAAATGAAGACCGAACAAACTGAGAGGACGACCAACTGACGACACTGACATGAGTGTAACTGAATAAAATAGGATCAACTACTACCTCCTCCACTTCCATCAGACAATATAAGGTACGCTCAGACCTGTGAAGCCAGGTGGAGACGATACCCCGTACCTACTCGGTACTTGTACTGCAATATTTTGCATCACTAAACCACACATGCATATACAATATAGAAAACACGACATACACACCGATGAAGGAGAATTGCGACGTTCCCTGGCTCACCAGAGTGAGTGAAGGAAAATTGTCCCCTTGCATCCAATACACTCGTAGACACGCAACATATAATTTCACATTGCATAGATATAATAAAGTGTTAGTACATAGCAATAATCCATAAAATGCCATAAATCACAAGTACTAAAATACTGCAAATAAATTATGCATCTCATATCTAGATAAAGCATGAAATAATGTCATATAAATCTGAATAACACATCATGGTAATGTATCCATTGAAAATAAACAATAATAAAATATGAGTCTAATGAGTTCAAACAAGGAGGGGTACTATAAAAACACACAAATGTAATAGCTAAATGATGATGTGTGATATCAGTTAGCCACAAACTTTGTGTTTGTGGGTGAAATCCCCTAAAAAGAGTTAGAATAGGAGTTCCTGCCCCTTTAGTAGTACCAAATAAATGACTAATGGAATCAGGTTTTTGAGCATAAAGATTCCACTGACCTGTAAAAAGTGGTTCCAACCCTTTGGGATGTGGTAATACATCTAAAAAATTATCCTATCTTATGTGTTCTCCTCTTGATTCAGGAATAGCGACATGAACTAAATGCCCCATCCAAGCCAAAGAACTGACTCCAAAAAGCCCTGAAAAATGATGATTGAGACAAGATTCAACATTTTTAAACCATGAAACACTTGGTTTCCATTGAGGTTGTAGATGCAATCAACGTGCTATTAAAAAGAGAGCAGAAAGAAATAGCAAGAAAAGAGCTCCAGTATAAAGATCTTCATTAGTGTGTAAGCCAATTGTATACCACCACTGATAAACACTGGAATAAGAAATATTGACCCCTTTATATGTTTTTTTGAGTCCATTCTAAGGTGTTCAAAGTATCTAAGTAATGTTTAGTGGTCATTCATGTCAAGAGGCAAAAGTTGTCAAGGTGTCACTAAAAAGTTGTAATGCAACAATGCATAAAATGTTGTCAAATTGTACATTTCGGTCTTAGGGGCAATTGGAACAGTTATAGAACCATGAGAGGATATAAAATCCATTATTTATTTGGATTAAATGTGTGTGACAGAGTTGGAGGAAAATCTTGTAAGGCTAGATCAAATAAAGCCTCTGATTGTCACTTAATTTTGCAGGGTTGTGATAGTTACAGGGTTGTATATCAGTTTGAAAGTAAAACTTCCATGTAATTGTTTGTTGGATAAATAGGAAGGAAGTGTATTGCTATAAAGTATGTATTGGAAAATGTTTTTGATGAAGATTCAATGAGAAAATTGATATTTTGTTCAATACTTTTAACTGTTGTTTTTGATAGTCATGATTATTTACTGCTTTAGATGTTTTTCCTAATAAGATTTGGATTGAATCCGACCGCTAATAACCTATTTGAGGTTGTAGAATGAAGAGTTATCTTTAATTAAAGATAGGTTTGAAGGTCATCCATGGAATATAAATAAAGTTCTAATGGTTTTTGTCAAAACTGTCATAAAACCCTTGTTGACAGGGTTGCAACAAAAGAATTGATTATAACTCTTAATGTAACCGCTTAAGTTTCTTCATATTTTGGATTCTAATAGTCAATTCAATTCTCTTTCATATGAAGTTGGTTTCATGTTAACTTCTTCGTAAATTCATCATTCCTAAGTTGATTATAATAGATGACACAATAAAAAGGTTTCTCTTTTTTTAAAACTCAAATATTTTTCATCAACTTGCCAAAATCAAGCTTCTTTTTTAGCCAAGAAAACTATCTAAATAAAATAGTCTTCATAATTGAAGAGAGTCTAAGTTTAAGTAAAATTTCAACTTCTATATAACTAGTTCTAAGAAGACTTCCATACTTGCGATATCCTTTTGCGTAGTTTGTGAAGGTTACGCACCAAAGTTTCTGTAGACACATAAAAATTTTCATTAGTTTGTCCTCGTTTAATTTCAAATTTCTTCGAACATCGGGTGAGTCCTTATTATTACATTATTATTTCTCCATAATTCATTATTCATAATTCCCATCTTTTATTATATTATTATTAATATCTTACCATTTATCCATTAAATTTATTAAATAAAACATTATATCATATTCATGCATATGCCTTCATGCATTCACCTTATATACATTTCTCTATTTATTTAATAAAACCCTTAAATATCCCCTCCTACCACTTTCCATTTCCCATTTACCACTCATCTTCCCTATACCACTCATCTTGCATTATCCCATATTCATCCCACAACATAAACTCACCCGGAGAAAATCTATTTAAACAAGCCCCCCTCTCTTATTTGAGAATCTCATCTTTATGCGTCGAACTTATGCCGGTTTGCATCCCATTATCTTGACATCTTATCCGCTATCTTTGCATTCTCAAATCTCCATTTTCTCATAGCTTTTTGCATAAGTGTTTCTGAAAGCAAATATAGATTAAATGTGAAATCTTGAGAAATAGGAGTGCAATGGAGTGAAGTTTTGTTGCATGCATGTGTGTTTTTAGTTTATATTTCAATTTGCATGTGTGTGTTTTGCAAGTACTTCATTGTTGGATGTTGGAAGATTGAAGCTCGTATTCAATCCATTTCCTCCATCTACAATTGACAGGCCTGGTGGGACCATTGAATATCATTTATGTGTTGTTCTATGCCGACAGTTTGGTAGATTTCAGATAATTAATCTATTGTCTTATTTCTCACATCATTGCAAGTATAAACACAATCCAGGTGCTTTGTCTTTGCTCACATTTTTTGAAAGTTCATAAGCCTTTCGTTCTACCACGTTGGGCAGCCTTAAAATAGCAGCACAACTTGTCAATACTCCCATGTTTTTGCATTTGAAAAACAATTCATGTCTTATCATTAATCAAACGCATTTTATTTGAAAGTGTCTATTGTATGATAAAAAAATTCTATTAAGCATAACTTGCAATCATTTTTTAACCATGATAGACATTTCTTGAATACAACTTGCAGCCATGTGAAACACTTCTTGCACATATTCTGCTATCATTGTCTATGGCTACACATTCTATGTACCTTTTCAAGGAACCTCTTATGTCTTATGTGCTTGAAGATCAAAAAAATGTCTCATATCTTTGATCTTTGTTTTCACATGTGAAGGATATTCACGTTTTTGCATGCATGTTTTCATGAGCATTCCTAACACAAACGTTTTTATCTTCACAGACCTGTGCCTTATCTCTGCTTCCACACACAGGTCTAATTCAAACAACCTTGTTTTTGTTCCGCATTTTTCATAAGAATCTGCCAAAATAGTTGTCTTTGCATTCAACAATCCATAATTTGATTGCTTAATCTGTATTAACTGTCATTATTCTGTTACATTTTGGCAAGCAGATAAATTACATTTCACATGCAAAATCTATCATGTGTCTTGCATGCAGGCCTGTCAGAGCATTCTCAATGTCTGCCACACAAAGCTCACATTACCTGCAGAAAAGAGAAAAAAATTCGTTTCAACCAGCTCATTTTCAGCGTTTCCTGCAACCATTGTATTCCACAAGAATCAAAAATAAATTTTAATGCATTAACTTGAAAGTCTTTGAAGGCCTTTCAATATTTTACCAAAACAGTCTTTAACAATCCTTATGCCACGTTTTTTATTTGGATTTTCTGCACTTTCAAACGGTCCATCTTGACTGGTCTTTGTCTCCCACGTATTGCATGTAAGTCTAAAATTAGTGGGGTAATGGTTTCAGCATAAGTTTTGTTTAGTTTTTAATTTCTTTTCTTTAGGCTTTTCTTTCTTTAAAAAGTAGTTTTTGTTTTTTTAGTTTTCTTTTTTGTTTTTAGATTAGCTTTTGTTTTTTTGTTTTTTCGTTTTCAGATTTTAAATTAGTTTTAACTTGGATTTTTAATTTATTTTATTTTATCTTATATTTTTTTTATATTTTATTTTTTTGGTTTGTTTGTTTGTTTTAAAATTAGGTTTTTTTTTTTAATTTAGTTTTTTTAATTAGATTAGATTTTTAATTTTGTTAATTGGATTAATTTAAATTTAACTTTTGTTATTAGATTAGATTTTTAATTTTAATTTAGAGTAGACTTCTAATTTTAGATTAAAATTAGATTTTTAATTTGTTTGTTTGTTAGTTAGGGTTTTAATTTGTTAATTAGATTAGATTTTAAATTTTGTTAAGTAGATTAAATTTTTATTTATTTATTTTTTAATTTTTTTTTAGACTAATGTTTAGTTTTGTGTCAATGTGTTTTGATTTCTTTTTGCAAACTAATCTTTGTTGTTTTGTGTGCTTGTGCAGGTTTCGTCTTGTGGCATCTATTCTCGTGTGTCAAATATCACATCTTGAAACTACTAACATTGTTTGATGCAGGACGCATGTCGAAGAAATGGTGATTTGAAACAGATTGTTTGATCTTTTTAGCTTATATCACATTTCGAATTGGTGCTTTAAAATTAACCAGCGTCTTTTGTGTTTTGAGCATTAGGCTCTTTTTGTTTTACCTTTTAGAGGGCCTACCTCTCGAGAAGCCCTTAAGGCTCGGTGAGAGGGAATGACCCAAGTGGTAATGGGCTAAAGCCAAGCTCTTCCGAACCACTATAAATAAATGTGTTTGTGATGAAAGTTTCAAGCAACGAGTGTTGATTAGTTCATACCGACGACATGTCTCCCCATAAACCCTATAGAGCGCAACCTCTATAGATTGGGAGCCTTCCTTAACAAAGTGTATGCCACCGCATGTATGGCCACTCGAACGGATGCCCTTACTAGACACCTTTTGTGTTAGAAGCCAAAAAACCTTCTAGTTGTTGACGCAGGAGGTCGGACCTCTAAAGCGGCTCACATTCTTACAGTTTTTAGTAGAGATACAAAGTTCACCATGGGGAGTTTTCGTGGGGACTGATGCTTGGCTGCCCCGAAGAAGTGAGTGCCGAGGGTGGAGCCAGTGGGGTCAAGCATCTAAGTATTTGCTCTAGATTGCGTAGCTCCCTGGTAACCCCCCAAGTTCGATTCAACAACTATTGTCCTAGCCAGCCTTAGGATTGTGCTTGAATGTGTTTTTATTGCAAAATCAAACAAACATTTTGTCTGCCATGTTTTTTGAGTGTGTGCACAAACAAACAAGAAAATTTCACAATTAGCACCACACTTGAAATTGAAACACTTTATAAAAACCTTGGTCTAAACTTTTAAGTATCCATCCACGGGGTAAAACAAAAACATTGCAAAACAACATTGTCCTTGAAACATTGAACCCGTGTTCTCAAGATAATCATTTTGAAATCTTTTGGGATGTCATTTTCAAGTTCTGATCTTTTACGTCCTCATATAGTCACATCATTCTAGTTTCCCATACCCTTTTATGTCCTTGCATAGTCTTCACCTAGTTGCACCTTTCATCCTTGCATATCTTATTTAATTATACCTAGTTCTTGCATACCACCCTTAGATCAAACCTTTGCATACCACCATTAGGTTATACCCTTGCATAATTCCTTTAGATCATACGCATAATATTTGCATAGCCTTCCATCATTCCTTTAGGACATAACCTTAAACCTTGCACAAGTTCCTTAGGTCATTTTATCATCGGTCCTAGCATTTCATTATTATTTGCATACCAAAAATCCAAAAAAACTAAAAACATTGCTTTCACTTAGGATTTCTCGCCCTAGGTCTTACATCAAATTTCAATCATCAATTACCCTTATCACTTGAGGTGCATCTTCCTTGAGTTAGGGAACCTATCAATACCTTTGAGTTGGTATTCCGCTTGGAGTTCATCATCTCCTATCATAGCATGCCCTTTCTTTGATCACTTATCCTCGTGTCTCTCCATCATAGCACAAGTCAAACCTCACATTGCAAATATTTTTTCAGGCCTAGAGTATCCTTATTCCTTGCATCAAACATCCTCATATCTCATTTAGGGTTTAGTTGCACATCACTTTCCTATCATATAGATCGCATTTTGCATCAACCCTTTAGCACATTCCCATTTCAATCATGTCACGTAGATTACATTTTTACATTGATCCTTATCACATCCTAATCTCACTCATATCATATAGTTCCCTCTTTACACTTTAGTGTTTGCATCATACCTAGAGTCTCATACATTGTCCTAGGTCAAAGATCAGAACTATCATAAATCTCCATGGCTACCTTGGCCCAACAAATTCAAGATCTCAAGAGAGAAATATATGACATTCAAGTCCAACAAAAAGATTTAATGGCCCCTCTTGAGATACAATTTCATAATATTAGGAACAACAAACTTCAAGGAATGCTAAAACGATTACATAAGGTGGAACAACAAGTAATTAAAAATCAAAAGCTAAATCTTGAACAAGATCCCATGACTCCTTCACTAAGACAACAAGATATTTCTTCCAAATATCCCTTAGATAGACAATTTACACCTTTGGGGCAATCTATTGAGTCAACTTTGAAAGAGCTTCTTGAGCACAATCTTATCATATTGCCTAACAAGACCACATGGGGATGTGAATTTTTGAGTAATTATTGTGCATATCATAGACATAACAAACATAAGACTTCAATGTGCATGGAATTAAAACATAAAATTTAGGACCTCCTTGATAATGGTGTTGTTGAAATTGAAGAACCTAATGATTCACCTAAGGAGAAACTAGATGTCATTACCAAACATGATCAAAATAATACACCTATGTCTAGCAAGGCTCCATATGTGGCCTCCATCTCTTCCATGATGCCTTCATCTCCTAGAACTTCTCAGCAACAATCAATACCATCTCCTTCTAACAACGAACCTAATGGTGAAACTTCCCATGGTGACCCTCAAGGGCTATCAATAGTACAAATCCAAGCTAATCCATTTTTTTATATAAATCCTTTATATAATTCGGATATCTTAGATCCTATGCCATCATGCACTCCAATTCCAATCATAGCCACTCTACAAGGCCCCATCCAAAATGCTTCCCCATCATGCAAAAACGTGAGCACCTTCCAAGAATCCCCCATCCATATCAAAAACACTACCCCTTCCTTAGAAGTGGCTCCATGTCAAGAGGATAATATAAAAAATGAAGAAACAAGTCCTATCATAAATCAAGATCAAGATACCAAAACTCTCAAATCCAATCCAATGGTTGAAAAAGACCCTACCTCCCTAGAGTCCCATGATGATCCCCTTGTACCTTTCTACTTCTTCCAAGATGATCCCCTTCAATCTCAAGAGAAAAGCATCCTTCCAAATCCCATTCCTAATCTACTTCCAAAGCAAGATCATGATGCCTCTTCCACCTTTTCAAATGATCCTATTCAAAATGAAGAGTCAAGCACCCTTCCTACTCTATCCAATTGTCCTCTTCCATGTCAAGATCAAAGTATCCCTTTATTCCCTTGTCATAATTCTCAATGTTTACCTCAAGATTCCATCATGCCCATAAAGACCTCTCATGATCCTATCATTCCTTGTAAGCCACATCCACCTCAAAATGGACTTGCCTCTAGCATCAAAAGTAAGAAGAAACACTTTGTTAAAAAGATCTTCCAAAGAATGCATTATCAAAGAAAATGGTTAGACATTCATGAACAGGGTATATTGGAACCCCCTAATATAAAAAAAAATCTTGATTATAATGACTACATTTCTCACTCTCAAGATGTTGGTATCCCTCATCAATCCTACATTTCTCTAGCTAAATCCAAATACATGTCTTCCCCTTCCCCCCTTCCATCTATTTTAGGTCCCTATATCCCTCCATTCCTTATGCAGGATCAACAAAGGAACACATCTTCGAGCACCTTCCATTCATCCAAACCTCCATATCATTTCTATCCATCCACACATTCTTTTCCTTCTCCAAGCAATTTGGATGCCAAGCATAAAAGTAATGAGTCAAACAATTCACATGCATTTAAGGATCAACATGTCCCATCTAATTGACATGTAAAAACAAATAAAAATGAGATCCAAAAAGAAAAAGAGATATACAAAAGGCCACAAAGGCCCATTGAGCAAAATAAAGAAATTTCAAAAACCATATGGGTTCCTAAGGTGCTTGTAGAAGCAATGCATTCCAAGAAATTACAAAAGAAAGAAACTTCCAAAACACCACAAAGACCCACAAAGAAAGAAGAAAAGTCAAAATGTGTATGGCTTCCCAAGTCTTACATCGAGACAATGCATTCTAAAGTATCAAAAAAAAAATGAAAAATCAAGAACCATGTGGATTCCCAAGTCGCTCGTACAGGACTTGCACACTAAAGAAAAATCAAAATTGGCATTCAAGTTTGCTACCCCAGCTTCTCCCACATCCACTATCCTAAAACCTATTGCACCTCCTTCATCCATTTTGGCTCCTTGTGTCCTAAAATCCACCTCAACGTTTCCATCAAAACCACAAACTCCAAAATCCACTATTCCTTCACTAGCCCACCACCCCTCAAGGTGCGTGCCAATGTTGATCTTGCCGGCATTTCCATCTAGCCATGCACAATTCTTCCAACATCCCATCCATTATCCAAAACCTATGTTATATCCTTCCATCCCTCTTATCCAATCCTTTGCATAAATCCGTATAACCTTTCCATCTTATAATCCATTTCATCTCCCTTTACCATCATCCTATTGACATCTTTGAGCATACCTTCAATAGCCATGGATCATTATAGAACATCTTTCAAGGGTACTATCAAGAGAACAACTTGATTCGTGAGTCATATCTCCTATCATGTATCCATTATCTTTCAAAAGTTCAAAAAAGTCAACAAAAAGTCAAAAAATGAAAGAAAGAAGTCAAAATGAAAAAAGAGAAAAAGGAAAAAAAGAAAAAAAGAAAAGAAAAGAAAAAAGTGAAAAATTAGAAGAAAAAAATTCGTCCATTGGTGAAAACTTGGCAAACAAGGGCCTTGGGCAAGTACCATGATGAAAACCTGGAAAATAGGCGTCATGTGTAATCCATTATTTTCTTGCACTATTCACAGGGGGCAAGTTCCATCTGTGTGTATCCATCTATTATCCCCCATCCTCAATTATCCCTCATTCACTCTATATCCATCCATATCCCTTTTTGCACCTTTGGTCTTGACAAGGTTAAGGACATTTGCAAGCCTTATATGTCCTATCTATTGCACTTGATCCACACCCTTAAGCTCCTATCCATTATTTTGTCTGTTACTTGCTTCCATTCTTCATTACCACCTTTGAACTTTCTTATCCTATCTGCCTCCTATCCAAATATATCCCTTGATCTTGATCATAACTAAGGACAACATGTGAAAGTAATTTAAAAAATAAAAATCTCTTGACATGTCCATTCCTTTGGATCACATGACATTTGTTACACCTATCCTAGCTTTACATTGCTATATATGGTCCATGTGCTTGGATTAAACATGTTATCCTATTGTGGTATAGTCCTTGAAAATTGCATAAGCTTCCTCCATCATTCACTTATCCATTTCTATCCCATATGTTCATTCACTCACTCAAAATCCCTTTTACCTTGCTAGACACTAGGGGGAAACATTTGAAAAAATCATAAAAAATCATAAAATCTCTTGAAAAAAATCATTAAAAATCATAAAATGTCCTGAAAAAATCATTAAAAATCATAAAATGTCCTGAAAAAATCTTAAAAATCATAAAATGTCCTGAAAAAATCATTAAAAAACATAAAATGTCCAGAAAAAATCTTAAAAATCATAAAATATCTTGAAAAAATCTTAAAAATCATAAAATGTCCTGAATTTTTTTTTAAAATCATAAAATGTCTTGAAAAACCTTAAAAATCATAAAATGTCCTGAAAAAATCTTAAAAATCATAAAAATCATAAAATGTTCTGAAAAAATCTTAAAAATCATAAAATGTCTTGAAAAAATCTTAAAAATTAAAACATTCATAAAACCCTAAAAATCATAAAACTCCAAAAACATGCAATAAACATTGCGATGACACAAACACTTCAGACAAGCATACAACTTTGGAACTTCAACAGACTCATGATGGGACGAGACTTAAATTGAGCAAACAAAACAACATTTGATCAACTTATACACCCGAACCCATCAACTGTGAACAAAAAAATCATTTAGCATGAAACATATTGTTTGCTTATTTTCTCTTAATTGTTTCTGATTTTCCTTTTTGGTGACATGTCTTTTAGCTTTTCCAAGATGTCTTTGACTAGAAAGGAGAGGATGGGGCATGTTCACTTGTTTGCTTCTTGTGGGATGTTCCTTAGGAATATGATGACACGTCTTAGGACATGATCGCTTAAGATCATCAAGGACATATTGGTCTGATACACACTGAGGCATTCCTTTATTGTCTGATATGTTTTCCTTCTCGCAATTGGAGTGACTGATTCATTTGGGTTTAATTCATATCCAAATGTTTTTTTTGCCTTTTGCTATAATAAGCTTGATGATGATACAAACACTTAAAAAGCACAAGAATTATCATTGCTTTCATATCCTCTTTCTCATCACTCATCACTCATTCCTTTTTTTTTTTTTTTTTTTCACTTTTCTCTTCTCATCCTCCTCATCTATCTTTTTCATCATTTCTTTCATCATCTTCTTCATTCTTCTTATTGCAGCAAGATCAATTAAACACTTTATCCAATTGATGCATGTCTTTGAATCTTTAATCTCTTTATCAACCACCTTGCTTCTTGCAATCTCAATGCCCTAGATCAATCAATCAATAATTGGATCACCTTATCTTGCGCTAGCATCAATATCTATCAGCTTAATCAACTCAATCAGCTTAATCAGCTCATCAATTCGGCTATACTGTTCATTTCCATCAATTGTTTAGTTATGCCTCATCAACTGTGCATTTCCATCAAATGTACATCTCAACCTAATCACTTGCGCAATATCAATCATCCAATCTTCTCTCCCATGATCTATCGAGAGATCAATCTCCATCATTATGTTCGATCATTCTCTCGAGGGGGCATAACCAATCAATCATCACCCTTACCAAGACACCTCTGAGGCATATATCAGTTGATCATTTTCTTTGAAACAATGCGACACGCTGCATTGTCTCAAAGAGGGGCAAAATGTAGACACATACAAATTTTCATTAGTTTGTCCTCATTTAATTTCAAATTTCTTCGAACATCGGGTGAGTCCTTATTATTACATTATTATTTCTCCATAATTCATTATTCATAATTCCCATCTTTTATTATATTATTATTAATATCTTACCATTTATCCATTAAATTTATTAAATAAAACATTATATCATATTCATGCATACGCCTTCATGCATCCACCTTATATACATTTCTCTATTTATTTAATAAAACCCTTAAATATCCCCTCCTACCACTTACCATTTCCCATTTACCACTCATCTTCCCTATACCACTCATCTTGCATTATCCCATATTCATCCCACAACATGAACTCACCTAGAGAAAATCTATTTAAACAAGCCCCCCTCTCTTATTTGAGAATCTCATCTTTATGCGTCGAACTTATGCCAGTTTGCATCCCATTATCTTGACATCTTATCCGCTATCTTTGCATTCTCAAATCTCCATTTCCTCATATTTTTTTGCATAAGTGCTTCTGAGAGCAAATATAGATTAAATGTGAAATCTTGAGGAATAGGAGTGCAATGGAGTGAAGTTTTGTTGCATGCATGTGTGTTCTTAGTTTATATTTCAATTTGCATGTGTGTGTTTTGTAGGTACTTCATTGTTGGATGATGGAATATTGAAGCTCGTATTCAATCCATTTCCTCCATCTACAATTTCGATAGCCCGACTTTTTTGCATGTGAAGAAAGACCATATCAAAAAATATCAGCAAAGAACAAAATAAGGAGACAATTGCTAGATTGTGGTCTAGCTTGAAAAGAAAAGGTGATGGAAAATGTTATTGTCCCTGCAAAATTTGCAAGGGCTTAAAGACTAGAAGACTTCTAATAAAAAAAAAAAAGAAACATTGTAGGCAACATGGTCACATTGAAGGGGGACATGATTATCATCCATTGGTAAGTTGTTCATTATATTGTTTTAACAATTTATATACATAAAAATCACTTCATGATGAGATCATGATCATGGTTTATTTATGTTGATCATTTTTATATAGGTCAAGCTCCCCAGGGCACATGATATGGACCAACACAACCCGAAGAATATGTTTTTCGAAGTGGAGGAACATGGAAGTGTGAATATCAAAGCAGAAAATGATCCCATGGAAGATGATGATCATGTGCCAAAAAACACAATTGAAGATGATGTACAAATACATTGATCCATGACACATTTAGTACTGGCGCAGCTGATCATGATGATCAAGATGACTTTGATGTTGTTCATGATTTGCCTATACTTGAGAAGGAATACGAGCTCCTTTATGAAGGCTCCCAAACAACTCTTCTCTTCATTGTATTGTTGTTGGTGAACTTCAAGGTTATGAATGGTTATCCAACATATCAATCTCACGTATGTTAAGGTATGTCGTATATGTCATTATAGTTAATAAAGGGTGAATCATGTACCATTAATATTCTTTATATTAACAAATTAATATTCTGTAGATTGATAAGTGAGTTTTTGTTACCACCATCAAATATTCTACCTCGCTCATACCAAGAATTATCTTCCATTCTGAAAGATATTGGAATGGAGTATCAAGCAATAGATTCTTGTCCTAATGATAATATTATATATCATAAACAACATTAATTTGCAAGAGAATGCCCTAAATGTCATATCAGTAGATATCAAACATATCATATAACAAAAAAGGTGCCTTCCAAGGTTCTTTTTTATATTCCCCTTATTCCATGTATGCAATGATTATCCAAGTGCACTAGCTTGGCACAATTTATGGATTACCATGCATGCAATTTAAGTCGAGATGACATTATTTGAATGCCTATGGACAGTTCAACATTTATGGACATAGAGAAAAAGTGGCCACACTTTAAAGAAGAATCTTGTAATCTCAAGCTTTCATTGGTAGCGGACAATGTTAATCCACTTGGAGAGATGAGATCTGTTTACTCAGTGTGGCCAGTTTTTGTTATCAACAATAACATTCCTCCATGGATGTCAATAAAGAGAGAGCACATAATGTTGGTGATGATTGTTCTAGGTATTTTATCATTTAATAGTCATCTACATTTAATTATAAATATTGTAGTAAAATGGTCATAATAATTATGTAAAGTTTTTGTTCATTCAACTAGGTAAGTACCAAGTTAAAGATATGAATGTGTATATTGAGGCTCTTATTGATGAGTTGTTGGAGTTATGGAATGGTGTCACTATGTATGACATCTCTAGACCTTTAGGATAAAGACAATTTCAATTCCATGCAATGCTTGTATGGACAATACATGATTCCCTAGGGCTAACACATTTTTGTGGTATGTTTTTTATTATGAGAAAATCAGGTTTTGAAGGGACCCCGAAACCCTTTACAAAGGAACCATAAAAGATAAAAGCATTAAGAAACTAAACGGAACAGACAGCGAAAAAACCAGTAAAGTGTTGGGCAAAAGACAACACAAAAGTCCAACACAACCAGCAAAAACATAAAAAAGACAAATTACATTATGTTTTTAAGGGCATTAGCCAATTTCTCACGAATCCCTTGCATTTATTTGATATTCTCCTTGAGAATTGGGATTTCCTTTGAAGAAGCCAAGGCAACCTTTGTCAAGCTTTCCCTGGTCCTTTTTGTTGCACCTTTAGGAGAACTATCCACATTCCTAGCCTCAGTAGCAGCCTCTTCAGCATCAAAGTCCACAATAGATTTGGTAGGGCTGGCACCATCAAGGTATTTGGCTATTTCCTCCATGTTCCTAGTCGTAGAGTTGAGGATCTCTGGAATCAAAATCAGGAAGTTCTTCATGGCAACATTCCCTTCCTCTAGCTTGTTCATCTGAACTTCCAGCTTCTCCACCTTTTCGTCCATTTCCTTTTTCCATTTCTCCAGGTTGCTTTCACCTTTCTATCCCTGGTCTTCCTGATGTTTAGCCTTTTTTCTATTTTATTAATTCTTTCATAAACCCATCTATCGAAACCTAGACGACATCAAACTAGTTCTTAAGCTTATCCAAGATAAGCATACTAGTATTCATCTCATCACCAGCTCTATCCTTTTCCATGCTCGTATCCTCCTTATCCTTGTTTGGCTCTATTTCCATTTCCTTGTCCTCCTATTTTTTCTGGTTATTCGGCTCCTCCATGTTAGGTCCTGGAGACAACTAAGAGGGGGAGGGGGGTGAATTAGTTGTCAAATAAATTCAAACCAAAAACAACTTAACCAACTTAATGCTTAATACTGGAAATTGGTCTAATATGCCGGTAGATAGTTTTAACAATTAATTGCAATACCGGTAAGGATTAATGCATAAAACAAAAAGACAAAGTCATCCACAACACATAACATCAATATTTGTATGTGGAAACCGTGTAAGGGGAAAACCCACGGTGGGAAACCTTACTCACAATCAGATGATACTACTATAGATAGTAAGTGTATACAAATGGGGTCTGGACATGCAGAAAGGCCAAGCGCCTAGAGCTTACTGCTCAAACACAAAATAGGAGTCACACTGACTACAATTGGATGGTTAAATCCAATAAGAATGTACTGCACAAAATAGCATCTTCATATGCTGGATTCAGTACTGGTGTAGTTCTGATTGTCTTCTCAAAAACCCTCCTTCAATCTTCAAATAATGTCTATGTGTATAGCTCTACTTATTCTCGCATATACCTTCACACAATCCTTTTTTGCATTCCACACTTGATCTTACAAATAAGATCTTACATTTATACCATACCCTAAGACCAATTTTAGTAGGTCGGCTCTACAAGATATTACAATAAAATTAATTTTTAAATCAATTAATACCCGATGCAATAACTGATTCAATATGTCGTCTTAATGCATTTAAAACAACAATAAGTCATCTCCATAGCATGCCATGCTGATCTGGAAAAGATAAACCTGCCGGTGTAATCTGGACCAATTTGCCGATAACAACAAATATGCAAATGATAATATACCAATAAACAAAACTCCAAGACAAAGTGTCCACATGATTTCTTCAGCATAACCAAGTGTTTTCCATATCATTCCAAGTGTTTTCCATATCATTCCAAGTGTTGGTGACCATTATATCTTGCCGGTGTACCAGATACCGATGACTATGCATAAGTCGCTTGTCGGTGAATGTTGCTGATACTTTAAAATGCCAGAGTTGATAAGTGTTTAGTAGGTGTTGACATCAATGACATAACCATACCAAAATACCAACAATCTCCCCCTTTGGCATTGATGGCAACACAAGATGGAAAAACCATCGAAGTGCCAAAACAGAAATGCCAAATACCCAAAACCAACAATCTCCGAAAAGAGATCATAACCAGAAATCAAAATACAGATACAAAGAGTAATAATCTTTCCCAAATAACAATCTCTCCCCTTGGGAGAAACATGTGTTTTCCTTGTGTTTTTCCATACCAATCTCTCCCCCTTTGACATCAAATGCCAAAGTTATTACCAAGTCAAGTTCATATATAAAATACCAATCAATTTAGTATACCAACTACTCCCCCTGAGAAGTAGCTTCCTCATCAAAGCCCGAGTAAAAGATTTCTTTGATAATTCTGTCGGTTGATGACAATCATGAACTTCCTAAGTCTCTATCGATGGGGGTATGACCCCAAGCTGGTTCTGAGATATTCAAAAGTCTCCTTAGGTAGAGGTTTAGTAAAGATATCTGCAATCTGCTCTTTAGTATTCACATAAACCAGTTTCATTTCCTTTGCTTCAACATTTTCCCTTAGAAAATTCAGTTTGATAGAAACATGTTTGGTTTTAGAATGTAATACCGGATTCTTAGATATATCAATTGCTGCAGTGTTATCACAATAGATAGTAATAGGTTCCTTGCATTTTACCTTTATGTCCTTCAACATTTGCTTAAGCCATAGTACCTGTGTACAGTTAGTTGCTGCTACAACATATTATGATTCTGTTGTTGATAAAGATGTACAATTTTGTTTCTTACTCAACCAAGAAACTAGTCTATTTCCAAGAAAGAATGCTTCGCCGATGGTGCTTTTTCTATCATCCACATCTCCTGCCCAATTTGTATCTGTGTATGCACATAATTCAAATTTTTCATCTCTAGGATACTATAATCCAAGATTTATAGTGCCTTGTAAGTATCAGAAAATCCTTTTTACTGCTGATTCATGATTTTCTCTAGGATTACTCTAAAATCTTGAAACAATACATACCGCATTCATAATATCAGGTCTGGTTTGTGTCAAATATAGTAAACCTCCTATCATAGATTTGTATCTAGTTGGATTAACAGGTGTAGATTCATCTCTTAGTGATAGTTTGTCATTTGTAGTCATAGGTTTGCTTACCAGTTTAGAGTTCTCCATCCCAAATATCTTTAGTAACTCTTTTAAGTACTTGGATTGACTCAAGAATATACGTTTATCAGTCTGTGAAATCTGTAATCTTAAAAAGAATTTTATTTCTCCAATCATAGACATTTCAAATTCTTGCTGCATTTTGATAGAAAATTCTTTACATAATCTATTTTCTCCTCCAAAGATTATATCATCAACAAAAACTTCTATAATCAAGATGTCATCATTAGTCACTTTATAATATAAATTGTTGTCTGCATTACCTTTAGAAAAACCAATCTTCAAAAGATACTTATCCAATCTTGCATACCAAGCTCTTGGAGCTTGCTTCAACCCATACAAAGCTTTTCTTAACCTGCAAACCATATCTTTGTTATCTTTCAAAGAAAATCCATCAGGTTGTTCAATGTAAACTTCTTCAAGATCTCCATTCAAAAATGCACATTTAATATCCATTTGATATACTTTGTAGTTCTTATGTGCTGCAAAAGCCAAAAATAATCTAACTACCTCAATTATAGCTACTGGTGCAAAGGTTTTATTGTAATCAATTCCTTCTTTCTGAGAATATCCCTTACACACTAGTCTTGCTTTATTTCTGATAACCTTACCATCTTCATTAAGTTTGTTTCTGAATACCTTTTGGTTCCAATTACATTTTTATCTTTAGGCCAGGGAACTAATGTCCAAGTGTTATTCTTCTCAACTTGTTCTAATTATTCTTCCATAGCTTTAATCCAATATTTATCATCACATGCCTTATTAACTGATGATGGTTCAATTTGTGAAATAAGACACACCTCTTCATTTGCCAATATTCCTCTTGTCATAACTCCTTTATACTTGTTTTCAATTATCTAATCTTCAGAGTGATTCAGTCTTACATATCGGGGTGTCTTTGTTTGTTGTTGTTCCTCAGTTACTATGGAATTTTTAGATGATACCGGGGTAACTGGATCTTCATTCTGTACCGGTGGATTCAGTGTAGGTTCATTTTTCAAGATTTCTATTGCCAGTTCAGATTCTATATACCTTGAAGTTCCTCTGAATTGTTCATCAATCTTTACATTTGTATTTTCAACAATTTTCTACAATCTTTTGTTAAAACATCTATATGCCTTGCTCTTAGATTAATTAACCAAGAATTATTCCTTCATCACTTCTAGGATCAAATTTTCCAATATACTCATCTCTTCTGATATAGCATTTACTTCCAAAAATTCTAAAATATTTAAGAGTAGGAGTAATACCAAACCATAGTTCATGAGGGGTCTTATTAGTTTCACCTTTGATGTGAACTTTGTTGAATGTATAGACCGCTATACTGACTACCTCTCTCTAATATACATGTGGTAGGTTTGTTTCTGATAACATACTTCTTGCTGCATCTAAGATAGTTCTGTTTTTCCTTTCAACAAATCCATTTTGCTGTGGTGTCTGAGGTGCTGATAGCTGTCTTCTGATTCCATTTACTTCATAGAATGTATTAAATTCCTTAGATGTAAATTATCCTCCTTGATCTGATCTTAGACATTTGATTTTCTTACTGGTTTCATTTTCTACCATAGCTTTGAACAGTTTGAACTTTCCAAGTGCTTCTGATTTTTCTCTGAGAAAAGTAACCCAACACATTCTAGAATAGTCATCAATGATTAGCATGAAATATCTATCACCTTATAAGCTTTTAGTTCTAGCCAGACCACATAAATCTATATGAATTAAATCAAGAGCATTATTGGATTTTTCTGGAATACTTTTGAAACTAGCTCTAACTTGTTTTCCAAATTGACATTCCTTACATACTGTATTGTGAGGTTTGACAATTTTAGGTAAATCTCTAACTGCCTTAACAGTATTGATTTTCACCATGCAATCAAAGTTTACATGACAGAGTCTCTTATGCCATAGCCAACTTTCATCAATATGTGCAATTAAGCATGTCTTTTCACTGTTATTTAAATGAAAGATATTACCTCTAGTCTGATTACTGGTTGCAATTTCCAAACCAGTTCTATTCATGATTTTACATTTTCCATTTTTGAATTGTAACTAAAATCCTTTCTCAACTAATTGACCAACACTCAAAAGATTATGTTTTAATCCTTCAACATAGTAAACATTGTCAGTGTTATGCTTACCATCAAGAGATATTGTACCCTTACCTTTGATCAAACAAGCTTTGTCATCTCCAAATCTCACTAAGCCTCCATTGTATTCTTGAAAGTTCAAGAATTTACCTTTATCTCCTGTCATATGATGTGAGCATCCTGAATCAATGATCCACTCATCCTTTACTTCAACTTTAGCTGCCAAGGCCTTTTCTATCGGTTGAGTAGTAGGTGCCAGTTGATCTTCTGTTATAGCAACAAAAACCCATCCATTGTCTGTCGGATCCTCATCAGAATCATCAGTCACTCCTTCATCAGCAATGTAACAAGATTTGTTTTTATTCTTCTTAAATCTATATCTCTGATATTGAGGGTTAGGCTTGTATGTTCTTCTAGCTTCTTCTCTTAGTCTAGCATGTCTATCAGGGCATCTTGAAGCCATATGACCAATCTTATTGCAGTTAAAATGTTTAAAGGGTGCTTTACCTTCATACTTACTTCCAACTGGACCTTTAGGCATTTTCCTTGCAAATAGTTCTTCAAGTTCTTCAAGTTCTTCATTTTCTTTCCTGAATTCTTCAAGTTCTCTTGCATAAAAGGCTTTCCAATCTGATTTGTCAAACGATGGTGTAGATGATGTCGATGCTTTAAAGGCTAAATCTATCCTTATAGTAGGAACAAGACCAAATTCTTCAATTTCAAAAGCTAAAAGTTTTCCAATCAATGTATCCCTAGTTATTGATGTATTAGGCATTGTTCTTAACTCATTTATAGCAGTGAGTTTCATTTTATATGCCGGTGGCAATCCTCTTAAAAATTTTGAAACAATTTCATCCTCACTTAAGGTTCCTCCACAACATTTAATACCCAAAACAATCTCATTTACTCTTTCCATAAAAGCAAAAATCCTTTCATCTTCTTCCATTTTTAGATGTTCATACCTGACCCGGAAAATTTCAAGTTTTGCAATTTTGACTGTGGAATCTCCTTCATTCAGTGTTTTCAAATGATCCCAAATATCTTTAGTAGTAGACCTATCTGATAGTCCCATGATTTGTTGATCAGATAATGTGCTCAAAAGTGCTTCTCTTTCTTTGCAATCATTTTCCTCATCTTTACTCAAGCTGGGTGGATTGGGCTGACTCTGAGTAGGAGTAGTATAACCATTCCTTGTAACATCCCATATGTCCTTTCCAATGCAATTTAAATGTGTCTCCATTCTAATGTTCCATATGCCATAGTTGGTTCCATCAAGTTTAGGACTATCCTTCCTGAAATAGTTAGTAGACATTGGATCTCCTCAGGCTGTTAAACTTCTACAAAAGAGGACTAAGCTTTGATACCAATTGTTAGGTCTCAGAGACAACTGAGAGGGGGGGGGGGGTGAATCAGTTGTCAAATAAATTCAAACCAAAAACAACTTAACCAACTTAATGCTTAATACCAGAAACTAGTCTAATATGTCGGTAGATAGTTTTAACAGTTAATTGCAATACCGGTAAGGATTAATGCATGAAACAAAAAGACAAAGTCATCCACAACACATAACATCAATATTTGTATGTGGAAACCCTGTAAGGGGAAAACCCACGGTGGGAAACCTTACTCACAATCAGATGATACTACTGTAGATAGTAAGTGTATACAAATGGAGTCTGCACATGCAGAAAGGCCAAGTGCCTAGACCTCACTGCTCAAACACAAAATAGGAGTCACACTCACTACAGTTGGATGGTTAAATCCAATAAGAATGCACTGCACAAAATAGCATCTTCATATGTTGGATTCAGTACCGGTGTAGTTCTGATTGTCTTCTCAAACACCCTCCTTCAATCTTCAAATGATGTCTACATGTATAGCTCTACTTATTCTCGCATATACCTTCACACAATCCTTTTTTGCATTCCACACTTGATCTTACAAATAAGATCTTACATTTATACCATACCCTGAGACCAATTTTAGTAGGTCGACTCTACAAGATATTACAATAAAATTAATTTACAAATCAATTAATACCCGATGCAATAACCAATTCAATATGTCAGCTTAATGCATTTACAACAATAATAAGTCATCTCCATAGCGTGCCATGCTGATCTAGAAAAGATAAACCTATCGATGTAACCTGGACCTATTTGCCGGTAATAGCAAATATGCAAATGCTAATATACCAATAAACAAAACTCCAAGACAAAGTGTCCACATGATGTCTTTGACATAACCAAGTATTTTCCATATCATTCCAAGTGTCGATGATCATTATATCCTGTCGGTGTACCAGATACCGATGACTATGCATAAATCACTTGCTCGCCAGTGAATGTTGCTGATACTCCAAAATGCCAGAGTTGATAAGTGTTTAGTAGGTGTTGACATCAATGACAAAACCATACCAAAATACCAACACTCTATGGGCTAGTTGTTGAGTACACCAGGGCTCGTACTATGGGTAGGTTCCTCCTTATTACCCTCATCCTCTTCCTGTTTTTCCTTCTCATTACCACTGTCCATTCTGGATGTTTCCTTGACCGAGATGTTTTGATTGGAATCTTCTTCTTCTCCTCTTTCCTCTTCCCCCACTTCCTCATCTTTCTAGCTCTCCTCTCTATCAGTATCATCAGTCTCCATATCACTACCTTCTTTTCCCATATACTCAGGATCAACCTCCACATCCTTATGTTTATGGCTTAAATCCATGTCCTCCACTTTGTTCTTTGCAAAGCCTTTTTTAGCCTTTTTACTCTATTTCTGCCCATCCTTGCTAGGCCTAGAATTCTCACTTTTCCTCTTGCCTTTTCTCGGGGACACCGACAGCCTTTTGTTTTCCTGAATCGCCAAAATCTTACAATGCTCATAAATGAGCAAAATAAGACCATAATGTAGCACAAGAGAAGAGGGGTTCTTACTATGCTTGTTCAATGAGCGTGACAGGGACCTGAAAAGGTAATAAGGAAGAGACACCCTTTTCTCATGCCTAAAGTGGTTCAAAAGCACAAAGTGATAGGTATGGACCCTAGTGAAGGGGCCCTCCACATTTTTGTGGTATGTTACGGTGTTCAAGTTGCACATTATAATTATAATTATATAAATTAACATATTTAATCCAATTATACATTATCTTGTAGGTCTTCAAACAAAGGGAAAATTTGCATGTCCAGTTTGTGGCCCAAAGATGAAATCCCGTCATTCAAAAAGTTTAGGAAAGCAGGCGTTTGATGAGTAATTGTATTGTTAAGATCATTTCAACAAAGGCAGTTAGAGATATACCTAAGATTATAAAGCCTCATAATCCAGTAAGTAAGGAATGTCAATTGGGAAAGCAAGTTAGAACTTCTTTTAAGAGAATACATGATAAATCTAATGATATGCTTGATTTGATTCATACTGACTTATGTGGTCCAACAAGGACTAGAAGCTTTCAAGGTGATAAATACTTCATGCTGATAATTGATGATTATTCTAGAATGATGTGGGTGACTTTTCTAAGGGAGAAGTCTAAAGCCTTTGAGAAATTCAAGATCTTTAAAGCAAAGGTGGAAACAGAATCTGGATTGAAAATCAAGTGTCTAAGATCAGATCTAGGTAGTGAGTTCACTTCTCATGAATTTAATGGTTATTATGAGACAAATGGAATTAGGAGATAGTTATTTGCACCCTGGACTCCTCAGCAAAATGGAGTAGTGGAAAGGAAGAATAGAACCATTTTGGATGCAGCAAGATCCATGATGATGGAAGCTAAATTGTCTCACATCTATTGGAGAGAAGTAGTGAGTACATCAGTCTACATATTTAACAAAGGTCATATCAAAGGTGAAACCGGTAAGACTCCTTATGAATTATGGTTTGGACATACACCTACTATTAAATATTTTATAATTTTTGGAAGTAAATGTTATATCAAAAGGGATGACTCAATTGGGAAGTTTGATCCTAGATGTGATGAAGGGATATTTCTTGGATATTTAATTCAAAGTAAAACATATAGATGTTATAACAAAAGATTGCAGAAAATTATAGAGAATGCAAATGTGAAAGTGGATGAGAAATACATAAATCAATTGATATCATATGATAGGGAACCGACAGTGGAAATGATCATAACTAAACCAACAATGCCTCAACTAGTATAAGACACTGAGATAGTTACACCGACACAATCATAAAATTCAACTATGACTAATGATCAGAATAGTGAACCTGAAGTTCAGAAGACACCAAGGTATGTAAGGTTAAATCATTCTGAAGATCAAATCATTGGAGATAGGAACAAGAGAGTTATGACAAGGAGAAGACTGGCAAATGAAGATGTATGTCTTATTTCTCAAATTGAACCGACATTTGTTATTGAAGCTTGTAAAGATAGACATTGGTTAAAGGCTATGGAAGGTGAATTAGATCAGATAGAGAAGAATGAGACTTGGACTTTAGTTCCCCGACCTAAAAATAAGAATGTTATTGGAACTAAATGGGTTTTTATAAATAAAATAAATGAGGATGGCCAATTTGTAAGAAACAAGATAGACTGGTTTGTAAAGGATATTCTCAAACAGAAGGAATTGATTATGGTGAGACATTTGCACCTGTAGCTAGAATTGAAGTTGTTAGACTATTTCTTGCCTATGCAGCTTATAAGAACTATAAGGTCTATCAAATGGATGTTAAATGTGCATTTCTGAATGGTGAACTTGAGGAAGAGGTATACATTGAGTAGGCCGATGGATTTTCACTAACAAATGACAAAGATATGGTTTGCAGGTTAAGGAAAGCTTTATATGGATTGAAACAAGCTCCTAGAGCTTGGTATTCAAGGTTGGATAAATATCTTTTGAAGCTTGGTTTTACTAAAGGCAGTGCTGACAGTATCTATATTATAAGATCATTGATGATGATATTCTAATTATTGAAGTATTTGTTGATGATATCATTTTTGGAGGTGAAGATAAATTGTGCATGGAATTCTCTAATAATATGAAGAATGAATTTGAAATGTCCATGATTGGTGAGATGAGATTTTTATTAGGTTTGCAGATTACTCAAACTGACAAAGGTATTTTTATCTGTCAAACTAAGTATCTAAGGGAATTGTTAAAGAATTTTTGTATGGATAATTCCAAACTAGTAAGTACTCCTATGGTGATAAGTGATAAATTATCTATCAAAGACGCATCTGCACCGGTAAATTAAACAAGGTATAAGTCTATGATTGGTGGATTATTATATCTAACTTAGAATAGACTGGATATTATGAATGCGGTAAGTATTGTTTAAAGATATCAAAGTAATCCTAAAGAAAATAATGAATGTGCAATAAAGAGGATATTCGGGTATTTGCAAGGAACGACACAATATGGCTTATGGTATTCTAGAGATGATAACTTCACTTTATGTGCATATACAGATTTAGATTGGGCAAGAGATACTGATGACATGAAGAGCACTTATGGAGGAGCTTTCTTTCTTGGAAAGAAATTGGTTTCATGGATTAGCAAAAAATACTCATGCATTTCTTTATATATTGTAGAAGTTGAATATGTTGTAGCAACAACTAATTGCACTCAAGTCTTGTGGATGAAGAAAATGTTGAAGGATATCAAGATAAATTGTAGTGAACCAGTAGTTATCTATTGTGATAACTCTATAGCTATTGAGATGTCTAAGAATCTGGTATTTCACTCTAAGACTAAGCACATATAAATAAAATATAACTTTCTAAAGGACAAGGTGGAAGAAAAGGAAGTCAAATTGGTTTATGTGAACACTAAAGAACAAATTGCATATATATTCACTAAATCATTGTCTAAGGAATCATTTGAGTATTTGAGAGATAGGTTAGGGGTATCTACCCCTTTGACAGAGACTTAAGTGATGCAGGTTGGCATTAGTTCGGTATGCGTCATCAACTTTATCCTTTGCTCTGGGTTGATGTAGTGGTGCTACTACTTAGGGGGAGTAGTCAGCTTTGAGATTCACAGAATTTTGATATCTATGTCATATCTTTGGCATTGATGTCAAAGGGGGAGATTTATATGTGAAAAATAATGTTTATGGGAGATATTCATATCAATTTCAGATTGTACTACACTCCTCAAGGGGAGTTGCTGGGATTTTTTAGTTTTTCATTGTTATATCTTCTATGACAAATATTTGGCACTTCTTGGCACTTAGATGTTTTCTTTTTCACATCTATTATTTCTATCAATACCAAAGGGGGAGATTGTTGGCAATATGGAGGAATTTATTATGTGTTGCATTGATGTTTTGTCATTGATGTCAACACTAGCTGTTATGGTTGGTTACCGACAGATAGGTTTTGGTTACTAGTAGAAGAACTTGTGTTACCGGTAAGGGTTTAAGGTTTTACCGACAGAGATTTTACTAAGAATCCTTTATAGAATGCATAAGTGGTGTTGGTGTGACTTCTAGATGGAATTTAGGATGCTGAAGGTAATCCTTGATCATGCCTTGACTAATTGGAGACATTGCTTTGGCGTGGTGGACCCAAAATAGGTTTGGTGCCTATCTAGGTTATGGACTGGTATCATGTTAACGTGTTCTCTACATGTTACCGGGATGTTTTATGGATTGGTTAATGTTGTTTTGGTCTTAAGCCGACATGGCATATCATTGTAATGCGGATGTATGTAATGATCTTATTGTAATATCTTTACGGTGGCTGACCTAATTGGTTTAGGCCTTAGGGTTTGTATAAAATGATGTAAGATCTCATTGTAGATTAGGAATTGTGCTTGTGGAATGTAATATCATATGCAAAGGAGATCTGGTCAATCATATGTGATTGAATTGCATTTATGTAAGAGGTCAAAGACACCCAATGTTGAGCTTAACCGGGACTGTAATCAGGCATAGTAGATGCTATCTCTGGTAGTTCATTCTTTTGGATTGTTGTCCAATTATCTTGAGGTGGTTATAACCTCTTTGTAGTCAGTGAGATTCCTTTGTAATGAGTAGCACGCTTTAGGCAGTGTGCCTTCCTGCATGTGCAAGCCCCTTATTGTATCACATACTTACTACAGAAGTATCATCTAACTGTGGGTAGGCTTCCCATCGTGGTTTTTCCCTTTACCAGGGTTTCCACATACAAATCATGGTGTTATGTGGTATGGTTGCATTGTGTTAATTATCTATTTCATTCTTAAGTTTTACTTCTTACCGGTATCTATTTCTACTATTCCGGTATTCAATGTTTATGTGCTCCGGTTAAAGGTTATAAAAGCTCTATCGGTAAAACCTTAAACCCTTACCAGTAACACAAGTTATTCTACCGGTAACCAAAACCTATCTATCAGTAACCAACCATAATAGCTAGTGTTGACATCAATGACAAAACATCAATGCAACACATAATCAATTCCTTGGTATTGCCAACAAATTCCACGAAGAGTGACACCTTGCCTATGGAAGTTGGAATATAATAGAATTAATCGTCAAGGTAATGTCATTCCATCTAATGGTTTATGTTTGGATTTTTTATTTTTCTATTGTGTTTTGTTTACTGATGATGTAATTGATGATCGTGAAGGTCATCAAGGCATTAATGACCACCTTCCAAAGGGACTAAAAAGTTATCTGAGACAATTTAGTAGGCTGCCCTACTATGAGTAGCTACAAATTGTGCATTTGTTTGATACTATGCATATTGGAAAGAATATAATAGAGACATCATGGAAAATATTGGAGGGAGGGCGTGACAAAGAAAAAATTGTCAAAATTTGTAGTGACATTCAGGAATCCAATCATGCAATGAAAAATGTCATTCAATCAAATAGAAATGGAGACCAAATTAATATAAGTGCCCTTCCTTGGTTATTAATGAACCAACAAAGAAATGCTATTAAATAAGTCATACAAAAAATTTGATTTCCCACAGGATTTTTAGCGAACATAAACAATCTCATATCAAAGAAAAGTGAATTTGGGCCAGGGATGGAAACACGTGATTGGCATACCTTCATTAAGGTAATTCATGTTCTTGTGTATTTACTAAATATTTGTATACTACACATGTACTTTTTATTGTATTATGTTAGAAAACAATCAAAAGATCATTTGATAATTGTTGTAGTACATTCTACCTCTATCTCTCCTAGACAACTTTGACAATAATGTCAAGCAAGTCATATATGATCTTGGAAAATACATGAGGTAAGTAGTGATCTTTGTTCAATTTGTTGTATAGATAATATATGTGATTTGTTTTACTTGTTATGTAATATATTATATATTATTTTGTCAAGTCTTGTTTATATATTTTCGTGTCTTGAATCTCTTCTAGGTGGTTGTCATCTACAAAAATCCATAAAGAATATATAAAATATTGGAAGAGAAAAATTCCTCATTTAATGTGTGAAATGCAAAAGTGTCTTACCTTCAACTTTTTTCAATGCACAAGAACACTACCTGATACACCAAGTTGAGGAGATCGAATTGTGTGGACCTGTACACACTTTTTTCAATGTGGATGGTTGAGAGGCACTTAAAATTTTTGAAGGCTTTGGTTCGACAAAGAGCACATCCTGAGGGCTCTATGGTGGAGGGATATATGGTATACCAGACTATGGTGTACATTGCTGAATATCTTCCCCAATTTGCAGCAAACATCCACGTAGATCGCATTTGGGATTCTAACCCCATTAACAAATTCAAAGGGGAGTATTTGATGGGGAAAGGTAGATTGAGGAAAGTGAGAGGTAATTATAAGATGTTATTGTCGTTAATTAATTCTTAATCTTCTAAATAAATCAGTTCTAAATCGTCTATTAGTTATTTGTACAGTTGGTTGGGAGTGGGATGCACTACATTTGTACATTGCAAACAATCTTGATTGGATGACGATGTGGATTGAACAATGTCAACATTCTGGTCGCACACTGTTATGGGAAGGTGTGGCTTCATTGGTTAAAGAAGCTCATTGTAATGGAGATTCCAATGTTACGTAAAGGGAAATTCATTTAGCATATGGTTTAAGAGATAAACAGGTATGTATAATTTAATTAATCACTTGTATGTTTATCAACTCACGATGCAATAATTTTAACATGTTAGACATATTGTAGGTCAAATACCACAAGGCTATGTGATGCAATGGTCATAAATTTCACATCAAAAAGTTGAATGACATGAAGAAAACTTGTGATTCTGGGATAACTACAGTCTTTGAGGTGACCAATATTTCATCTAGAAATGACATACATCCTCAAGAGTCTCAAAATCGATACTATGGCATTTTGGATGATATACTTGAGTGTGACTTTAATTCCTTGAAATTAGTTTTGTTTGTTGTCAAATGGTATAGGCTATGATTGAATTAAAATGATCTTGATAGAATTGTTATTGAACATGATAATGGATTTACAATAGTTAATACAAGGTCATTTGAGCCAGTTGGGGATGAGCCCTATGTTCTTCCAAGCCAATGTGAGAAGGTATTTTACTTAGAGGTTCCACATAAACTGGGTTGGTCATTTGTTGTTAGACATGATCCAAGAGGATGGCTGATAAAGTATGATATGGAAGAAGAAGATACTGAAGAAGTGGAAGATGATGTAGATGATGATGATGATGATGGTATTGTTGCTGATGAGGATGATGATGATGATGATGGTAATGGTGAAGGTGATGATGGTGATGACGATGACGATGACGACGACGATGATGACGATGACGACGACGATGATGATGATGATGATGATGATGATGATGATGATGATGATGATGATGATGGTGATGATGATGGTGATGATGATGAGTTGGATGAAGAAGAAGATTAATGACATGAATGAAATGTATGACATTTTTTGAACTTTGTGTTTATTTATGGAATTTGAACTGTTTATTAGCTATGTGATGGATGGTGATTTAAAATAAATATATGATGGATTACATGTTTATGATGATACATTTGACATTTTTTGAACTTTGTGTTTATTTGTGGAATGTGGATTGTCTATTAGCTATGTGATGGATGGTGATTTATGATACATATGTGATAGATTACATATTTATGATGATACATATGTGATGCCTATGATGCTCAATTACATATATGATGATACATATGTGATGATTATGATGCTCATGATACATATGTATTTATTGTTTATCAAATTAAAAATGTAATGCTTATGATGCTCAATTGTTGGTGCTGATTTCATGTATATATTTTGTGTGATGTTGCCACCCTTGGTGTAAATAGGTAATTGACTATAGACATCATCAACCCTTTAGTTGAGGATCCTGCACAATCTACATAAAGTAAAGGTAAGGAATAAAAAAATATACAATGATTATGATGATTACATATTGTTCAAGTTGTGTACTATGTAATTTTTAGTGTACATATCATGTAATTTTTGGCTAACATAAGATAATTGAATTACATATGCAGGAACCTAAACCCCTTTGATGAGGATCTTGCATAGTCTCATGGATCGACAGGTATAAGTCAATACACCCTATAGAAATAGTTTCTTTTTAAAAAAATACTAGGAAAACAAAGTTCCTCAGTTCTTCAAACCTTGACATTAGCAACAGATCTAATACAGTTATCAACACTTGAGGCCCCAGTTGGACTTATTCAATTTTTAATCTCAACGTCAACTTTAGGGCTGACTTCTTCATCAACATTACCCTCATTTGCAAAATATCTCTCTCATTACTAACTAACTTTCTCATTTTATGGAGTTCAGGTACCACCAAATAGGTATTTGCCAGATTTGTCTTCCTCGAGTGAGGGAAATGTAGGAATAGTCAACAAAAGTGAGACATGTAGTAGGTCTAAAATAGGGAGATCAATTAGAGGTCAAAAGATTTAATAAAAAATTTAGTAAACACATGTAATTTTTCCTTGCTCAAGGGGGGTCATGTTCTTATGATGATGAGACCAAAGGTGACATCGAGGTGCCCTTGAGGTGCAAACATCTAGAGAAATAATTGGTACCCAAGGAACTTCCTCCAATAAACATCGATTTTTTTGTTAACGAAAGGATATATCGCATAACACCTTCATCGTTACATGGTTTGGGCCTATTTTCCATGGATGACATAAAGGTCTATTACAACAAAGCTGGTGAATTGATGGAGTATGTCAGACCTTGTTATAATTACAAAAATTGGATGCAGATTGTTCGATATAAAAAAAGTATGCATAGGTATGCACTATCAAAAAATTATATACAAAAGAAAGATAATGATCAAAGTAAATGAGTGGCTGTATACATTGATGGAAGGCCAAAATAAATAGGGAATATTTTAGGTTTTTATAAATAGTATGTGACCTGGGTCAACTAATAAGCAACCCAATTACATATTTGAGGTGCACGAGGCAAATCGTGTATTCATATGTGCGATAAAGTCAATAAGTGCAGGTGAAGAGCTGCTAATCAATTATAATTTGAATCATATAGATACAAACAAAGTTACTAACATGGGGGTGGTATGTACTATATACCATTTAAACCAACCTCCCATTAATGACTCCAATATACCATCTTATTATTAAGTTTTTTTGCTAAGTCTATTGGTTTCATTTTGCTAATGTGTTTACATTTAATTCTTTGTCACAAGGTGACCAAGATCCATCACATAGCATAGACAGGGATGTAGGTCTCGACACTTCTACCGAGCAGGAAAACCTCATTGTAATTGTACAAATTAGATAGAAGCAAACTGTTACATTATTATGTTATTTTCTTGAGAGTTTTGGAGTAATTTTGATAGTGTTAATAATATTCTTGTCATAGATGGATATTCGGGGAAAGGGAAAGGAACCTCCCTTACATCAGCACCTCAGCACAGTATTAAGTGATGAGGACTATACAATTTCCACAAACCTTGTAGAAGTGATAAAAATATATATCACAAAAATTAATAAAGAGATTGTTGCTTTGGTATGCACGATCACTCAGACTGATGAGATAAATTATAGGGTGAATCAATTGATGCAAACAATAAAAAACATGCGAGTAAGCAGTAATGAATGGTTTAATCATAGCAAAAAGTTCAATAATGGTTTATATTTTATACTCTTTTATGTCACTAACTAAAATATGTACATGTTGTTTTTATAGAATTTCATGTGTGATCATCAACCTAGTGGACATGATCAGGGTATTGCAGGTGATGACCATGTTCTATACATTAAAACTAATCCTTCTTTGGACTTGTGAACTTGCTTTTTTAATTCTAGTGTTATTTACACATGCTTTTCCCTGTCTATACTATTGCTCTCTCTTTAGAATGAATAATAATCAGTTTTGTGTGTATATATGATTGTAATAATAGTTTATTAAACTGTTAATAAAGCATGTAGTTGCACAATTAGAAGTTCTCATTTGATCTGATCTGATCACTTGTATTTTAATTTACTATTATTAAATTATATTTTAGAGTAGGGACATTACAAAGACCAATAAAAGACCAATAAGACGACGTGAATTTTGACAACATGAGATAGCACATTGAAGCAATCTAAATAAAAAGATTTCATGGACTATCTTTTGTAAGGACTATAATATTTTATCTCTTACACTGCCCTCTTGTCACAAATTTACATACCTTTATCCTGCATCAAAACCTACCTTCATTATTCTCCTTCATATTGTTGTATCATTAAGATTAGTATCAAACACTTAATAAAGGTTCATATTTCTTTACAACTCTTAATAAAGGTTCATCCTTGTTTACAATACTTGTAGTTTTCATATATTTAATGTATTATTCTTCAGGTGTTGCCAATGTTCTTGTGGAAAGGCTACCTCATTCGAGGTTATTGCCAATTGCAATGGCAGCAACAAGCAGCATGCAGACGTCCTCTACTACTCGTCATGTTGACCCACCCATTGTTGGTAGATCTCTCTTTTTCTCTCTCTTTTGTTATGTGTTTATTTTCCTTGAAGTGTTCTTTCTTGGGGCCATTTCATAGTGGATTTATTTTTTATAGCAGGAGATGCACATGAGGATGCGCTAGAGGTGAATACTAGTGATACCATACCATCATTTCCCAGATCTTCTCGTATTGCTAGTATGGGAACGTTGCAGACCATATTGGTTATGAGAGACAAAGAATTGATTCCCTTGAAGATACAAAAGGTTCTAGGTACTTTAAAATTAATATTATATAGTGTAATTGTAATTTAGTTACTGATCACTTGTTTTGGACTAATTATCCCATGATTTTTTTGTAGGAAATGATATTTTTTATAAAAATCTTAATGACATTGCATTGCAGATGTTTGGGCCCACCATACGTAAAAGGTGGAACATCATATGTGACCTAACCCTAATCCACTATTTTTATTTCAATCATTTCTAGAATAGTTTTCCTTTGATCCATTTCTTGATCTATCTTAAAGGTAGTTTCAGTTCATTTGTGAATCTAATAGGTTTTTTTTTTCTTAAAAGGTGGAATGACCAAGAAAACAGGTTAAAAGATGAACTCACAAAACGTATGGTTGAGTTGTTTGGAAATGACACATTCAAAAAAACCAAGCTCCTTGAAAAAGTTGGCACATATCTAAAGTATGTGAGGGACTAGTACATGACACATTTAGAGAAGAACGTAAAGTACGAGTGTCGCCCCATGATTCCAGAGAGGGAATGGAAGGACCCAATTTTAGATGCGAATGAGAAAGTCGAAAGGAAAAAAGGAAATCCACCACTAGATGCCAGAAGAAGGTATGTGATACTATTAAGAATGTAATTATATACTAATTCCTCTTTATATTTATATAATCTAACATATTTCAAACTTTTCATAGACTAAGTGACACGTCAAAGGCAACCAAGGCAAGACAAGAAAAGCATGAGCAATACAAACTTGGCTCTGGTGGTTATATGAAACTTGCCTCACGAATTGTAAGAATTTGTAAACGAAATATCGTATCAAAATATTTATAAATTGCAAACAATTTTTTTTTAGCAAACAATACAAGCAAAATTCATGATACTAAGCAAAAATGTAGGGCTTTGAATTCAATAGAGCACCCACAAATGATGCCAAGAGAATTGCCAACCAGCAAGGCTATACAGTCGTGGCTGAATGACTACAAGAATTGAGTGGGCAAACATGAGATTTTGGTGCATCTTTCACATAGGTAAATAAGCTATATGAAAATAATTTCAAATTGAATACCTTACTAATAACCTATTTGATGTTAAGTTCCAACATAAAATGAATTTATTTGTTTTAATTAAGAAAGCAATTATAACAATGTGCATGACATTGGAATGTAGCCTGATAATCCTGGAACACAAGCTCCACATGAAGGTCTGGATGTGCATCCCAATAGTGGAGGTATTCATTTTCTATTCAAATTTTTTATGTAATTATTAATACAAATAAACATCTTAAATTGTAATTGGTGTAGAAATTTATGTAACCTTGTTTGTTAATATTTTAGAGCATGTATTCAGTGGTGACCAAGTGGAACATGATCCGGATAGACAACACCAAGAATGTGATGTTCCCCAGTCAGGTAAAAAGGACTACTGTTATTCATTTAAACATTTTTAATTGCAATTGGTGTATTGATTAATGTAACCTTTCGTATTTCAACTCCAAAGGATCTAGAGGGTGTTCAACATGTTGAGGTTGAGGCTAGACAAAAAGATTTCGAAGATGATGTGGCACCATCAGGTAAAGAGCTCCAGGATTATGTTCTTTAAATTAATGAAATACTTGTAACAAAAATTAAAAAATGATTTGAATTTTACCCATTTCTTTGTTATTGCAGAGGACCCCCCTTTGCATCAGTGTCCTCATCCTCAAAAGAGGACTAGGCATACATCAAGATCATGAGCAGAGGGCAAAACATCTGAAGAGGGGGGAAGTGATGAAGAAAATGATGGTCCACTTAGACTTTTCATAGCTTCAAAAAATAAATAAAAAAATGATTGTAATCTACATTATTTGATAATAACTGATTTTTCTGTGTTAATGAATATACTTATGTGCTAATGAATGTTAATGAATGATATGTGTTAATTAATATTGATGAATGTTGTGTGTTAATGAGTGTTAATGAATGTTATGTGTTATTGAATGTTATGTGATAATGAATGAATGTTATATTTTATTAATCGATGAAACAATGAATGAATGTTAGATGTTAATGGGGAATTTAGAGTGATGTTAGGGGGGGAGAGGGGCCAAATGAGCTTCCACCTTCATGTGGTTGGCCCTATTAAGTAGATAATATTAAACTATTCTTGAAACCAAGAGAAGCTCAATAAGATAACACACTTTTAAATATTTCATTATGTTGCACAGTTAATCTTATTGAATAATGTATATCGAATCTTAATTGCAGGGTCCAACAGAGCCAACATGAACAACAACACCACAAGTAAGTGGTTTATTTCTTAAGTTTTTTTTTTCATGATAATATGGGAAGGTTCATCTACTATGTTATGTGTAACTATGAAGGTGATAAATTTATATTTTTTGTGATTCTAACATTTATTTTTTGTTCCAGGTGGATGACTTGGAAGAGGTCAGTGATTACTATCAAAATAGGGGTCGCTTTGATGAACTCATATCTGTGTTTGTGATGAGCAGCAGCACTGGAAGGAACTTACATATTTATATATTCAAGATGATGAATATGATAATGCTGCCACTACTATCATGAACCATTCTCCAGAGGCATGAGATCATATGCAATTCAAAGATGTTGTAGTTAAAGTGGCCAAGGTCGAATTGTACTACAAAGTTGTACACTTTTATTTGCAAGAACACCCAGATCTTATTAATGACCTCTTGAATGTCCTTGCCCTTAGGGTAGACCACACACTAGTGGTTGACATCATGCGTAAGGTATGGCTCTAAACTCTTTTTTTCTGTTACTATTTTTAGAATTACTGAGATGTCTTTCACTTGGGTATTAAGTTTTTCTAGATGTTCTCTTTAGCAACTATTTAGTTTGGAAAAATTTCATGACTATCTTTTGTTCTGTTGTATTTGTTATCCACGCTGGACATCTCCGTCTTGTGAAGCCGTACATGGTTGCAATACAGAGCAACAATGTAGCTACTATTATTGAGGCTTTGAATGAAATTTATGTAGAAGAGGAAGATTATGATAGGCTTTGAGAATCTATAGATATGCACGATAACTTTGATCAGATACGGCTTGCTCAGAGGGTGAGAGGAACTTCTCTATTGGTTCTTTCATTTAAGTTAAAATGGGATGTAAGTTAGCATTTGAATAGTTTTGTAATGATCTTCAATTTCAATTAGGTAGAGAAACATTAACTTCTTGAATTCTAGTTAAAGGCTTTTCTATAGCGAATTTTCGAGGAGGCAAATGATTCTTGAATTCTATCTGGTTATATTTATTGCTTGCTGAAAATTATGAAATGCTTACTTATAAATGTTTATGAAGTTGTGCCTGTATAAATTAAAAGTATGATTCCTTGATGAAGATTGCTTTTGAAAATACCTGATTTAATTATATTAGATCAACAATAGACCAGTGCCTTCATCCCTTACTAATTTCATACTATTTCAAATTGAAATATCCTATGTATAGCCATGGAGTCAATTTTAATAACTTGTTTTCAAAACAAGACCATCACATCGAAAGTATCTATATGGATTGTAACTAAAATATAAAATGCAGTTAGTCTTATTGAATTTTAACTCTGCTCTAAAAGACCAGTAAGACAATTTGAAACTTGCCAACCAACCTTTCAAACTGATGCTCAAATTGGAAATTAGTCTCAATCACAATAGCATAAGATAGCACATTGACACAATCTAATAAAATCGATTTATCACATGGAACTAATCAATCAATTGAAAAGTATATACCATTCAGAATGAAGAATACTTGAAATTTATATTGAAAATAGATAATCAAACTAGTTGATTTCAATATGTATCATCCATCAACTTTGATATTTCCATAAAACAAACTGCATAAGTGTTGTATAAAATTCTCCTGATAAGATCATAAAACTTGAGGTATCTCCCCCACTTGTTCTAAAAGATCCTCCATTTATAGATGATGATTTAGTTCAAAAGTGAAAGAGCATACCCTTTCATTAAAACTAAAACTAACAAAAACTAACTAAAAACTAACTTCCTAAAAATTGTCTTTACAATATGAACATATTATAAAAAACATAGAAAAACATGACTTTGGGCTCCAACTTAGACATCAGGTCTAGTCTCCCAGCATCTTGCCGTAGTTTTGGATATGATCCAAGTACTTCTCTGACTTATATGTGTCTGCATCGTGGATGATATCCCTGACAATGACTTCTAGTGTGACAAAGTTTTCCATTTGTTTCATAGTCTCTTTCAATTCAATTCCATCAATTTAGGCAATATCAAGGGCGACATTGAGAAGACTATGACATTGTGAGATCCATACATCTTTATCCTTTAGCTCACCCTTCTGATCAGTTAATTGTGGGAAAACATGTTGAACAATGTCTTTGCATTCATCATATTTAAATTGTAATTGTTCATGAAATTTGTTGTGTTTAGCTTGTTGTGTTTAGCCAACAACCTCTTTATTTTTTCAATTTCTTTTTTTTCCTCTTTGGCCATTGTTTTGTCATGCAACCTTGTTCCCAATCTGTTTGAAATTCTGTTGTGTGAAACTACATTGTCCATGTTCTTTTGAAACACTGTCCAAAATTCTTTCAGAAAGCCTCGTAAAACATCAAATCTTTTAGTTAGTAATACATCAGTAGTATCTGCCCTCACACTTTGCATCTATTTTAATATCCTTTTATCTTCTTGTTGCAAATCCTCGCATTTTTTCTTCCATTGAGAGCTATTAGAAGTAAGAACCATTGGCACCTGTTGCCCACTTCTCCTTAGCATTTCTTCATACAATGCCTTGTACTGGTTCCTCTCCCTCACTACTCTGACCATATGTGCTTTATTGAATTTTGAAATATCCACTACTATATCAACAGAAACAATAGGATCAATTTCACCAACTTTAAGTTTCATCATATGGCCAAAGGCCTTGTCAAAATCAATGATCTTTGGTCTCTTGTGGGGAGGGCACAAATCCCATAACCTCAAATATCCCTCATCCTAATCAAATCTTGAACCAATAAATACATCATTTACACCTTGTATGTCCAATTTGAATTCCTTGTTTTCTGAATGCAATAAACTATCAAAGATAAAAGAAACACTGAGGTCCCATCTGGGAAACAAAATCACCCCAGCCTATGTAAGAAGTTGCCTCCCCTTTTGAGGGGTCATTGTGGTTATCTCTGCATCAATTTCCTCTTTTAATTTCTTTAACAACTTAGCCTTATTATGAGGTGTTATGATGGGAATAGAGTCCCTCAATTTCTTCCCTTTAAAATTGTATAAGAATGTTTTAAATTTTTTGGAATGAATAAAAACATCATCAGCAACAAAAGAAGAAAACTCCTCTACCTGAGAGTCAACATGAACTTCTAATGCTGTCTCTATTTGGCCCTGCATGTCTGGCTCTTCTTCCTTCTCTGACACTTGCCATATAGAGACAACTACATTCTCATCAGATTCACTGTCTACCTCCTCCTCCTCAGTTTCAATTTCCTCGAGTCTCCATCTCTTTTCTGCTAGTTCATTATTCAGTTGATCAATTACCTCTTTGGCCTCTGCATCCTCCATGTTCCTCAAGATATCTTCAACCTCAATACTGACATGCAGATAACCTCCCAAGTTCTACCTCTTCTTGCAAGATGAAATGTATCCTTCAGGATCATAGTTTTTCTTGGCATAATGCTCATACAAATTGTATTCTTCTATCAGCTTCTTATCAATTATTTCATAAGCTTTGGTTGACACTATGGTGAAATCACCAAAACTCAGTGTACCAAGTAGGAAGGCTTGCTTATGCATATCTGTAAAATGTTTAGCATTGGACACACACAATTGCCTCACAATCTCTAGATAAGCTATTCTATCTGGTATTAGTTTTGGCAGCATGTAGGGGCTCCCCTCAAATCCATATACTCTAAAACATGTAAAATTCTTATTCACAAACCAGTCCCCCAAGTTATGATCAACAATGTGTCTTTCATCATAATCCCTAGGTCTTAGGAACCTCTTGATCTCGTCAGAGATAGACCCTTCACATGAAATCCCATACATTCAGTACAATGGCATCATGATAAGTTCTTCAAACTTAATATAGTTGGACCTCATTTATCAAGAATCCCAACGAGATGTCCACAATTGGATGGGTTGCTCCTCACATTCCCTATTCTTGGTATTTAATTTTAGGCCCTCATGCCAAAAACCCTTTACATATCCATAAAATAACACTAGATGCATCAATAGTGAATAAAATTTGAAATTGGGATGAGTATCATCCCTAAGGTTTAAAAAACCTTCGTGCAACCTCTCCACCAGATATGCTACATAGTCAAAAGGCCTAGGTTCATAGATTTGTATATCAGAGGCTAACACCAACATCCCAATGCTTGCCAGATCAGGCACCTCCACCCCTCCTACTTGCCCACATGACATAAATGTGTACTGCAAGTAGTGTCTGAACAAATCAATGCTGAATGGTGGTCCGTCTTCCTCTATTAATTTTCCTGCCTACCTCTTGTGAATGGAAAATTTCCAGCCGGTATATGTAGTGTCCATTCTGAGGTATTCTTCCTTCAACTCCCCAAAGGACAAGGGCTTATTAGGACTGGGGTCTAAATTGAAAACCTCGTTTATGGTACCCGCAAAAAATCTAATAAATGCTTCCCCATTTAGGAGTGAATGCACCTCTTCACTGAATTATAATTCCTCACCAAAACTTCTAGAAAGCTTATGTTTACAAAATCATTGGGGACTGTTAGCTTACCTAAATTTCTCATCCAAGGATTGTAGAGCGGCATCTCCTTGCTCCTTCTCAAATAGTGGAACATATATAGTTCATGTCCCCTTACCTTGTTCTAGACATCTCCGACCTCTTTGTACTTGTCTTCTAATTGGTCTCTCCCTAATAGGTGCTACTTCGACCTTCTAGATTTTGGGCCGGGTGCCTGCATTTGGTCTATCATGTCCTAGTTTAACTTTCTGACTAGAGCAACTCTTTAGTTTTTCCTTTCTTCTCCTTAGAGTCAGGGCTCTTAGCCGCCCTCTTCTTTCCTATTGAGCTTGAAGTTTCCATTTCTGCAATTACAATCTTCTGCTCTATTTTTCAAAGGCGCAATGTGTTCTATTTGTGTATTCTTCTTTCACCAACGCAGTATTTAGTCAAGGCAATTTCTAGTTTCATAAAATTCTTTTGCAATAATGAACTTCTCATAAAATTTTCCTCGTGCAAACCATAGATGCATATCTACTGCAAGTATTAAATAGAAGACTTTTAAAAATTTTGGTTTTGAATTCTGATATGATAACAACTCGTCAGCATATGTCTCTCTGATCAATATTTTCCTTTTGGCACTCTCTGAACACCCCTTTATCTACTTTGACATCTTACTTTCTCTTATTAGGATACCCTAAGCTGATGACTCCTTTTCCTCCTTATAGACATATCTTAAACTGATATTCTCATTGGGTGTCAAGTGAGCTCATTTAGCATTATCGTGATATCCATTGTTTCCCTGATGGGATTCACCATTGACATAGATCTTCCCTATGCAACTAGATCTATCGCCATGAGTCTTCCCGATAGTGTCTTCACTCCGCTCAATTAGTCCACTCCATCGGGTATCGGGGTAATCCAAAATGAAACATACCGAGCAATGTCTTCCCAATAGAGTATGTTCCATCGGTATATATTTCACCGATGATTTCTTTAGGCATCGGGGTGGCTCAAAGTAACACATATCAATTACTTTGGCTATACCAATGCAACCGGCTTCATTGCCATGAGTCTTACTGATAGTGTCTTCACTCCACTCAATCAGTCTGCTCTTTCATCGGGTATCGGGGTAATCCGAAATAAAATATACCGATAAGCAAAATCTTCCTGATAGAGTATGTTCCATCGGTATATGTTTCACCGATGATTTCTTTGGGTGTTGGGGTTGCTCAAAGTAACACATACCGATCACTTTGGCTATACCAATGCAACTGACTTCATTGCCATGAATCTTCTTGATAGTGTCTTTGCTCCGCTCAATCAATCCGCTCCTTCATCAGGTATCGAGGTAATCCGAAATGAAACATACCGATAAGCAAAGTATTCTCGATAGAGTATGTTCCATCGGTATATGTTTCACTGATGATTTATTCGAGTGTTGAGGTGGCTCAAAGTAACACATATAGATCACTTTGGCTATACTAATGGACTCTTCTTTTCACCACTCTTATTGGTATAAGTCTTACCGATACCCTCATCAGCTATTGGCAAGACAATTCTCCACTACTGCCGCTAGTGTTTACTATGCCGATGGGTCATATCAGTATAATTTTTTCTGATGCATTAATTCTCCTCAACTTTTCTTCTTGATCAGTATAACGTATGCCAATGAGTACAACTCCATCTTTCTATGCTCTCTCATCAATATATGGTATCTCGATGCCTCCTCACCTCAATCAGTTGATTGAGAACTTGCAGAGGAATTGGTGGTCTATTTTGTGGAATAGGTATACAATTGGTAAAACATATAGTTGGTTGTTCTCTCTCACAGGGTAAAGTATATTTTGAATTTTCATTTTGGATTGGGGCATTGAAATGGGGCTTACTTTTGCAATTTGGAACTGCAGGGTAAGAAAGAATGATTTTCTTCATGCTTGTTCATATGCTATGACTTGATTAGACCAGATGTAGCTTTGGAACTTGCCTGGATGAATAATATGATTGACTTTGTGTTTCCATACCTACTTCAGGTTCTTGATATACTCTGATGATTCTGTGAATATTTTAATTTTCTCTTTAATAAACATTTTAAATCTTCTACACAATTAAATAACTAATATTCAAAGAGTTTTTTTTTCAAAGTTCATTCGAGAATACATGAAAAAAGTTGATGAGCTTGTCAATCAAGGACAAGTTAGAGGCTGTCCAAGAAGAGAAATCCAAGGAGAAAGAAGAGAAAGATCTTGTTGCTCAACAGGTATGCATTTTGCTTAATTGAGCTTCACGTAGCACTTGTTCTACTCTACTGATGGTTTTTAAAAATTCAAAGAAATATGCGCCTATTTTGTTTACAGAATATAGCATTTTAAGAGCATAATTAAGGAAATTATAGAAAAATAGCATTTTTCAAGAAATTATAGAAAAATTATGTGCTAACATATTGCACTCTCTAAAAAGGATAATCTTTACAAGGATGCAATGGAAACTAGTTCTCAATCGGGTGATCGTGAACTTGTAGAGGAATTGCTGGTGTATTTTGTGGAACAAGTTAGAGGTTGTCCAAGAAGAAAAATCCAAGGAGAAAGAAGAGAAAGATCTTGTTTCTCAACAGGTATGCATTTTGGTTAATTGAGCTGCAAGGAGCGCTTGTTCTACTCTACTGATGGTTTTTAAAAATTCAAATAAATATGTGCCTATTTTGTTTACAAAATATAGCATTTTAAGAGCATAATTAAGGAAATTATAGAAAATAGCATGCACATTTTTAAGAGCATAATTAAGGAAATTATAGAAAAAATATGTGCTAACATATTGCACTATCTAAAAAGGATAATCTTTACAAGGATGCAATGGAAACTAGTTCTCAATTGGGTGATCATCTTGCAGAGGAATTTTTGGTGTATTTTGTGGAACAAGTATTTTTTGGAATGAGTTAGAGGTTGTCCAAGAAGAGAAATCCAAGGAGAAAGAAGAGAAAGATCTTGTTGCTCAACAGGTATTCATTTTTCTCAATTGAGCCTCAAGGAGCACTTGTTCTACTCTACTAACAGTTTTTAAAAATTCAAATACATATGTGCCTACTTTGTTTATAGAATATAGCATTTTAAGAGCATAATTAAGGAAATTATAGAAAAATAGCATTTTTCAGAAAATTATATAAAAATTATGTGCTAACATATTGCACTATCTATAAAGGATAATCTTTACAAGGATGCAATGGAAGCTAGTTCTCAATCAGGTGATCATGAACTTGTAGAGGAATTGTTGGTGTATTTTGTGGAGTAGGTATTTTGTGGAACAAGTTAGAGGTTGTCCAAGAAGAGAAATCCAAGGAGAAAGAAGAGAAAGATCTTATTGCTCAACAGGTATGCATTTTGCTTAATTGAGCCTCAAGGAGCACTTGTTGTACTCTACTGACAGTTTTTAAAAATTCAAATAAATATGTGCCTATTTTGTTTACAGAATATAGCATTTTAAGAGCATAATTAAGAAAATTATAGAAAATAGCATGCACATTTTTAAGAGCATAATTAAAGAAATTATAGAAAAATAGCATTTTTGAGGAAATTATAGAAAAATTATGTGTTAACATATTGCACTGTCTAAAAAGGATAATTTTTACAAGGATGCAATGGAAACTAGTTCTCAATCGGGTGATCATGAACTTGCAGAGGGATTGCTGGTGTATTTTGTGGAACAGGTATACGATTGGTAAAACATATAGTTGTTTGTTCTCTCTCACAAGATAAAGTATATTTTGAATTTTTATTTTGGATTGGGGCATTGAAATGGGGCTTACTTTTGCATTTGGAACTGTAGGGCAAGAAATAATGCTTTTCTTCATGCTTGTTCATATGCTATGACTTGATCAGACTAGATGTGGCTTTGGAACTTGCCTGGATGAATAATATGATTGACTTTGTGTTTCCATACCTACTTCAGGTTCTTGATATACTCTGATGATTCTATAAATATTTTAAGTTTCTCTTTAATAAACATTTTAAATCTTCTGTAGAAATAAATATGTGCCTATTTTGTTTACAAAATATGTATGCTCAACTTTTTCCTCTTTACTTTTCCAGCATCTCCAATGCCTGGCATGGGAGTGGGAATGAGAGGTTTCTTTTAGCTAGGTATGAGTGGAATGGGAATGCCTCCCATGCTAGCTTATGGTATGCCACCTATGGGTGGCTATTGATGGGATTGGAAAACTTAACGTGGGACACAATTCTTCAATCATACATGGTTTTTTGAGGCTGATCTTCGAGTGGAAAGATTAGATTGTCAAATTGTTTTTATTGTCGTTTGGTTGGTTGATACAAAATAATGAATCTTTATTATTATCATATTGGTCAATCAGTTCAAATCTTTCCATCCACCAAGCATTCGATGCCTGAACCTTCGCATGATTAAATTGTCAAATTGTTTTTATTGTTGTTTGGTTGGTTGATACAGAATAATGAATCTTTAGTATTATCGTACTGGTAAATAAGTGAAAACCTTTCCATCCACCAAGCATCTGACGAGGATGTTGTATGTTCGATAGCATCCTCATTAGATAAGTAGTGAGAGGGCATCAGAATTTCGATGCCCACCCAATTTATTCTAGTGACTATCAATTTTTGTCGACGACTAAGTAGTGAGGGGGTGTTGGCATTCCGACACCCACCCAATTTATTCTGATGACTCTCAAGTTTTGCGAACAACTAAAAAGTGAGGGGCCAGTAGAATTTTGACACCCACCCAATTTATTCCGATGATTTATCAAGTTTTACCGATGCCCGGACCATCGCACATACAACATCCTCATTGGTGTGGATGCCCTCATAGTCGTCGAACGTTCGATGACTAAACCTTGACAGGGCCATCTAAATTTAGATGCCCAAACCATCACACATTAAACATCCTCATCGGTGCAGATGCCCTCGTTGCCGTCGAAATTCTGATGGGGCCATCTAAATTTAGATGCCCGAACCATCGCACATACAACATCCTCATCAGTGTGGATGCCCTAGTTGCCATTGGAATTCTGACGACATCGATTTTTAGTGACGGCTAAGTAGTGAGGGGGCCGTCAGAATTCCAATTTATTTTGATGCCTTAGCCATCAGAACATTACCTACAAGGCATTGGAATTTTGATGACTTATCGAGTTTTACCGATGGCTAAGCACAGTCATGGCCATCGTCGAAAGAGTCTTGGACTTTGTTGAAATTCTTATGGTCTTGAGCACCATCGGAATGTCTGAATACAAGTTTTTGACGGTGTTGCTCATTGGCAGTCCGATGAATTGTAGTCAAAATCCCAATGAACTGCCATCTGAATTTGAGGCCAAATATGGAATTCTTAACACCTAAAACTAGACATCACTTGCACACATGCATGAGGATGAGTGAAAATAGAAAAACATAGCTAGACTATTCCTACTATCATCTCCAACATGGATCACCTAGAAAAACATACCTAGAATGTGTATCCACGTGTTCTTTCATTCTTCTCATGGATCACCTAGAAAAACACATCTACAATGTGTATCCATCCTTCCTTCTTTCTTCTCATGAGCTCATAGATTTTCTATTTTAAATTCATGGATGATGTGTGCTCTTTCTCTTTTATGTGATCACTTTTGTTCTTGAGATGGTATTTTTCAAGAATGATATTAATGGTTGAGACATTTTGATATCGAGGTCTCTTTGGCTAGTTGACTTGAGGTCTTGTTTTGGTTTTTATATTTTGCATGTTGTGTGTCCTTTTTTGTTTTTTTCTCTATTGGTCTTTGTTTGTATTTTTTCCCTTGTTTTGTGTACACTTGCATGTGTTTAAGTGAGTTAAGATCCTAAGATTTGGGGGCTTGGTTCCTCAAAATTAGTGATGTTTTATACTCCTTGTGATTATGCTTCTAATTTCTCTTGTCTTTCATTTCCTTCATCTACTTTACTGCAAGTATTTGCATAGGCTCATAATCCTGTTAAAGTGGGGGCTAAGTGTAGAATTATAAATTGTCACTTGGCCAATTTACATCTCATATTTGTTCCCCTACTTTAGTGTGTTCTCTCCTCATCTTCTACCTTGGTTTGTTATGCTCCTTATATCTAGTTTTGATACCATGTACACCCACTAATTGATTTCTTGGAGGGGTGTCCTTCTTCCTGGGGCTAAATTGATGTCTGTAACTGGGAAGGACTAGGGCATTGCCACCTTGGTCCTATGACTAGAGTACCCTCACCCTAGTCTCTATTATTTGGGTCCTACTTTCAAGTGGGAGATGGACCCTATCTCTCTGGCAAGAATTCAATTTTGTGGCTCTGCATGACCATTGGAGGTACTCCTAATTGGTAAATGACCTAGATACCCTTATATAATGACATTAATCAAATCATTTCAATCCCAAGACTCCAAGCAATCAAGCATCAGTGCATGTGTGAAGCATTCATTATCAAGCATTTTCAGAGATTTGCAAGGCTGGATATTCTTCATTCAACCATTGTGGAGGAAAATTATATCATTCATATGCAGGCATGTGTGTGTGATTAGAGTTTTTTCATGTTCATGTCATTTTATACAACATATGTGATTACATTCAAGAAGCACAACATCATCATCAACAATTGTAGATTTGAGGTATATCTCTCCATAATTTATTTTAGTATTTGCATTATTTCATTCAAGGTTAATTCCTAAACTAGGTTTTGAATTAGGCAAATCCCTTTTCCTAACCATTTTCCCTTCTCTATTGTGTGTAGGAATAGATACGAAGCTACAATTTTTAGGATTAAAATTATTCATAGAGATGATTAGATTCCCTATTGGATGGTGAAACATTTAGAGAATGAGTGATGGGCATTCTGGTCCCAATAATTCAGGATGACCTTTTGGGAACAAATTCAAACACTCACATATTGCTTAGATCTAGGTTCATGGCTCTGTTTGACAATTTTAGCTCACCATTTATGTATAATTACTTCAATTTCAGCACATTTATACTAATTTCAACATTTTCACAATTTAATTTAAAAAGAGGGAATCAAATTCCAACCAATGAGTCTAATCAAAATTATTTGTCCTATCCTTCTTGGTTTTAGGCTAGACCTATTGGACTCACCCCTCTTTAATGTAATTGATCCCTAATAAAAAATTAGTGGTTTTACTACATCATTGGGTGAAACCCTAATTTTTCACCTATTACAGTTTGATGCATTATCTCCTATATATGAGGTGTGTGAGATGGAGGTTGTGTAAGAGTCTTACAACTATTGAGTTACCTCTAAATTTATGCTTGGTGATACTCCTGTGAAAATCTTGCTCTGCGTGTATATTGTGGTTACTGATTTTTGAATAATAAATTAGGTGGCTTTTGGAGTGAGGGGTTTTTATTCCAAAAAGGTTTTCTCCACATAAATTATTATGTTGTGGTATGCATGCAATTTATGTTTATTTATTTTAAGTTTCTATACATATTGTGAGGATTTGTAATTTTTTTTACATTACTCTCCTCTCAAGATTAGTTTAGGAAGTTGTTTCACTATCTAACTTCTTTACAAGTGGTATCAAAGTCTTCTCACCTTTGGTTTTAGTTGTGGGTTGTTAGGGTCTTTGAACTAATCCAAATTTGAGTGGGGGCTTGTGTAGAAGATACTTTTTTATCTTGTTGCAAGAATTATCAGATGGCAAGTTTGTTAGGGAGAATAGAGATGGAGAGATTTTCAAGAAGTAATTTTGAGATGTGGAATTTGAAGATGGAGGATATGCTAATAGATCAACATATGTGGGCTGCTATTGAAAAATGTCTCAAGACCTTCAGATCCTATTGCAGCTACTCAATATGATATTATGGACTGTAACTTGATAAGGGTCTAATCAGATTATGCTTGGTAGACTCTATTCTAATCAATTTCCATGGAGAGAGATTTGTAAATAAGCTATGGAATAAGCTTGGTGAGATGTATCAAGCCAAATATTTATTGATTAAAATTTTAGTAAGGAAGAAATTGCATTCCTTGAGAATGGAATAGGATAGAAAAATTACAAACCACCTAGAAGAATTCAATATGTTGGTGGCTCAATTTACATTTATTGGCATCAAGATGGATGAGGAGAAATATTAGATTTTTCTTTGTTCTTTTCTTGATTCGTGGGATTCTATTATTATGGCTATCAATAGTACTTTTGTTGTTTTAAAGTCTAAAGATGTGGTGGGTACCTTTCTTGGTGAAGAGATGCAAATGAAGGTATCCATTAGTTTGAAAAAAGTCCTAATAGTTCATGGAAGACCTAAGGAAAAAGGTAAAAAGAATGAGAAGTGTAATAAATCCAAGTCTAGAGGGAGATCCAAATCTCTTGGAAAGTCCAAGTCATTTATTGGAATTGCGGTAAATCATGACACTTCGATAAGGATTGTAAAGAAGAAAAGAAGAAGAAAAAGGAGAAGTTTAATTTTTATTTTGAGTTTGAGAAGGAAGAAGGTGATGCATTCATTATATCTTTGACCACTCATGCAAGTAATGATGCATGGTTAATTAACTCAAGTCCATATTTTCATATGGATTCCAATAGAGATCGGTTTTTTAAATATGAAGAATTTAATTTAAGTAAGGTGTACCTGGGTAAAGATTCTCATTTAGATATTGTTAGTCATGGTAAAGCTAGAATTAGGTTTCCTGATGGTAGAATAAAAAGGAATAGTGGCATGTTGCATATTCTTGAACTAGCTCAGAATCTATTGTTTGTGAGCAAATTAATAGATGAGCGTGTGCATGTAGTCTTTTCTAATGTAGGATGCAAAATGGTCAAAGGTGTTATGGTGATTTCTATAGATGTCAGATTTGATGTGTACACTATATAAGATGGGTGCATATACTATTGAGTGTAATGATACTTCTATGAAAATTAAATTTGTGAATACTTCATTGGAAAAGATGAAGGTTTACCTTCGACAAATGGTCATGGATTTTGTGTAACTAATGGTGCTTTTAATTTTGAATGAAAGTTACCTATGGATAAGACTATGTTATGGCACCAAAGACTTGGCCACATTGGATAAAATGATCTAAGTATTAATAATCTTGTCATTGATGTCAAAAGAATATGTCTTTGAAATGTAGAATGGTATGCACCTTTGGGTAGAACAATAATTTATGTGTAGAGGGAAACAGACTATGGGTAATGTTGTTGACCATTTATCACACATTGGTAGTATGGTGGCAGTATCAAGTTCTTATATAGATCAGTGAGAATAGGTTAAGTGAGTAATAGCTCACATGTTTTTGCTGCTTGACTTGGAGCACACGTCGAGGTGACATAAACCGCCAGACACAATATCGTAACCATTAAAATAGACTACCGAAAGAGGCTACGAAGTTGCCATGGAACCATGGGAGTTAACATGAAGTGTTAGGTGCAAGATTGCAATAGTCAGGATAGATGACTAGAGGAGGTTATGATGCGATGGACTGTTAAGAACATGATCTTAGCGGTTAAGATTAACTGTCAGAGGAGGCTACAATATTGTGATCAAACTATAAACAATCATAGGAAATATTGAGCCACATCCTCATGACTTGGAGATGACAGTGGAATGTTAGCCCCTGATGTGGTGAGAGATTTCCATGTGTTGTGTTGGGGCCTACAAAGCTAGAAGCATAGAAGAAAGTGTGACTTCACAAGGTTTCATGATTCAAGAAAAAGTTAGGTCATCACATTGCAACTCAACTACACATGTCCCTGACAGTTTAGGTAAAGTGAAACTAATTCTTTGATGTGACATAAAGAAGAATAACTAGGGAGACTATGCAGGCTATAACGTGATGTGGTGTGTGAAATTGCCATGGTGGCAACAATGACAAAATATTCTTTAGTCAAATCAAGTAGATCAACGGACCAAATTTAAAGGATCTAGAGGACTTATTTTGGCACGATAATTGAGCATTCTGGGAACTTGCACAAGTCAATTTTGATAGCTATCTATTGAATGCAATTGGATAGTTACAAAATGGGATGAATTCTCTATAATTTGATTATAAGAACATAGTGAAAAATGACTTAATGAATGATCCTAATGCAAGCATAAAAAGTTGTATAGATCACATTGTATGAAAATGATGAAATTAGTTATTTTTAGGATTTGTGATGTGGTATTGCCCAACCTTATGGAGGTAAATACAAAGCATAAAAATAGGATGTAAATCAACATAGTTGATGTTATGTTGTAATGAGAAGAAAGATTGAGGAGTTGTAGAGAATTAGAACAAATTCATGAGAGTAGATATTGTTTTATCAATTTGAGCAACATAGAAGGAGAGTTGCAAAGCTGAAAGGGTGTGAACCAAATTTTTGAGACAACACAACTACAGAGGTTCATTTTAATTCATTTTTCTTATTTCATCAAGATTGTAGTCTTCAATATTGTAAAGGGATTGGTGTCCCAAATTTTGAGTAAGTTATTGTAGGGATTGGTGCTCCTTTGGATTGGTGTCCATAAATTGTGGGAGATTGGTATCTCCTAAAGGTTTGTGCCTTTAAATTAATTTTAATCAGTTGATACATTTGTGAGGTTGGATTTGGATGGTAGCTCCAAGCAACTTTTTTTCACTATGGTTTTTTCCATCTTTGGGTTTTCACATATATCATGGTGTTGTGTGTTGTGATTATTGGTATTCACATTCTTTTGCATTATACGGTTAATTACTTGTGAATGCTGAAAAGTATTTTTATAAGTATTTAAGTATATACTAATCCCCCCCCCTTTCTTAGTGTATTTGTATGCTCAACAATTGGTAGCCAAGCTCAGTTCCTTGGTATAGGCTTAACCACCCAAGGTAGATCTTGGTCTTGAACACATGGCTAGTAATGAAGGGACTTCATCTAACAAGGTACCACTATTCAATGGAACAAACTATGCTTTCTAGAAGATAAAGATGTAATCCTACATTTATTCTCTTGGATTTGATATTTGGTAGTCAGTTATGATTGGATATAAACCTCCTACCAATTCTCCATCTACTTTAGATGAGAAGAAGGAATATGATAATAATGCAAAAGAAAAGAATGTCATATTGTGTGGTCTATCAAACTCATAATTTGTCAAAGTAATGCACTATAAAATTGCAGAGGAGATTTGGGACAAACTTCATAGTATCTATGATGGTGATGACATAGTTAAGCAAGAAAAATTGCAGACTTATAGATATTAGCTTGAGGGATTGAAGATGAAGGAAGAAGAATGAATTGCAGAGTATTTACTCAGAGTGGATGAAGTTATCAATTCTATCAGAGGACTCGGTGAAGAGGTTAAGGATGTTGTGATCGTGAAGAAGGTGTTAAGAGATCTCTACCCTCTAGGTATGACTCAAAAGTCTTTGCTATTGAAGAAGCTACAAACTTAGATAAAATTTCTATGGATGAACTATTTGGATCACTTTCTGCATATAAAATGAGAATCAAAAAAGGTGATACATCAAAGGGAGAAGCTACATTTAAGGCCATTGAGGTGGAAGATTTAGATGAAGAAGAGGCCAACTTTGTAAGTAGATTAAGAAGAAGATGAGATAAGTACAAAGGAAAACTACCATTTAAATATTTTGAATGTGGTAAAGTAGGACATTATGCATGCTAATGTAGAAATAAAAAGGAAAATGAAAATCAACCAAAATTTCCTTAGAAAGGAAAGAACCAGAAGAGTCTATATTCCAAAGAAGATAGTGACACCTTTGATGCTAAAAGTAATGTATAAGATGTCATTGAACTTGGAAATTTGGAACATTTATTCATGGTAATTGTTGAGGTTTAGACTAAAAAGAATGATAATGATGAAGAAGAAGACGAGGCTGATTTGGAAGGAGAGCTCATTTATTCCTTGAATGAACTGGATCATATAAGAGTAAAGAATCAAAAGAACAAAAAGAAGATTGAGGAATCTGAAGCACTAATCATCAATCTCAAAACTAAAATTGAAGAAGTAAAGAAGATAGAGGATGATTTGATAGAAAAATTGTAAGCCAAAGAAAAGGAATGTGAGCTACTTGAGGTCGTAGTATTTCTAAGGATGTATGATAAAAACGTTGAAGCCTTGGACAACATGTTGTTTAAACAACAAAAATTAATATCTTGACTGGTCTAGGTTGTTAGAAGGGATAGTGTTCTAACAATGGAATGATAGATAAGAAGAAATGTAAAGACAAGATTGGTGATGTCTTTGTAAAGTATGAGGAGAAAAGGGAAGATGAAGGGAAGACCCAATCATTGCTAAAAAGGAGGATGTGATAGTTGACAAGAAATCTAAAAACAAACACACTAAGCAATTCATTGATGTTATCAGTAAAAAGAGAAGATTCAAAAAGTTCACCCCCTGCCAGGGTACAACAAACATTCAGGTTCAATCATTCTTTTCTTGGTTATTGTTTTTATTATAATAAGTTTGGTCATAAGGCCATAGATTACAGGTTTAACATGAGAATAAACTCTTTCATAGGTCAAAATCCATTTGCACCTCTTATTGATTTCACTATAGTGTGTTATAAATATAAAAACTTTGGTCATATAGCTAAATTTTGTAGAAGTGGTGTCAAGTCTCCCAAGAAAGATAAGAAAATAAATACTCATGAAAAGGAAGAAAAGAAGACTAAATCTAGAATAGATAAAAAGAAAGTAACTAAAAGGGAATGAAAGCTAAAGAAGGAAGAGCAGAATGTAGGGAAATATCTTCTTGTTTAGGTTGTGTTTCATGCACAAGATGAGAATGGTACTCGGTATGTTGACAACAACTACTCAAATCATATGACTAGTGACAAGAGTAAATTCCTCTCATTAAAATAAATGTGCAAATGAATGGTAAGATTTGGATCAAATAGCACTTCTACCATAGTTGGAAAAGGTTCAGTCAATTTTGATAATGGAATTACAACAACACAAAATGTCTTCTATGTTAAATGGCTTAGACACAATTTTCTTGTTGTCAATAAAATCTATTATAATGGGTATAATGTGATATTCCACAAGAAAGGTTGCGATATCAAGAAAAATGGAAGTGTAATTGCTGATGCACATAGAATAGATGGAAATTTGTACATACTTAACAAGCTCAAGGAAAGAAATTGATCCAAATATTTCATGAGTCAAAAGGATGAAAGCGGGCTATGGCATAAAAGGTTGGGACATATGAGTTTTGACAGTATTATCAAAATAAGTTTAAAGAAGGTTGTAAGAGGTATGTCTTCTATCACAAAGCCATCAAACACTGTATGTAAACATTTTCAAATTGGAAAGCAAACAAAAGTGAGCTTCAATACTAAAGAGCATTGAAGTACAAGACCACTTAAGCAGATACACATTGATTTATGTCAACTGTGAGAAAAAAAGGTTGGAAAGGTGAAAGATATTTTATGTTGTTCATAAATGACTTGGGTGTGCTTCTTGAAACAAAAATCAGAAGAATTTGAGGAATTCATAATTTTTAGGCCTATTATTGAAAATGAGATGAACCGTCCAGGGGGTTGAGCTTAGTTGGTTAAAGCATTGAGTTCTCAATGTGGAGACCCAAGTTCAACTCCCAAGAGGGACATCTTTGTGGAATTCTAAGTTGCAACTCTTGGTCTTCCATTGGTTGTATTTGTCACATTGTTTAAAGTGGATTTCTAAGTTGTGACCCTTGGTCTTCCAATTGTTGTTTCTAGTTTGGTGCTCGAAAGGAGCTTGTATTTGTGCTCGAAAGGAGCTAGTATTTGTAATAAACTTTCTCGAAAGGAGCCGCTATTTGTAATAAGTTTGTAATTGTTCTATGATACTTAATACAAAAAATGAGATGAACATATGATTGAAATGTTTAAGGTTTAACAGAGGTGCAGAATTCACATTAGATGAATTTCAGGATTACTATGAAAAACATGATATAAAAGAAAATTTTATGTAGTTACAATACCACAACAAAATGGTGTGGTTGAAAGAAAAAATAGGCCAGTGCAATAAATGTCAAGAATCCTATTGAATGAGTCAAAAAAAACCTGATAAATTTTTGAAGGATGATGTTCATACTGCAATTTATAGTCTAAATAGAGTGTAACTAAGACCAAATAGCTCAAAAACGCCTTATGAGTTATGGACATGAAAGATAGATTCAATTAGTCATTTTAGGGTGTTTGGAAGTAAGTGTTACATAAAGTGTGATGATGAAAATCTTGGAAAAATTGATGCTAGATCAGATGAAGGATACTTTATTGGATATTGCTCAAGAAACAAGGCTTATAAGTGCTATAATATGAGGTTGCATAGAATTGTGGAAATAATACATGTAAAGTTTGATGAGGATTCACTTTGTAGTCCAACACCTGAAGATGACTCGGATGAACCAGAACCAATTCATACTGAGACAATAGTCCAAGAATCAATAAGGAAAGGCACAAAGACACTTTCAAAAGTTGCACAAAGAGACCATCAAGAAGAGCATATTATTGGTGATAAAAATGTCAGTGTGCAAACAAGGAGAAAGATTGCAATGAGAACACAAGAAGTTCAATTTGAAGATGATACTCAACCTGAAAGCTTTACTTTACTTTCATTGGTTGAACCCAAGAACTTCACTGAAGCAAATAAAGATGAGAATTGGGTTGATGTAATGTAAGAAGAACTCAATCAGATTGGAAGAATGAAGCATGGGAGCTTGTCCCTAGACCTAAGGACATGGATGTAATTGGAACCAAATGGGTATTTAGAAACAAATTAAATGAAGAAGGTAAAGTTGTTAGAAACAAAGCTAGACTTGTGTGCAAGGGTTATGCATAGGTTGAGGGCATAAAATTTAAAGAAACATTTTCACCAATGGCACATTTGGAAGCAATCAAAATGTTTCTTGATTTCTCATTTTCAGAGAGCTTCAAAGTGTATCAAATGGGTGTCAAATATGTATTTCTAAATAGAAATCTTGAATAGGAAGTATATATTGAACAACCAGAAGGTTGGTTGTCTATGAAAGATCAAAATTTTGTATGCAGACTTAAGAAAGCTTTGTATGGGCTAAAACAAGCTCCTAGAGCTTGGTATGAAAGATTGGATTCATACCTACAATAGTAAGGGTTTAGTAATTTGTACATTAGAGCTTGAAGAGATCATGAATCGATTGTGGGTGTGTATGTTGATGATATAATTTTTGGGGAAGTAGTGATGATATGTGTAAAGTGTTTGTTGAAGTGATGGAAAATGAATTTGAAATGTCCATGCTAGGTGAGTTGTCATTTTTTTTTGTTTTGCAAATCACTTGAACTGACAAAGGTATTTTTATTTATTAAATGACATATGTGAAGGAAATGTTGAAGAAGTTTAAGATGGAAGATTGCAATCCAGCTGACACACCCATGTTGATAGGGCACATAAACTAAGCAAAGATGAAGATTCTCCATTGGAAGATCAAACAAGGTATAGATAAATGATTGGAAGTTTGTTGTCTATAACTACTCCTAGGCTTGATATAATGTATGTTGTATGCATGGTTGCAAGGTTTCAGATTACTCCAAAGGCAATTCATGTGAGGTTAGTGTTAGCATTCTGGTGCATTTTGTATGACCAGTGAATGATATGGTTGTCATAGTTGGCAACATCATCTTCCAAGTCTTCATAGTCTATCGGTAGTAAGTAGACCAGTATACTGAGGTTAACCAGCTAAGAAATGTGTAGATAGGGTAAGCAGTGAGTAGACTGGCACACAAGAGGACAACCGACAAATAGTGAGTATACCAACACAAAAAAAGTCAACCGGTTAAGCAATGTACAGATCGATATACAGGAGGTGATTGGCTAGGTATATTTTGATCGGTACAACAACAGAGTCTATAATCGATAGACTTGGTAACATTCAGTTAACAACCAATTAAACCGACAGCCTTCTCTAGTCAATCGACAGACTTATCGACATGAACGACTATTTTGACAGAGATTCCTGGAACGATTTCTAGAGAGTGATTTATGACATTGTAACATAATTATGAATCTGATGGTTTGGAGGGAAATTGTGCGACAAAATCAAAGGTTAATAAATTCACTTAATTCTCTTTGATGAGGTTGTTGTTCATGTGAAAAGAGAAATGTGAAAGTGAACATAGGGGGAGAAAAATAGAGTGAAAAGCCGAGGGACAGAGGACCAATAGAGTGAAGAGCCGAGGATCAATAAATCGGCAAAGTGCAGAGCCGAAGGTATATTCAGGAAATCGGTGTTGTGTAGAGCAGACACAACTGGTGCATATAGAGTATGATTTTCAGTGTGATTTGATCAAGCTATCAGTAGCCACTCCAACAAATCATCTTTCTATTGCTTTCTAACCATTACAACTAAAATCCCTTAATAGGGTGGACTTTAACAGGTCCCATTATAAAAATCCGTTAACTGTTAGGAATAAGGTGTCTCAACCTTGGATAATTCCTATTCTTATTATTTGTTTTGTAAAATGTATTTCTTGCAAATAATGTAATTAAGTGTGAGTGTACATGTCTAGTTGGCATGTTGATGTGTCACTCCACTTGATGTGTCAGCATTTTGAATTGTGTGTAAGGAGATCATGGCTGAAACGGTTATGACGGATTCCTATGACACGTAAGAGCTATTTCTAGGAGATTTCAATGATGGGTGAAGACATACAAGACATGTGGCAACTAATAAAGTTGAGTACTAAAAATTTTAGGGTTCCTATTTTCTCAGAGAATGGTAAAACCCTAATACGGCTATCTTTGGAAGTTGCCCTAAAAAGGAAAGTGCATAAGCATTTTTTAGGGTTACAGACTGTGATATGAAAATAGTGTATTGTTGGTATGATATCGTGCTACTAGATTTTGTCTTTAAGTGTCGATTGTCTCCTGAAAGAACTTGCATTGCGAGTGTGTTGTAACCGTTGTGTTGAAGATAATACATTGTGCAGGTTTTGGAGTGCTCGGGTTTTTTACCGAAAGGTTTTCCCTAGGCTAAATCATTGTGTCATTCTCTATTTTCTATATGCATGGTATATGGCTGCAATATCTTTGTTAAAGTAGTTAACGAATCTGAAATTGTAAGGATTTAAAAGAATTTGCACAATACTTTCCTCCAGAGATTAGTGTAGGAATCTATTTCCGCACCTGAGTTTCCTTACAAGTGGTATCAGAGCTTGATCAACTTTTGATCCTAGTTGTTGGGTAGGGTTTTTTGAGCTAATCTCAAGTTGAGTGGGAGTTTTTTTGTGCAGAGCATTCTGAATCTTATTTGTAGATTGAGATGGCAAGTTCCTCATACAGTAGAGTGGAGGTGGAGAAATTTAATGGCACTAATTTTGAGTTGTGGAAACTCAAGATGGAAGACATGCTTGAAGACCATGATCTATGGGAGGCTACTTCACTTGATGTGAGACCTGCAGTGATATCTCTAGAGGATTGGGAGATCAAGGATCGGAAGGCTGGGGGTCTCATCAGACTCTGTCTAGTAGATGCCATTCTTCTGAATGTTCTTGATGAGACTACTGCAAATTCTTTGTGGACATGGGTTGGGTCTGTGTATCAGGGCAAATCTCTAGTGAATAAGTTGTTCCTAAGAAAGAAGTTGTATTCTTTAAGAATGGAGGAAGGTGGATCCATAACTGATCATCTCAATGCATTCAATTTATTGATTGCATAGTTGGCATCATCTGGTGCCAAGATCGAGGAGGAGGATCGATGTATGACCTTGCTTTGTTCCTTGCCGGATTCATGGGACCATCTTGTGATGGCTCTCAGAAGTACTATAGTCACATTCCCTATGGATGATGTGGTGTCTTCGCTGCTATCTGAGGAGATGCAAAGAAATACTTCGGATTCATCTAAGGAAGCCCTTGCTGTTTGTGGGAGATCCAACGACAAAGGAAAGTAGAATGACAATAAGTCAAAGAAGGGTAGATCCAAATCCCATGGGAGTTCTAAGACTCTTGGAAAGTCCAAGGTGAAATGTTGGAACTATGATAAATCTGGGCACTTCTGGAGGAACTGCAAAGAACCAAAGAAGAAGAAGAAAGGCTTAGATTCAGCTTCTGAAAAATCTCAAGAAGATGGAGATGCTTTTATTGCAGCTTTGGTAGCCCATGCATCTGATGATGTGTGGTTGGTAGACTTGAGTGCTTCTTTTCACATGACCTCTCATCGAAATTGGTTCTCAAAATATGAAGAGTTTGATGGTGGAAAGGTGTACTTGGGTGATGATTCTCACCTAAAGATAGTTGGACGTGAAAGGGTCACTATCAGATTTCCTGATGGACAAGTAAAGGGAATCAATGGAGTTATGCACATTCCGGGTTTGGCACAAAACCTATTATCTGTAAGTATGCTAAATGATGTAGGTGTGCAAGTTGTCTTTTTGAAAGATGGATGCAAGATGATGAGAGGTTCTATGGTGCTTGCTAAAGGTACTAGGAGAGGTACTTTGTTTCAGCTTGATGCATGCATTGCTCAGTGCAATATTTCTTTTGTTTCAAAGAAGAGAGTGACTATCACTTCATCCCCACCATCTGAATGAGCAGTAAAGAAGACTATGGCAATGGGTTCTGATGGCAGTGCAGTAAGTGTACCTAAGGGTGCAAACACTTTGGAAGGCAAGCTTCCTGCTAAAAAGACAATGTTGTGGCATATGAGATTTGGCCACATTGGTGAGAAGGGTCTTAGGACCTTGAAAACTAAAAATCTCATCGAGGGGCTAAATGATTGTAATCTCGAATTTGATTTCTGTGAACACTGTGTTTATGGTAAGCAAAATCGTGTTTAGTTATACTCTAGTTCTCACAAGTTTTCTAGACTTTTGGATCTTATTCATTCTGATGTATTTGGTCCTGTAAAAGTTCCTTCTATCTCCAGTTCTGTATATTTTGTATCTTTTATAGATGATTACAGTAGAAGGACTTGGATATATTTCCTGAAAAGTAAGAGACAGGTTTTCAGTCAGTTCAAGGAATTTAAGGATCTCGTGGAGAATCAGACTAGTAAAAGAATCAAGTATGTGAGAACTAATAATGGTGGTGAGTTTTGTTCCATAGAGTTTGAATAGTTCTATAAAGAACAAGGAATCGAGAGACATAAGACAACTCCTTACACCCCGCAACAAAATGGAGTTGCAGAGAGAATGAACATGACACTAATGGAGAAGGCTAGGAGTATGCTTAGTGGAGCTGGTTTAGAACAAAGGTTTTGGGCTGAAGCTATGGCCACTGCTTGCTATTTGGTTAATAGATCTCCTACATTAGCTCTTGTTGGTAAGACACCCATGGAGGTGTGGTCTGGTAAGAAGCCTTCAATAAGACATCTTCATGTTTTTGGTTGTGAAGCTTATGCACATATTCCAAAGGAGAAAAGATCTAAGTTGGAAAACAAAGTTGTCAAATGTATTTTTATCAGATATAGTGTTGGTGTGAAAGGATACAAGCTTTGGGATCCTGTGACTAGTAAGGTGTTGCAAAGTAGAAATGTTATTTTCAGAGAGCTAACATCTTCTCCTGTTGTGCTACAACCAGATGAAAAAGAAAAGGAAAAAGATGTTGTTCAGTTTCCTCCTACCCCTGAGAAGACTGAACAGAGAGACCGTGTTGGGTCTAATGATGAGGAGAGCTCTAGCAGCTCTGATAGTTTGGAAGAAGAGGAAGAACAACCTCAACCTCAGCCCTTGAGGAGATCCACAAGAGAAAGAAAGCAACCAGAAAGGTTTGGTTATTCTATGTTAGATTCCAGTTGTGCTTTTGCTTTGATTACTAACATTGATGAGCCTAGATCTGTGAAAGAGGCTTTGGGCATGGAAGATGCAGGTTCCTGGATTGAGGCTATGGATGATGAGATGGCTTCATTAGAGAAAAACAAAACTTGGGACCTTGTACCTTTGCCTAAAGGGAGAAAATCTGTTGGCTGTAAATGGGTGTTCAAGAAGAAATTATGTGTAGATGGTAGTGTTGAAAGGTACAAAGCTAGATTGGTTGCAAAGGGGTATTCACGGGTAGAGGGAATAGATTATGGTGAAATATTCTCTCCTGTTGCAAAGTTGACATCCATTATATTTTTGTTATCTCTTGCTACATCATATGATTTAGAGATAGAACAGATCGATGTGAAGACAACTTTCCTTCATGGTGATTTGGAGGAAGAGATTTATATATCACAGCCTGAGCACTACATTGTTAAAGGTAAAGAATCCTTAGTTTGCAGATTAAAGAAATCTCTATATGGTTTGAAGCAATCTCCTAGGATGTGGTACCTTAAGTTTGATGCCTTTGTGTTGTCAATTGGATTTGTAAGATCAAAATTAGATCATTGTGTTTATTTCAGAGTTGAAAATGATCACCTTCTTATTGTTGCATTATATGTTGATGATATGTTGCTATTAGGGAAGGGTAAGGGTATGATTTCTGATTTTAAATCTCAATTGTTAGCACAGTTTGAGATGAAAGATCTTGGGGCAGCAAGGTACATCTTGGGTATGGAAATCAGTAGAGATAGGTCTAATAGAAAACTTTGGTTGAGTCAGAGTAAGTATGTGAAGTCTGTGTTGGACAGGTTCAGCATGGCAAATTGTAGACCACTATGTGTTCCCATTTCAGTGGGAACAAAGTTATCTGTAGATGATTGTCCAAAATCTCCTAGTGAGGTGGAGGACATGAGTAGAGTACCTTATGCTAGTGCAGGTGGTAGTCTTATGTATGCTATGGTTTGTACTAGACCAGACATTGCCCAAGTAGTGGGAGTCTTGAGTCAATTTATGGCTAACCTTGGATGGGTACATTGGGATGCAGTTAAGCAAGTATTCAGATACTTGAGGGGTACATTAGATTACTCCATATGTTACTATGGTAACTCTTCTGGATCTCCGTATTCAGTTTGTATTCATGGGTTTGTGGATTCAGATTGGGTAGGTGATATTAACAGTAGGAGATCCACCAGTGCTTATGTGTTCACTATGTTTGGTGGTGCCATCAGTTGGATGAGTAAGCGACAACCTGTGGTTGCTTTGTCCACTACAGAAGCTGAGTACATGGCTGCTACTCATGCTTGGAAGGAAGCCATTTGGCTTAGGAGATTATGTTCTGATGTTGGTGTTGATGCAGAATAGATTACTATTTGGTGTGACAGTCAGAGCACTATTTGCCTTGCAAAGAATCCAACTTTCCATGCCAGAACGAAGCACATTGATGTGCAGTTTCACTTTGTGAGAGATATGGTGGAAGATGGAAAGGTAAATTTAGAGAAGGTAGATACTGTGAGGAATGTTGCAGATGCATTAATGAAACCAGTGGGCACTACGAAGTTCAGATGGTGTTCAGAGTCTATGGGCCTTTTGGCCTATAGCGGTTAGTTCCTGTTATGTTCCTATTTCTCTTACAAGGTGTTCGACAAGTGGGAGAATGTTAGGAATAAGGTGTCTCAACCTTGGATAATTCCTATTCTTATTATTTGTTTTGTAAAATGTATTTCTTGCAAATAATGTAATTAAGTGTGAGTGTACATGTCTAGTTGGCATGTTGATGTGTCACTCCACTTGATGTGTTGGCATCTTGAATTGTGTGTACGGAGATCATGGCTGAAACGGTTATGACAGATTCCTATGACATGTAAGAGCTATTTCTAGGAGATTTCAATGACGGGTGAAGACATACAAGACATGTGGCAACTGATAAAGTTGAGTGCTAAAAATTTTAGGGTTCCTATTTTCTCGAAGAATGGTAAAACCCTAATATGGCTATCTTTGGAAGTTGCCCTAAAAAGGAAAGCGCATAAGCATTTTTTAGGGTTACAGACTGTGATATGAAAATAGTGTATTGCTGGTATGATATTGTGCTACTGGATTTTGTCTTTAGGTGTCGATTGTCTCCTGAAAGAACTTGCATTGCAAGTGTGTTGTAACCATTGTGTTGAAGATAATACATTGTGCAAGTTTTGGAGTGCTGGGGTTTTTTACCGAAAGGTTTTCCCCAGGGTAAATCATTATGTCATTCTCTATTTTCTGTATGCATGGTATATGGCTGCAATATCTTTTTTAAAGTAGTTAACAAATCTGAAATTGTAAGGATTTAAAATAATTTGCACAATACTTTCCTCTAGAGATTAGTGTAGGAAGCTGTTTCCGCACCTGATTTTCCTTACATTAACCAGGTGTCATCTTAATTGATGATCCTAAGACCTTTAACAAGGTAAAGGCACTGATAGGCCTTAATCAAAATCCCTTAACCGGGTGGCACTTAATAGTGTCTTTGTAATATCCTAAAAGGTATGGCTCCTCATCGAGCGTACTCCAGAAGAGTACAAATTTCATGAGTTCCTACTCACACCATGATTTTCTCCCATTTGGGTTTCCACAAGATAAATCTTGGTGTCACTATGTATCTTTTCATGCATGCATATTCTTCTGCAATAATTATTTATATTGATGAATGTTAAGTTAGTGCAAACTTGAGTTAAAGGTTTTAATTGGGTAAAACCAGTAAAGTGTCGATTTACCCCTCCCCTCTCAACACCGGTTGGGACTAACAATTGGTATTAGAGCCCTAGTCCTGTGAAGTGAAGCTTGACAACTTGAGGATAAAGATCATGGAAGAATACCAGTATCAGAAGCAGATTGATGAAGAAAATGAAGTTATTGGTCAACTAAAAGAGAGACTAAGAAAATCTTTTGCAAAAAGAAAGGAACTAGCTCAACAACTAAATGAGAGTCAGGACATCATAGATCAACTTTTTGAACAAAGTGGATCTGAAGAAGCTAAAGAAGCAGTTTCAGAACTAAAGGAAAAGAACAAGAAATTGACTAAAGAAATCTCACAGCTCAATAGAGAACATGAATGTCAGACTCTGAGAATGACTGAGTTACTAGAAGCCAGCAGAAGTGCTGAGGAAAGAAAAAGACATGCAGAAGAAGCTTTGTCAAAAGATGAAAGAGCCAAGAAGCTTGTTGAAGATTCCCTAAGAGAAAATGATACAATCATGATTGAAAAAGATGAAGAAATCCAAATTCTCACTCAGAAGAATGAATAAATACATAAGCATCTGCATGAAAATACAGAAGAAAAGGAGAAGATGATGAAAGAGATTGAACAACTCAAAAGTGAGTTGAAAGATGAAAAATGAGAGAAATGAGAAGCTGAAGAAATTCATGAAAGCTCTGAGAAGATAGATAAATAGTTGAAGGCTCAAGAATAACAAAGGAAAAAACTGGTCTTGGTTACTCTGGTACAGGTCCTATGGAAATTGGAGAATCATCTAAATCCAAAAAGATAAATGATGATAGAAGAAATCATTCAGAAGTGAAAGGTATGAAGTTTTCAAAATCTTCTTGTAATCATTGTGATTAACTGGGTCATAAGTCTGATGTCTACAGAAATAAACCGGTTAGTCAAAAGAAGATTTTACCCTTTGATGGTTAATGCCATAATTGTCATCAGTATGGCCACACTCCTTATGAGTGTAGATCTCAATATAGAAGTATGTCAAATAGAAGAAGATTTAATGGATGTTGATTTACATGCAATAAGTTTGAACACAAATCTAAAAAATGCAGGTTCAAGTCAAATGTATCAAGATCACCATTCAAACCAGTTAGTCCTAATAAAAGGAGTAATCAGTTCAATGCCACCTATTCCACGTGTGTTAATTTTGGTCATGTTGCAGAAAATTGCAGAATGAGAATGGGCCAGAGAAATAATTCAGGACCATGGAGGACAACTGGTATGGCATGTTTCAATTGCCATAAGATCGGTCACTTAGATAGAGAATGTGGAAATTGACCCTATAACTGGTTTGAAGACAAGAACCGGTTTAACAAGAAGAAAGAGCAAAATGACTTGAAAGAAAGAAGACAATTGAAGAAGTGAGAAATGAAATGGAAAAAACATGGATCAAGAAGGAAGAAAGAAAAGAAGGAGAAGGTCATTCTGAAACCAAGTCATCATCCATCGGTGATGATAGTTCCTCTTCTAACTAGGCATACCGATGCTCAGGGGGAGCACATATGGTAAGATTACTTTTGAATCCCCTTAACGAATATAAGGTTATGTCTATCTACATAATTGAGATGCATAAAATCTAGTCTAAAAGTTCTTGGTTGAAGAATGTCTTGTGAGTTAGTTGTTTGAGTATTGGTATCGATAACAAACAACCAGTAAAGGGTAAATATGTGAACCTTAAGTTGTAAGTTTCAAAACTAATCGTTGTATCATATCACCGATAAATCTCAATGGATAAATAAGGAAATGTCAACACATTTTCATTTACCTTGATCTCTTGTGAACTTTCTCGAGCTCTTGTGAGATCAAAGGTGATTGAAATATTGCTAGTAATATTTGTGCGAAAAGTTGAAGCAGAGTGATAGTGGTGTTTGATATTTCTGAGGAGAAGTTATTCAAACCCTGTTTGAGAAAAGCTTGTTTGAAGGTCATCATGGAAACACCTATATCAACTCCTATGTTAGTTGAAGCTATCAAATAATCCCAACCCGAGTTCAAGATGCATCCAATGAAAGCTGGTGAGATCGACATGACCAGTGCCTTATCATTTGTGCCCTCTGGTGTATTATTGGTTGAAGACATTTGCTCCTACATCCATTGCAAGCTCTAAGAACTTGGAGACAAATTCATTCAAAATAACTTTAAAGGGTTTTGTGTTAATGATCAGCTGAAGGCAACATATCTACCTCTGAAGACCAAGGGTTTGTCTAATGTTGTTGATTTTCTCGATCAGTTTCATGCTGATTGGGTTGGGTATGTATTGAGCAGAGTTCATGATCAATTATTGTGGCTAGAAACTCAAGCATCGATCAAGATCACAAAGGATGTGATTCGAAGAGTTATAGGGTTTAGTGCAACTAGTGAAGCATTAACCCTAAGAACAATTTCATCAACTAAAGTCACTAGGTTAACCAAATCCAAATGTGACAATAGAGAAATGACAATCGCTCATATTGAGGATGCTGAAGTAATTTTCTTCTGTAGTGCTAGCTCATAGGGTTTATCAATCAAGCCGGATAAATAGTGTACTGAGTGGTGCCATACATATTGGCCTTCAAACCATCAGGGATAATGCTTCATATGATATCTATGAGATGTTCAAAAGCCAATTTCTGGTAAACATGAAGAGAATCAAGAAGGATAAGAAGTAGTCTTTCAAATGTGGGTCACTACTGGTATGTATATTTTTCTATGTGCAAAACTTATTTCTCAGTAAGGGTAATATAGTATGGTCTGAAGAGGAACCTATCATGGTTTAGATAGGTTAAATGATTAGGGATCTAGTAGATAGTTTTGGTGAAACAATGTGGGGATACTTTTAGGAATTTCAAATTAAGATGCACAAAAGGGAAAGAATACCAACCGGTATAGTGCATAAGTACAAAGACAACATTTTCTTTATTGTAGACATAGATTGTTGCATCATTCAAGTAGTTCAACCCAGAATCTTTTGGGTTCCACCTATGGGCTATGAGGTTATGATAGACATTGTCAAAATTCATGTAAATATGCTACTATCCAAAACCTGTAGACCACAAGGCAAAGAGATTTGGAACTTGTGAGGAGGCAAGCTCCAAAATAAAATAAGAACTTTAGGTGCCAATCATGAAAAGAAAAGTAAGAAGAATGATTGATACTCTTGACAAAAAATATGGAGGTGAAGCATTCGGTGCCACTACCTCCATCGGTACCAGTGAATAGATAGGGGCCAAACCTAATAAATATGAAGAATTAATAGGAGAAAAGAAGAAAGTGTCAAAGACAAAACCAAAGGGGACCGCAGCAACCAAGCCTACAACATATACAAAAGAAAAGGACTCAGGTACTCTTGTATCTTCCCCAAGTAAAGATAGACTGGTAGGAGTGACTTATACTAGAAAGAAGAAGAGTGAAGGAAAAGTTGATACAAAGCTCAAAAAGGATGAAAAAGAGGGTGATATCACTAACACCCAATTAGATGTGGAAATTAAAGAGGTTAGAAGAAGTGGAAGAAACAAAGGCCCAAAAGTTGATGAATTGGTCTATGGGATCAAAGAATTTGGAGGACTGTCTGGTGTTGGGAAAAAATATTCCCTCAGTAATGAAGAAGACAAAAGGAAAATTGAAGAAGCCCTGATCTGGAACTTGCACAAGTTTTGTAGGACTCCCAGCAAATTATATTGATTAATCCCATTAGATTTGCAAGATCAAATTGAAGGGAGATGGAAAACAACTTTGGCTATTGAGAAAGAACACATAATAAAAGCACTCATGGAAGTGCAACATGATTTAGACCTTGATCAAGCTTCACTAGTGGCTGAAGCATGCATTCAACATTTCAAGATAAGAAATGGATCTGGGAGAGTGGCAGTAGGAGAATTTGAAGCAGTACATGAAGAAGGTGTTTCCTTGTGGAAGAAAATCATGAATTAGCAAAAGGAAGCTGAAGAAGAAATAGCAAAGGAAACAAAACAGGACCAAGGTGCAGCTACCCTTGACAAAGAAAAAGGTAAGGAAAAAGACTCTACTAAAGGTTTTTATTTTTTGTCAGTTAATGAGATCATAGGAAATGTTGTGTTAAACATTCCCAATCTGACAAAGGATGTCGAGCAACCAGTTCACACTACACCGGTGAAGGAAGCTAATCAAACTAAGATTCTTGGTCAAGATGAAGTGACAATTGAAGATATTCCTTATGAAGATACACCCCATAGAACTTCACTGACAACAAATCCTATTATGTTAGGAAAAGGCAAAGAGGAAGAGAAGAAAATAGAGGATAAGAAAGAAGTGATGGATACTCCTCTAGCAAAGAGGAAGTTAGATTTAGAAAAGGAAAGTGAAAAGAAGAAAGTAAAAATCATCACCGCAGCTAGTTCAGAGGTTGAGAATGCAGAAAAGGAAGAAGAAATAGAGGAGGAAGAAGAGGGAGAATCGATCACTGATATAAACAAAATGACTCCCAAGAAATTGATGAAAGTCTCAGAAAAACTAAAAATTCACGCTGAAAAGGCTACATTGAGAGAAAAGAAAAAGAAGGCAAGAATTCTCAGTTTTGCGAAGACAATTCTATCTGACCTAATTCCTAATATTGCAGTTTATGATACTGCACCCATCATTGATCAGCTAAGTACTCTTGTTACAACAATTGGTTCAGAGGCAACCAATCTGGAGAAGGTTACAGTAAGGCAATATGAATCAAACAGAGGAGAAAATTTAATAGATCAAATATTAGTTGGAAAAGTTGCCCTCTTCACCTGAACAAAAGAAGTCAAATTTTTTTTATAGGAAGTTGGTAAATTACTGGTCAAATCTTCAAGTTTTATTGATTTAATTGGAGATCTAGAAGACAAAAGAATTCAGACTCAAAAATAAATTCAAGATCTGATAAGTTCTTTTGATCCTCTTACCAGTTCAACATCAACTTTTACTGGCAAGGTCAAACAACTTAATCATGAAATCAAAAGGTTGAGAGAGAAGAGGACAAACAAAGTCTTAGTTTGTTAGAGCTATAGTGCTATCTAACACCAATTATTGATTTCATGCAAATGAATATTAAAGAAGCATAATGCCTCATAAGTGAACCTGACTACAAGACAGTCGATGATATGGAGGTTTTTATTGCAGTTTTGCATGGACACTTCACCACCATGAATCAGGTAAAATCTTCATGGGAATCCTCTTTGAAAGTAGCTCAAGAAAATTTCAAGGAGATTTTTTCTCTACTTTGACAAATTATTTTGTATAGTCTTTTCCATTGATGGAAAAAGGGGGAGTTTTGGAGACTTGTACATTGTGAGTTACAAGGGTTAGAGATAGGGGCCAGAACTGACACATTTTTGTAGCATTTTCCACCAAAGCCAAAGGGGGAGTTTGTTGGCATTCTAGTGCATTTTGTATGACCGGTGAATGATATGGTTGTCATTGTTGGCAACATCATCTTCCAAGTCTTCATAGTCTATGGATAGTAAGTAGTGCACTATACTGAGGTTAACCGGCTAAGCAATGTGTAGATAGGGTAAGCAATGAGTAGACTGACACATAGGAGGACAACCAACACACATGAGGTCAACTGGCAAGCAGTGAGTAGACTGACATAGAAGAGGTCAACTGGCTAAGCAATGTACATATCAGTATACAGGAGGTGATCAGCTAGATAGATTTTGAGCGGTACACCAGCAGAGTCTGTAACCGATAGACTTGGTAACATTCAGTTAATATCCAGTTAAACTGACAGTCTTCTCCAGTCAACCGAGGGACTTATCCGTATGAATGATTGTTTTGATAGAGATTCTTGGAAGGATTTCTAGAGAGTGATTTATGGCATGGTAACAAAATTTTGAATCTGATGTTTTGGAGGGAAATTTGGCGACAGAATCAAAGGTTAATAAATTCACTTAATTCTTTTTGATGAGGTTGTTGTTAATGTGAAAAGAGAGATGTGAAAGTGAACACAGGGGGAGAAAAATAGAGTGTAGAGCTGAGGGACAAAGGACCAACAGAGTGAAAAGCTGAGGATCAATAAATCGACAGAGTGCAGCGCTGAAGGTATATTCAGGAAATTGGTGTTGTGCAAAGTAGACACAACCGGTGCAGATAGAGTATAAATTTTAGTGTGATATGATCAAGCTATCAGTAGCCACTCCAGCAGATCATCTTTTTTTTTCTTTCTAACCAGTTCAACTAAAATCCCTTAATAGGGTGGACTTTAATAGGTCCCATTGTAAAAATCCCTTAACCGGGTGTCATCTTAATTGATGGTCATAAGACCTTTAACAAGGCTACCTTTAACAGGGTAAAGGCGCTGACATGCCTTAATCAAAATCCCTTAATCGGGTGACACTTAATAGTTTCTTTGTAATCTCCTAACAGGGATAGCTCCTCACCAAGCGTACTCCAAAAGAGTACAAATTTTGTGAGTTCCTACTCACATCGTGGTTTTCTCCCATTTGGGTTTCCACGAGATAAATCTTGGTGTCACTATGTATCTTTGCATGCATGCATATTCTTCTGTAGTAATTATTTATACTGATGAATGTTAAGTTAGTGCAAACTTGAGTTAAACGTTTTAATTGGGTAAAATAGGTAAAGTGTTGATTCACCCCTCCCCTCTCAGCATTGGTTGGGACTAACAGGTAGTCACAAGGATCTTCAAGTATCTATAACATACAAAAGAATATGGTTTATGGTACAATAAAGGTAAATATTTTAACTTACATGCCTATACAAATGGTAATTGGGTAGGGTGTGTTGATGATAGAAAGAGCACTAGTGGTGGTGCATTCTTTCTTGGGAACAAATTGGTTTTTTGACATAACTGGAAATAAGACTATATGTCATTGTTAACTATAAAGGTGGAATATATAGTTGTTGCTTCATGTTGCATTCAGCTATTATGGATGAAACAAACCTTGAAGGACATCAAGGTAGAGTATGAAGAGCCAATGCCAATTCTTTGTGACAATACTAGTGCTATTAATATATCAAAGAAACCTTTGATGCATTCCAGAGTGAAACATATAGCTATAAAGCACCATTTTTTTAGGGAAAAGGTTGCAAATTAAGAAGTTCTGCTATGTGGCTACAAAGGAACAAGTTGTAGACATTTTTACAAACCACTTCCCAAGAAGATATTTGTGTTTTTTAAGACAAAAGTTGGGGGTTCTACCCCTTTCTTGTGAAATGTTATTTAAGAGAGAGCTTCTGTAGAACATGTTCAACAAAACAACATCCCACTTCATTTTTTCACAACTTAGGAACATGTTGATATCTTCACCAAGCCTCTTGCACATGTCAAGTTTGAAATTTTTTATGATTCTCTTATTAATATTTTAAAAAAATGATGTAATAGGAGGGAAATGTTGGATATTACATCATTTAGTATCTATATAGTGTGTTTGGAGTTTGTTATTATTTGTTTTAGTTTATTTTATTTTGTTATTGTCTATTGCTAAAACATAGAATATTGGTAGAACTCGTGAGTTCTATTTTAGAGCACATGATTTCCTTATTAAACTTATATATTTGTAGATCACATGGACATATGATATGAGAAATTCATCAACTTGATTTCCCTACAAATGTTAATAGATCCACAATAAAGTTTTTGCTTTTCTTTGCAATTAGCATTTATTTCATGGAGTGAAATAGTTCTAGATGAGACATGAGAACTATTTGTGCTTCAACCAAATTAATCTTTTGAGCAGACCAAAATCTTAGCACGACTGATGATCATGTTTTCTTTAGCACTATCTATCTTTAATCAAGATACTATCAAGATTGTGACCAGATCAAAATATGAACATCTATGGCATTGAGGATTTCATTGACTATTGGTTTAGGTATTTATTTTTTCTTTGATTTTATCTTTTGGTGATATACCTACTATGCCTTTCAAGGATGTCTACAAACTAGAGTGGATGGCATGGGACATGATCACTTAATTTCTACTTGTGGATTATTCTCTAGTAATACAATTTCTCGTCTAATGATATGGTGGCTTATGACCATTGAGGACATAATGGATCTAGTGTGAACAAGATAATTCCTTGTTTGAATGTGTCTTATCTCCATGCAAATGGTATACTAACTATCTAGGTCAAAAACATATTTGGATGGTCACAATCATTTTCCATAATAAGTTTAATGATGATAAAATGCACAAAAGCTCATTACCCTAATATCTTCTATCTTCTGTCATTCTTTCTATTGCCTACCCTTTGGATTCCATCTTGTGTAGTGCAGTATCACTCAATTGAGTATAATGACAAAAAAAAAATACTATGGGAACACATTGCATTAGAATCCTACCTGCATCACCACATGTTAGTGATGCATATAAGCATATTATATAGCATCCAACATGCATCCACATAAGTCAGCATAATCATGCATTGTAAGTCCATAATAATAGTACATACTATTGGCAAGAGACACTGTACAGATCATCTAGTGTTGTCATTGATGGAAACTCTAGTCAGAGATCCTATCTGTGGTTTATGATTTTCTTATACCAGAAGTCAGAATCAAGATTTGGTTAAGTCTAGTGAGATAAAACAATGCATCTAGTAGAATGTAGTATTTTGGTTGAATATTTTGTGTTGTGGAGCTAGAGGAAGATAGTTAGATGTTTGGAGTACCTTATTTCATAATCTTAGACTCCAATGATGATTTTCATGTGAGTTAGAAGATTTGGTGTATAGGTTGTTGGGTTGAATAGTGTGGTATGACAGTCTTGGATAGTTGATCATTGTGCAGAATTGATGAAGTAATTTTGGTGATTGTTTTTATGATCAAGGATGTTGATCTGACTCTTGGGAAGTGTGTGGACAATTATTTTTTGGTATACATATGCATTGGAGTTCAAATTGAGCCGACTATGTATGCACATTTCATTATATGTATAGTGTTCTTGAAGCCGACATGCAGAAGACCTAATTTCATGTTGAGGATATATAAGACCGATGGATATGAAAGTTTTGAGTATCAATGGACATGTGAAAAGGTTTTTTGATCAAGTGTGCACAATTTCATGTGTGTAAGTGAAGTATTTGTGCTCTGGAATAACGCAAAATAGTGGAACATAGTAGTGTAGCAGAGTAGTGTGAGATTTTGTGATTTGTACTTAACTGAAACTGTACTTTGGCATTTATAGATGCTCTTTTTTAGTTCAAACATTCCAATTATCTTTTTTAAAAGATGTTGTAAGACAGTGAGTCTTCCTAGTGTTGTAGTCCTTGATATTTTGAGTAGTGAGCTCTATGTAGTGTTCCTGAATGCATGTGCATTCCCAATGTAATATTTTTATACTTCCACAGAGTATATTTATATTGTGGGTCTCATCCCTACCATGCTTTTTCCCTTAACTGGGTTTTCCACATATAAAATATTGGTGTTATGGTGTTGTTGTTGATTCCTTTGTGTTTCAATATCTTTCTTTTGTTCATTTGCATTAAGTGGTTGAAAGAACAAGTTATTAATATTAAAAATTGTAGAACACTGATTCACCCTCCTCTTAGTGTTCCTTGATTCCAACAATTGGTATTAGAGCCTAGTCCCTTGAAAGAAGCCTAACAACTTGAAGAGGATCCCAAAAGGTGTCTCAATGGAATTTGATAGTCTTCAACATCAGCTTATTGTGGCACTTGAAGATATTGATCAATCCCAAGTAGAGTTCTAGAAAATGAAAGAAAAATATTAAGGATGCTGAGAACTTCATCTAGTCATTGAAAGATCAGTTGAACAAGTCAAGAGAGAAGAGAAAGGAAATTGTTGATAAGCTAAAGGAGAAAGAAAGCCAAAGCATAGATGACCAAGTCCTGAAGGAGAAATCATAAGAATGTTAGAAGCTTTCTAGAGATAATGCAGTCTAGAAGAATGAGATTGAATCTATAGCCATGAAGCTGACAAAGGAGATTAAGGAAAGGAAGAAGAATAAGGAGAATCTTGTTCAGTCCCTGAAAGATAAATATAATGAATGTTGCAGACTTGATTGTGAGAATTTCCAACTGAAGCTTGACTTGCAAGAATCCAGACATCATGAGGAAGATCTTGGAAAGTATATCCTTCTTCTTAGATATGATATTGAAGTTGCAAATGAATACAAGGAGAAATTAAAGATCATCTCAACTAAACTTAATAAGATGCTTGAAAGTCAAAAAGATGTATATGACATAAGAGGTCTTGGATTTGAGAAAGGAGAAAGCTCTGGATTTGGTCAAAGCAATCCTTAGTCTCAACATCAGAGGAAAAAAACTAAAAGGTCTCAAGTAAGGCAACCTAATGCTCATAAGTTCAATGGTAACTATTTTTTTTGCAATAAATTTGGTTATATGGTTTGTCAATACAGAAATAGGAGTCAAAATGGTCCATCTTTCTCTGGTCAGTGTTTCAATTGCAATAGGTATGGACATAAGTCAAATGAATGCAGAAGTATGGTGAATAACTTTCCAAATAGAAGGAATGTTAGATGTTATGCATGTGGTAGGTTTGGACATGTTGCTAACCAATGCAGATCAAGAGGAAATCAAGGGAATCTTAGGCCTAGACAAGGAAATATGGTGTGCTACAATTGCCACAAATCCAGTCACATTGCAAGATTCTGCAGAAGCATAATTGTGAATAGGAATGGTCTGGTAGACAAGAACAAGAATGTGTAGGTAGATGAAAAAACAAAGTGAAAGTGGAGGAGATTAGAGATCAGATGAAGAAGACATGGGTTAAGAAGAGTGATTTAGATCGGGTCCACACTCGAATCTGATCCTGGAAATTCCTTTAGGAATAGAGTTAAGGCCTTTGGCCTAGGGGGAGTTTTCATGAAAATATTATACACCCCCTGTATTAGATGGTACCTAAATCTTGGAGATTGGCAAATGTTGTGATAGGGTATTGCAGATAATGTGAGATGATTTTCAAAAGAATCTGAGCAATAATGAAGGATCGTAGATGATTCTTTATGAGATGTGTGTAAAAGCTGAGTATCCAAAAGGTTTAGGGATAAACACATTTAATACACCCTAAAATTCAGATAAGTGAACAATAAAAAGCCATTTTGCCATTCATTTTTAACTTTGCATTCTAGAGAAGAAGAGGAGAGTTCTCTATGAGAAGATTATCCAAGAGAATGAAGCATGAAAGTGCTTCATGTGCAAAACCTAATCTGGTGGTCAAGGTATTTATCGATGAAACCTTTGAAGTTTTTAAATTTTGAAATTTTTGAAATGGCTACCTTTGCAACTGCAACCCCACTAGTTGTATATATTACTAAGAGAGCTTGACCAAATTTTAAGAAACACCCATTTATTTCCATGGAAAATGATCCGACGAGTACATTTTCATTGGTTCCACATGGTGTTATGCATATTGAGGATATTAGGGTTTAAGCACATTACAACATTGAGGAGTTGAGAATCTCTCATCTTTTGAATCTCTACAACAAGTAGTTGATTGATGGGAGTTTTAGGATAAACCGAGAATTCCAAGTGCTGGAGGAGAAGGGTTTTGTGTAGTTCGTGAAATTTCCAATGTCCGATGAACAAGAATTGGTCCAATATGTTCTTAGAAGAATGCATGATGAGTTCATGTGGCTAAATAAGTCATTCAAGATCACTAAAAATGCCATTAGGGTCTTAATAGGGTTGTGTTTATCTAGTGAGCTGCACTCATTGAAGTCGGTGAAGAACCAAATTGCCATAGATGCAATCAGATCAAAGTTTGACAAAAGAGCCATGACAATCAATGACATTTTGGAGTATGATGTCAGATTTGTCTTAATGGTGATTGGATATAATTTGATATACTATTATAGCAGAGAGAATTTTGTATCTAGAATAGCAATATATGTTGCTTATGAGATGATCTAGGAAAATAAAAGTATTACCTATGTGAACTACTCTAGAGTGAGATAATAAAATATTTAGCAAAGATCAAACAAGACAAGAAACATCCATTCAAATATGGTACACTGATATTGTTTTTATTATTCTACTTCATGAATGAAGTTTCAGGAGTTGGTCAATTCCAATGGGCTTATGATAGACTCGTGGGAGTGAAAATCAAAGAATTACTATGCAATGTTGATGAAACTAAGGCCCGAAAGGCCACACTCTGGGGTTACTTCAACAATTTTTAGGAAAGGGTGAGAATCCCCAAGTCTGTAGTTGAGAAGTATCAGGACACCAATTGCTTCATGGTGGATACAAACCAATGTTTGATAGAGGCTATTGAACCCATGACTATATGGATCATGCCCATGGGGTATGAGGTAGATGAGTAAATATTAGAGCTATATGCTTAGCATTTGTTATGCAATCTGGTAGATCCTTCAGAAGAGAGATTCAAAACTTATACTGAGAAGATATTCAAATTACACAAGTAATTCAAGAAGCCAGAAATCCAGAGGAAAGTGAGAAAGGAAGTGGAAGTGTATGTAGAGAGCATTGGGATCACCAAAGAGGCATTTTGAGAGGCGTGGAAGAAAAATATTTTACTTACTAAGGAGACAACCAATGAGAAGAAGGCTAAACTAGAATTCTCTACTCCCAATCGAAAGCAAACTAGAAGCTCTACACCTTCCTTTGGTTCTTGTAGACGTATAAAAATGACCATATTCCTAAATGAATATTCAATGTTCATTTTATTCTCATTCCTCTATTTAGTTAAATCTAATTTAATTAAATCACCCACATTCTTCTATTTAATTAAATAAAATATTCAATTTATTTAGTTAAATTCACTTAAGCCCTTTATGTCATTTAATTGAATAAATCATTTTATTTAATTAAATCCCTTCTGCCTACTTTTTAATTAAATTTACATTTAATTAATAATTTGCCCCAATTAAATAAATCTAATTTATTTAATTTCCCAACTTACAAACAAATTGAAATAAAGCAATTTATTTTAATTAATCCTATTATTCGTCATCCACTTGCATTTTCCTACATCTCCCACTTGCATCCTAACCCTCTTCCTAATTTCTTCTAGAATCCATCTAATCATAATCAATTAACCCAAACCCATTCATTATCCCCTTTCCCTAAATTTGAGGAGGTCACTTCTCAAATTTGGAGTAAAGTCTTCAAAATGCATTAAAGCCTTTATGCCTTCAACAAGATAACTTGTTGAATACCCCCAAATTTGGAAGGACTCTTACAAATTTGTCCCCAAAGTCTTCAAACCATTAATGGTTAACTAACCCTTAGTGGCATGGTTAGAGACTTTTTGACTGACTTAACCCTCATCTAACCCAGGGGTCTCATCAAGCATTTATTGCTTTGACCATGGTTATCCCTTTAACCTTTGCACAAAAGTTTATCCTTTGGGTAAAAGCTTTATCCAATGGATAACCCTAACCTAACCTTAAACCTTACCCCCTAAGGTAACCTTCATGTCTTCTCAAGAATTTAATGCTTCTTACATCTCCTCTCAAGTAGTCTTATGTTGATAATTGTCACCATTTCATTGGTGAAAATTGTAAACATGGATTGATAACTTTCAATCCTGACCCTTGATTCACTCCTCCAATCTTGACCATCCATTGCCCTATTTTCACTATAAATAGAGCTCTCATTCCTCCATTTTAAGCATCCATGAAAGCTTTTAGTATCTCATTTATGCTCAAATTTATCAATACATCTAACTTCTCTTTGTAATAGGAATTAATCTAATAAGAATTTTAGAGTACTTCCTTTATCATAAGCTTAAATCATTCAATTAGTATATCATGTTAGGATAGTATTGCTACTAACCTTGTCATCTTATAATCTAATTTACTTCATTTTTAGAATCATGCATAGATAGGATGCATTTCATGTTAAAATCAATCTAAATCATCCCTTGTTCTTGCATTCTTCATCCCTAAGTCACTTTGCTCAGTGATCTGAGAGCAAAGGCATTGGCTTGAGGGACCTTGTGAGATAGAGAACCATGGAACCTAGCTTGAGAAGTCGAGTCATTCCTCATGACTCCATAACTTGCACCAAGAAGTCCTATGGGTGTGTGAACAAGCTCTTTGAGACCGTATTTTCACATTTTGAGTTTCATAGGCCCGCTTTTCCCGCACACAGTTCTCAAAAGCCAGTTAGCTCAACAAAATCTCCAGCCAAGCCATCTGGTGGAGTAGAAAAGAGGAAGAAAGTAAGATTTATGACTGTGAAGGATGATGAGGAAAACGAGTTCAAATAAGAGGAAGAAAATGAAGATTAAGGGAACCTAAGTCACAAATGTCTCTAAGGACAAGCCCTTCGGTGAAGGTGAAGCCAAGAAGAAAGTACAGACAGATTCCACCCAATCCGGGATGATAGTTAAGGAGGTGGAAGAAACATTAATAGTACAAGGTAATCTAAAGCCACTTTCTGATTTTTATGACAAGTTTGATGGTGATGGAAAAAGAACCCTAGAGGAAGCTACAATTAAATATTTAAACATCTATAGTAGGGCACTTATAGAAATAATGTCAGAGATTCCAAAAGGGTTATATTATATTTTGGAAATGAGAAGATAAAATACTAAAGCTAAAGATGAAAGACTGAAGGAATATGTAATAGTTAGCATATGTCTAGTAATAGTAGTAGAGGAAGTAAAAATAATACTCAAGGAAGCCCATCAACATTCTAGAAGTAAAACTATGATAAATAAGATTGTGATTGGGCAAGTAGACGAGGTAATAAAGGATACTCAAACAATCATGAAGCCAATTTTGGAAAGGAATAAATTTGATTTTGTCTCATTTTATCCAACATCACAAAAATAGAATACCAAAGATGATCAAGCTAGTGTAAGTGCTCCCTCTGTTCTGATAAATGAAGATGTAGTTAAAGATAAGCAAGGAGATGAGTTGGATAAAGGGGAAGAGGAGATAGGTAATGATAATAAGGATCAGGATAAAAAGAATCCACCAAATCAACCCATAGATACAACACCCTCTGTTGAGACTCAAGCTCTAGTTGTTGATGATGCAGGTTTTAAAGAGGTCAAGATACATCAAATAGATGTAAAAGATAAAAATGTTGAAGTAAGAGACACTACAGATGATGTGACATATTTTCTTGAAAAGGAGAAGAAATTTTTTGATGATCTGACATTGTCCCAATGGCCAATTAACTTAGATTCTCTCTCTCCCATCCAGAAGCTAAAGCTAGTATCACTTGCACATGCCAAGGCAAGAGAAGAGATCTTAAAGTCTCACATAGAGGACAATGAGCTTGTGAGTCTTGCATCAGGTATCCTGGAGAAAATAATGCCTACATTTCAAAAGGATACATCTAATTCCCCTTCCAGCTAACTGAAAAGTTTGATCAATTCAATGAGTACTCATTTTGAGTCATTAATGAAGTCAGCTAAGGTCAAGGTCTGTAATGAATTCAATGCCAAGAGGATAAGGACATTGAAGAGAATGATTGTAGATGATAGAATTGCGTTAGATACCTGTGTCAAGATCATTCAAGGTGCATTATCCGAAAGGAGGTAATATTTATAAATCTTTTCTATCATTGTCCAAGTTCACTAAGGATATTGAGAAGCAATCCAAGGAGCATGAAAAACAATTAGTTGGAATGTCTCAGTCATTTGACCCCTTGTCAGTTTATGTGAGCAGTCAAGAAGATCAAGTAATATCTTTACTTGACAAAATAAAGAGTTTGAGCCATGACAAGGAGAGGATTATTGGTAGAGTTGGTGAACTTAAGAGTCATATCACTCCCAAATTAGACACATTGCTCGATGCCTTGAAGGATGCTCAGGATGCTCAGGCCGCTAGTGAACCCTCATATCTTAAATCAGTAGAGATACAATCTTACCTCTAAAATGGTCTTATATATGTTCTAGAGTTCCTCAAGAAGGGATAGGACAACCATTTGAATTATTTGAAAAACATTTTTGCAGATATCTTCAAGTTTTTGTAAGGCAGTAAGGTCTTGCATATATGTGGTATGTATATAGAATTTTAGCTTGAATTTTGGCACCCGGATCCTTACCTTTGCCATTGATGTCAAAGGGGGAGTGTAGGGTAGTGAAAAATGTTGTATTAATCTTAGGGGGAGATTCAAAATTTTAGAATTTTGAGATTTTGAGTTTTTGCAGTGTATATATGTTGGTATCGATTCTGACACAGTGATTTTTCACTAAGTGTTGCCATCAATGCCAAAGGGGGAGATTGTTGGCAAGAGACACTATACAGATCATATGGTCATGGATGGTAACTCTAGTTAGAGATCCTATCCATAGTTCATAATTTTTCTATACCAGAAGTCAGAATGAAGATTTGGTTAAGTCTGGTCAGCTAGAATAACCCATCCGACAGAATGTAGTATTTTGGTCAGCGTTTCATTTTAGTTGAATCTTTTGTGTTGTGGAGCTAGAGGAAGATAGTTAGATGTCTAGAGTACCTTATTCCAGAGTCTTGGCCTCTAGTGATGATTGTCGTGTGAGTTAGAAGATCTAGTGTATAGGTTTTTGGGTTGAATAGTGTGGTATGAAAGTCTTGGATAGTTGATTGTTGTGCAGAATTGATGAAGTAATTTTGGTGATTGTTTTTGTGATCAGGATGTTGAGCCGACTCTTGGGAAGCATGTGGAAAATTATTTTTGGTTCGCATATACATTGGAGTTCGGATTGAGCCGACTATGTATGCACGTTTCATTATTTGTATAGTGTTCTTGAAACCGACATGCATAAGATCTAATTTCATGTTGCAGATATATAAGACCAATGGATATGATAATTTTGAGTACTAGTGGACATGTGAAAAGTGTTTTTGATTGAGTGTGCATAGTTTCACTTGCGTAAGTGAAGGATTTGTGCTATGGAATAACACAAAATGGTGGAACAGAGCATTGTGAAATTAAGTGATTTGTGCTTAACCAAAATTGAACTTTGGCATTTATAGATTTTTTTCAGTTCAAACATTCCAATTATCTTTAATAAAAGATATTGTAAGATGGTGAGTCTTCCTAGGGTTCTAGCCCTTAATATTTTGAGTAGTGAGCTCTAGGTAGTGTTCCTGAATGTATGTGCATTCGCAATGTAATATTTTTTATACTTCTACAGAGTATATTTATATTGTGGGTCTCATCTACACCATGGTTTTTCTCTTAATTGGGTTTTCCACATATAAAATATTGGTGTTATGGTGTTTTTGCTAATTCCTTTGTGTTTTAGTATATTTCCTTTGTTTATTTGCATTAATTGGTTGAAAGAACAAGTTAATAATGTTAAAAATTGAAGAACACTGATTCACCCCCTTGCAGTGTTCCTTGATTCCAACACATACGTGTAAAAAAATACATCATATATCATCATCTAACACAAGTCATAACTACATCACATCATACATCATGCATAATCCATCAAATAACACAATTCATAACTATATCACATCATACATCAAGCATAATCCATCAGATAATTATCACATAAATATCATAAGAAGCACATAGAATCATCCAACCATATAGAACATCATTTAGAACAATCACATAGAAACACATGCACATGGTCACTACCAAAATCAATCTCAACTTATATATAATCAAAAACTAATATCATATACAATGATGCCAAAATCATAATGGCTACCAGGAGCCCCAAAATCAACCTAGGTGTCTACATATCATTGTTGATGTCAACACTTGTCTTCTTGGAGGTTTACATTATGTTCACCGGTATGGTTAGTGACTTATAAATAATCAACGGTATATTTGTTCACCGGTATGGTTAGTGACTTATGCACAATCAACGGTATACGTGTTCACTAGTAGGTTATATGGTTCACCGGCAGTGATGATAACTTGGAGATCATTTGGTTACGTCGAAGACATAGATTGGAAGTTTGGTTTTGGTGTTTTTCTTATTGGTCTAATCGGGTTGATAGATTTGCCTTTACCAATAGATAGGTCTAGGTTATGGATCGGTACATATTATCTATTCTAGATCAGTATGACACGTTATGGAGATTATTTATTGATTGGATATTATGGTAAATGTATTGAGCTGACATGTTATATCACATCAAGACTCATTTGTAATTGATTTGAATGTAATATCTTTAGTGAGCTCCTATACATTTGGTTTTAGGTTTTGAATATATGTAAGATCTTATTGAAGATCGGGATATAGGATTGTGATGAGTGTGTATTGAAGAGCGAAAAATAAGCAGATCCTTATGCAAATCACGTAGACATTATTTGAAGGTTGAAGGAAGGTTATGAAGGTGTTTTAACACTCATGTTTAGAGCTTAACTAGTAATGAATCCAACATTGGAGATGCTATTTTGAGCAGTACATTGTCATTGGATTTAACCATCCAATTGTGTAGTCAGTGTGACTCCTATTTTGTGATTGAGCAGTGAGCTTTAGGCAGTTGGCCTTTTTGCATGTGCAAACCCCATTTGTATACACATACTATCTGCAGTAGTATCATCTAATTGTGGGTAAGGTTTCCCACCATAGTTTTTCCCTTACCAAGTTTCCACATCAAAATCTCTATGTTACGTGTTGTGGATGTTGTTTGTCTTTATGTTTTATGCATTAAGTTATACCAGTACTGCTATATCTGTTAATCTGTTTTACTTGCACTTAAGTTTGGTTTACCGAAATTACGGTTAAGTTGGAATAACTTTCATTTGGATTACAATTTATATATAACTAGTTAACAACTAATTCACCCCCCCCTCCCCTCTCAGTTGTCCTTCTCGGGACCTAACAATTGGTATCAGAGCTAAGTCCTCTTTTGCAGAAGCCTAACAACTTGAGGAGATCCTATGGAAACAAATATTTTCAAGAAGGATAGTTCGAAGCTTGATGGAACTAACTATGGCATATGGAAGATCAGAATGGAAACACATCTAACCTGCATTGGAAGAGATATATGGGATGTTACAAAGAATGGCTATGTTGCTCCTGTTCTGAATCAAACTCATCCACCAACATTGGCTAAGGACATGGAAAATGATTGTGAAGCAAGAGAAGCACTTTTGAGTGCATTATCAGATCAACAAATCATTGGATTATCAGACCAATCTATTGCTCAAGCTATTTGGGATAAACTGGAGACACTGAATGAAGGAGATACAACTGTCAAAATTGCAAAACTGGAATGTTACCGGGTCAGGTATGAAAACTTGAAAATGGAAGAAGATGAAAGAATTTCTACATTTATGGAAAGAGTTAATGAAGTTTTTTTAGGAATACAATGTTGTGGCGGATCCTTAAGTGAAGATGAAATTGTGTCTATAGTTTTAAGAGCATTGCCACCGGCTTACAAAATGAAAGTGACTGCTATTAATGAAATGAGAACAATGCCTAATACTTCAGTTTCTAGAGATACTTTGGTTGGAAAACTTTTTGCATTTGAACTTGAAGAATTTGGTCCCATTGCTACTATAAAGACTGATTTAGCTTTCAAAGCATCATCATCATCATCTAACAAAACTGATTGGAAAGAACTTTATGCAAAAGAAATTGAAGATATGAGGAGAGAAAATGAAGAACTTGAAGAACATGAAGCACTATTTGCAAGGAAGATGCCTAAAGGTCCAACAGGGAGTAAGTATGAAGGTAAAGCACCTTTCAAATGTTTTAATTGCAATAAAGTTGGTCATATAGCATCTAGATGTCTTGATAGACATGCAAGGTTAAGGGAGGAAGCAAAAAAATCATATAAGCCTAACCTTGAATATCAGAGATATAGATTCAAGAAAAATAGAGATAAGTCATGTTACTATGTAGATGAAGGTGTTGCAGATGACTTGGATGAAGATCCAATAGATAGCGGATGGGCTTTTGTTGCAATAAAAGAAGATCAACCAGCACCTATTGTCAAACCAATAGAGCAGGCATTGGTAGCAAAAAATGAAGAAAAAGATGAATGGATTATAGATTCCAGATGCTCACATCATATGACTGGTGATAAAAGAAAATTCTTATGTTTTCAATAAATTCATGGAGGTCTAGTAAGGTTTGGAGATGATAAAGCTTGTTTAATCAAAGGAAAAGGAACCATATCTTTGGATGGTAAGCATAATACTGACAATGTTTATTATGTTGAAGGTTTAAAGCATAATCTTTTGAGTGTTGGTTAGTTAGTTGAGAAAGGATTTCAGTTACAGTTCAAGAATGGGAAATGCAAAATCATAAACAGAACTGGATTGGAGATTGCAACCAGTAATAAGACTAAAGGTAATATCTTTCATTTGAATACCAGTGATAAAACATGTTTGATTGCACACATTGATGAAAGTTGGTTATGGCATAAAGACTCTGTCATGTGAATTCTGATTGTATTGTAAAGATCAGTTCAACTAAGGCAGTAAGGGATTTACCTAAGATTGTGAAACCTCATAATTCGGTATGTAAGGAATGTCAAATGGGAAAGCAAGTTAGAACTACATTTAAGAGCATTACTGCAAAATCTAATAATCTTCTTGATTTAATTCATACCAACTTGTGTGGTCTAGTAAGAACAAGAAGTCTACAAGGTGATAGATACTTTATACTAATAATTGATGATTTTTCTAGAATGTGTTGGGTTACTTTTCTCAAGGAGAAATCAGAAGCTTTTGGAAGATTCAAGATATTCAAAGCAATGGAAGATGAATTAGAACAAATTGAAAAGAACAATACTTGGACATTGGTTCCTCGGCCTAAAGACAAAAATGTAATTGGAACTAAATGGGTATATAGGAATAAAATTAATGAAGATGGAGAACTAATCACAAACAAAGCAATATTAGTTTGTAAAGGTTATTCACAAAAAGAAGGAATAGATTATAATGAAACGTTTGTACCTGTAGCCAAAATTGAGGCAACTAGACTATTTCTTGTATTTGCAGCTTATAAGAACTATAAAGTTTATCAAATGGATGTAAAATGTGCATTTTTGAATGGAGATCTAGAAGAGGAAGTTTACATTGAACAACCTGATGGATTTTATTTGATAGATAATAAGGATATGGTTTGCAGGTTAAGGAAATCTTTATATGGATTGAAGCAAGCTCCCAAAGCTTGGCATGCTAGATTGGATAAATATCTTTTGAAGTTTGGTTACACAAAAGGTATTGCTAACATCAATTTGTATTACAAAGTCACCAATGATGATATTTTGGTTATTGAAGTCTTTGTAGATGATATCATTTTTGGAGGTGAAGATGGATTATGTAAGGACTTTGCTAATCAAATGCAAAATGAATTTGAAATGTCTATGATTGGAGAGATAAAATTCTTTTTAGGGTTTTAGATTTCACAAATAGATAAAGGTATATTCATATGTCAAACAAAGTACTTGAAGGAACTTTTAAAGAAATTTGGTATGGAAAATTCTAAACCGGTAAGTACTCCTATGACTACAACTGATAAATTGACATTGAAGGATCATTCAACTCCTATTAATCTGACAAGGTAAAAATCTATGATTGGAGGTTTACTATATTTGACATAAACAAGACCTAATATAATGAATGTAGTATGTATTGTTTCAAGATTTCAAAGAAATCCTAAGGAAAATCATGAAGCAATAGTTAAAAAGATTTTCCAATACCTACAAGGAACAACAAATCTTGGTTTATGGTATCCTAAAGATGAAAATTTTAATTTATGTGCATACACTGATGCAAATTGGGTAGGTGATGTAGATGACAGAAAGAGTACCACTGGCGGTGCATTCTTTCTTGGTAGCAGATTGATTTCATGGATCAGCAAGAAGTAGACTTGTACATCATTATCAATAGCAGAATCAAAATATGTTGTAGCAACAACTAGTTGTACTTAGGTATTATGGATCAAGTAAATGTTGAAGGATATAAAGGTAAAATGAAAAGAACCAATAATCATTTATTGTGATAATTCAACAATAATTGATATATCAAAAAATCTGGTATTTTACTCTAAGACAAAGCATGTTTCTATTAAGTATAATTTTTTGAAAGAGAATGTTGAAGCAAATGAAGTGAAATTGGTTTATGTGAATACTAAAGAGCAAATTGCAGATATCTTTACAAAGCCTTTTCCTAAAGAAACATTTGAATATCTCAGAGAGAAGCTTGGGGTAATTTCCCCACCAGCATAGACTTAGATATTGAAGATTGGCATCAAACCGGTAGGAACTAACAAAAAAACGTTTTCTGGGCTTTGATGGAGGAGAGCTACTTCTCAAGGGGAGTAGTTGGCTGAATGTTAAGTTTTGAATTCTTAACTGCTTTGGCATTTTATGTCAAAGGGGGATAGATATCTATGGAAAAACATTATTCCTTGGAGGAGACATTATTCATTAGGGAGAGATATACTCTTTGGATATATGTATTTTGGTTTCTGTTTCTGTTTTAGAACTTTGTATTGATCTATCTTTGGGAGATTGATGGTTTACTATTTTTTGGCACTTAGATGTTTTTCCATCTATGGTTGCCATCAATGCCAAAGGGGGAGATTATTGGTATTATGGATGACTTTATCATGTATTGCATTGATTTTGTCATTGATGTCAACACTTGTCTTCTTGGAGGTTTACATTATGTTCACCGGTATGGTTAGTGACTTATGCACAATCACTGGTATATGTGTTCACCAATAGGTTATATGGTTCACCGACATCGATGATAACTTGGAGATCATTTGGTTATGTCAAAGACATGGATTGGAAGTTTGGTTTTGGTGTTTTTCTTATTGGTCTAATCAGGTCGATAGATTTTCCTTTACCGGTAGATAGGTCTAGGTTATGGACCGGTACATATTATCTATTCGAGATCAGCATGACACGTTGTGGAGATTGTTTATTGATTGGATATTGTGGTAAATGTATAGATCCAACATGTTGTATCACATCAAGACTTATTTGTAATTGATTTGAATGTAATATCTTTAGTGAGCCGACCTATACATTTGGTCTTAGGTTTTGTATATATGTAAGATTTTTATTGAAGATCAGGATATAGGATTGTGATGAGTGTGTATTGAAGAGAGAAATTAAGAAGACCCTTATGCGAATCATGCAGATATTATTTGAAGGTTGAAGGAAGGTTATGAAGGTGTTTTGACACTCATGTTTAGAGCTTAACCAGTACTGAATCCATCATTGGAGATGTTATTTGAGCAGTACATTATTATTAGATTTAACCATCCAATTGTGTAGTCAGTGTGACTCCTATTTTGTGATTGAGCAGTGAGCTCTAGGTAGTTGGCATTTTTGCATGTGCAGACCCCATTTGTATACACATACTATCTGCAATAGTATCATCTAATTGTGGGTAAGGTTTCCCACCATGGTTTTTCCCTTACCGGGTTTCCATGTCAAAATCTTTGTGTTATGTGTTGTGGATGTTGTTTCTCTTTATGTTTTATGCATTAAGTTATACCGATACTGCTATATCTGTTAATTTGTTTTACTTGCACTTAAGTTTGGTTTAGCAGCATTAATGTTAAGTTGGAATAACTTGCATTTGGATTACAATTTATATATAACTAGTTAACAATTGACTCAACCCCCTCTCAGTTGTCCTTCCCGGGACCTAACAATCATCATACAAAAATAATACAAAATCTAGACTGAATGTGATTATGATGAGCTGTCGCCCTTAGATATAGTTTCTCTTGAAGGTCCTTGAGCCCCAAAAGGTCCTGCTCATCCTTTCCTAGGTTGTGGTCCCCCTCACATTTATCCCATTGTTGGTTCTTCCCTAGGTGGCCCCATAGACGCTCCACTATCCATTTGCTATCTCTGAGCCCAACCTTTGTGAACTCATCATGAAGCTCATTGCCATCTATCTTTCTAATACTATAGCCTCATATAGATGCCTCCAATATCTTGGACTATCTTGAATATAAAATCCATCCCTAAACTAACATCACCCTACTATGTGGCTCTAGCCTACTCGATGGCCTTCTCTACCCGAGTATATTTTTGTATGGCAATATATCTCTCACCCACCATTGTCTCTACCGGTTGTCTCAAAGACGCTATCTAAGCAACCTACACCTTTATCTACATGTCCCTCATCTATACTTGAACTTGCATGGCTTCCACATCCTAATCATGTGGTACTTATCCCCCAACACCCTTCACCCTCTATCTTTTCTCATCTCATCTTTTCTGAGGACCCTGATTTGACTATACTTGTATGGTATCTGCACCTAGACTTATTCTTGTTTTTTAGCACCATGTGCTCCTCTGTCCTATCCTCCTCTCCCTCCGGGTGGTCATCATCCTCATTTTCCATCCTCCTCATCATCTCCCTCTCCACCATCTACTTCCTATCATTGGCCTCATCCTTTCTCATCCCTTCTCAACCTCCTCATCCTTAGAGGTGCCTCCTCATATTTGCCATCATCTATCCTAGGAGTCAACTCTCTTGGTCCTATCAATTTGGGGAAGTGATTGATAGGTCAATGACAAACCACTAGTACCAAACCGGTACTGAGAGGGGGGGGTTAATTAGTACAAACACAAATATAGTCAAAAACCAATTTGACGACAAATGCTCCAAATGTCTGACAAACAAGGATACTAGTAAAGTAGAGTGCAACCAGTAACATCTAGTATAGCTCAATCAGTCATGAACCAGTCACTCAATAAGCTTTCCTCTTAGCTCAATACTACAAAATCATTATATTTTCATGCATAAACCAGTAAACTTGACCATCAAATCTTCACAACAATGAGTTCAATATGTTTAATAGACAGGCATAAAACATAGGACCTTCATGTGCTTAATAGGTAAAACAAAGCATCACAAGACAGAAGCATTTCACATGACACACATATTTTTCATGTGGAAACCCAACTGGGAAAAACCATGGTGGGGATGAATACCCACAAGTTGCTTTTTGAACTCTTTAGAAGTCCACTTTGTTAGGAGCCTTGTCTTGTTAAGGACATTACAATAGGTTCTGGTAGGAACTGATCCTATTAAGGATCACCCGGTTAAGGGTTAAACCCGGTAGGGTCACCTTGTTAGAGGATTTCAAGAACTCAATAGCTGAAAGAATCTCCTAAGCTTCTCTAGCTTCTCAGAACTCATTAGCCTTGAGTTACCCGGTTAAGGGATTTGAAACAAGCCGGTTAAGACCATCCGATTTAAGGGATTTGAAACAAGCCGGTTAAGACCACCCGATTTAAGGGATTTTGAATCAAGCCAGTTAAGGCTACCTTGTTAGGGGATTTTACAACTGTTGAAGTGGTTAGAGATCAACAAGTATTACAATGATTTGTTAATAGCACTTAATGCTATTGTAGATCCTTTTAGGCTCCTCTTTTCCTTCTGCACATTCACTTTGCAGGTATCTCTTCTCTCCTTTGGTCTGGCAAGAATCACGTATCACTTTCCTTGGACACACACTCACAAATTTTGCCAACAACCTCAGAAAGAAACCCAACATCGACCTTATAGGAAACATAAAAGTCGGTAGCAAAAACCCTAAACCCTAAACCTGTTAGGTTAAGCAATTCAAATGTTTGAATCCTAATCATTGAATCATACTACATTAAATGCAACAATCTTGAATCGATCTCAAGACATTCTCCATTGTCCATTATCCACCATTTTCATGGTGGCTAATAACCCATCACACGTTATCACCGTTTGACAGACTTCGCACATTCCCGAGGTAGATAGGAATAGTCATCTTCATGCAAGATCCTTCACGCACACAGATCTTACGTGGCAACATGATTTGTCCTTCATCATACTACTAACTCATCACACAAAGATCACCGATTGAGTCACATGAACTTGAGGTACTCCAACTAGAAACCTCGAAGTGGAATCTACCTACCAACCGGTAGTCATACAATGCTTCCATGTGTCGGTTCACATAACTACATGTTGGTTCACCTTGAACAAATATTCCGCTTCACTTTCCTTGAACAAATATGCCACTTCACTTTGGCATATAAACTGGTTCATACATATGCCGGTTCCTCTCTCTTCAATTATCACATGTGCCGGTTCACACTATGTCCCATATTGACATCAATGACAACATACAATATCATTATGTCTTCATGTCGGTTTACATAATGCCAACAATCTCCCCCTTTGGCATTGATGGCAATATACAAAATATATCTTCTCTACTTCACATCTTCTCCCTCTTTGCTACAAATATCTTTTCGCTTCACTCCTTCTCCCCCTCTGACAACAATGCCAAAGTGGAGGTACAATCATCACTATTCCATCATGCTGCTCCCCCTGAGGAGCAGCATCCTTCAACACATCAATCAATCAAAACTTTGTCTTTCCTGGACCTGACTGATGTGGAACAATCACTTTTAGTTCACCTCCTGAAGGGGTAACACCCCTAATTCACCTCTCAAATGTACAAAAGTTGTCTTTGGGAGAGGCATGGTGAATATGTCTACTAACTATTCCTTACTGGACACATGCTCTATTGCAATTTCTTTATTTTGAACCTTTTCCCTCAAGAAATGATACTTAAGCTCAAAATGCTTGGTTCTAGAATGTAAAACTGGATTCTTTGATATATTGATAGCACTTGTGTTATCATAGAACATACTTACCGGTTCAGATATAGGGATCTTGAAGCCTTCCAATACATGCTTCATCCAGATTGTCTGAGTGCAGTTCATGAAAGCTGCAACATACTCCACTTCCACTGTAGACTGAGAGATACAACTCTGCTTTTTACTCATCCATGAGACTTGTCTACCACCAAGAAAGAATGCACCACCGGTTGTGCTCTTCCAGTCATCCACATTACCGGCCCAATCAGCATCTGTGAACACTTTCAGATTGAAATTATTGTTGTATGGGTATCACAATCCATAGTCAATTGTTCCCTTCAGATACCTAAGGATCCACTTGACTGCAATCAAGTGAGATTCTCTTGGACTCTTCTGGAACCTTGCAGTGATGCCAACTGCATGTGCAATATCCGGTCTACTATGCACTACATAATGCAACTTAGCAATCATTGACTGGTATTCCTTCTCATCAACTAGTGCAGAATCATCTTCCTTTGTCAATTTGCAACTGGTCACCATCGGTGTACCAACCGGCTTGCTGTCTTCCATGCCAAAAGTCTTCAACACCTCTTTGACATATTTGGACTAAGTGATGAAGATTCCATCTTCCATCTGCTGGATCTGCAGTCCAATGAAGAACTTAATCTCTCCTATGAGTGACATCTCAAACTCTTTCTTCATCTCATCAGCAAACTCATGACTCATCTTGTCATTTCCACCAAAGATGATGTCATCAACAAAAACTTCATAGATCAGAATCTTATCTCCTTCAGACTTCAAGTAGATATTGCTATCTTCACTTGTTCTCTCAAATCCAATCTTCACAAGATGGGAATGTAGGCGGTCATACCATGCCCTAGGTGCTTGCTTTAGACCATATAATGCTTTATGTAGCCTACATACCATGTCACTATCTTCAGATAGGGTAAACCCATCTGGTTGCTCAATATACACCTCCTCTTCAAGTACACCATTTAGGAATGCAGATTTTAAATCCATTTGATATACCTTGAATCTCTTAAAAGTTGCATATGCAAGAAGCATATGAACTACTTCCAATCTGGCTACAGGAGCAAAGGCTTCCCCATAGTCTTCACCTTCTTCTTGAGCATATCCTTTGCATACCAGTCTGGCTTTATTCCTAATCATTGAGCCATCCTCATTCAACTTATTTCTGAACACCCATTTGGTGCCAATGACATTTTTATGCTCTGGTCTCAGTACCAAGGACCATGTACCATTTTTCTCTATCTGGTCAAGTTCTTCTTCCATTGCCTTGATCCAGTCTTCATCTTTATGAGCCTCTTTGAATGACTTAGGCTCAAATTCAGAGATCATACATGAGTTTTCTCTGATCTTTCTTCTGGTAAGGATTCCTACATCCTTATCACCTATGATCTGCTTGGGATCATGATTCAATTTGACATACTAAGGAATGGTCTTAACTGGTTCTTCTTGCTTTTCTTCTTCATCCTCATCTTCATCAGTATCAGCATTCATCAGTTCAGGAACACTATTACTAGTACTCGGTTGACTGACAACTGGTTCCTAGAAGGTTGCAACTAGTTCACTTACAACTTGCTCACTGCCAGTTTCCTCAATCTTCTCAGAGGATTCATCAACTCTTACATTGATGCTTTCCATAATTCTCTGAGTCCTATTGTTGTAGCACTTGAAAGCTTTACTCTTGGTGGAATATCTTAGAAATATTCCTTCATCACATTTAGCTTCAAATTTGCCTTGGTGTTCACTCCTCTTGTTGTAACATTTGCTACCAAATACCTTAAATTAGTTAACCACAGGTGTCTTACCGGTCCAATACTCATAAGGAGTTTTGTCCTTACCCTTCTTGATGAGTACTCAATTCATAGTGTAGACTGCAGTGCTCACCGCTTCTCTCCAAAAGGTGCAAGCAACCTTTCCTTGGATCAACATGGTTCTAGCCGCTTCAACCATAGTCCAATTATTCCTCTCTGCTAGGCCATTCTGCTGTGGAGTCCGGGGGGTATACAACTGTCTCTTGATGCCAAATTCTTCACAATACTTGTTGAATTCACTGGAAGTGAATTCCCCTCCTTGATCAGTTTTGAGACATTTGATCCTTTTACCGCTTTCCTTCTCCACTAATGCTCTAAAAGCTTTGAATTTTCCAAAAGCTTTAGACTTGTCTTTCAAGAATGTGACCCACATCATTCTTGAGTAGTCATCAATGAGAATCATGAAGTACTTATCACCTTGCACACTTCTAGTTTTCATAGGATCACATAAATCAGTATGCACAAGATCAAGCAAGTTGTCAGTAGTGAAAGATTTACCTTTAAAGGTTGAGGAAGACATTTTCCCCAATTGACATTCTCTACACAAGGTATTATCCGGTTTGCTCAGCACCGGCAACCCTCTAACTGCCTTGATCTTACTAACCTTCACAATGTTATCAAAGTTCACATGGCAGAATCTCCTATGCCATATCCAACTATCATCAAGCTTAGCCATAAGACATGTACTTATATTTGCATTCAGATGAAATAGGTTACCTTTAGTCTGCATGTCGGTGGCTACCAATTTACCATCTTTACCTTTGATTCTGCAAACTAAATTCTTGAATTATAGAGTGAGACCACTGTCATTTACCTGGGCAACACTTAGAAGGTTGTATCTGAGACCATCAACCCAGTACACATTGTCAACACTACTCTTTCCATTCAAAGAGATGGACCCTCTGCCTTTGACCATGCATGGTGCATCATTTCCAAAGCGAACCACACCACCATCATACTCCTCTAAGGATAGAAACTTGCTCTGGTCACCAGTGATATGGTGAGAACAGCCACTGTCAATGATCCACTCATTGGAATCATCAAACTAGGAGACAAGAGCCTTCTTGTCTACCACATCTTCCTTTACAACAACAAACATAATGTCTTCATTCTCTTCATCTTCTGATTTGTCATCTATGACACCTTCATCAACTGCCACAAAACAATTTCTTCAGTTTCCACCTTTGAATTTCTTGAACCTTTCCGGTTTATCCTTATTGTCACTATTAGGATAGTTCATAGCAATATGTCCTATCCAGTTACAGGAGAAACATTTCAAAGGAAGCTTACCTTTGTATTTACCAGTCCCTTTTGGAAATCTCCTGGTAAGAAGAGCTTCAAATTCCTTTAGAAACTCTTCATCCTTCATTTCTCTATTCTGATTAGGTTCCCCACTAGTGCTAGCCTCTTTTCCTTTTCTGGATGGTATAGTAGAAGCTTTAAAAGCTGATTCTGTCTTTTGAACACTACCATCAAAACTATTCAGTTCATAGGCTATCAACTTGGCTATGATGGAATCCAAGGATGCCTTAGACTTGTCTATTGATCTTAGCTCCTGAATAGCAGCAACCCTTATTGCATAGACCGGCAATAGGGATCTCAGGACTTTGCTTACCACAGTGGAATCTTCTATTTTGCCACCTGCACTCTTTATTTCTCCAACAACTATTTTGATTCTTATTCCATACTGCTAAATGGTCTCTCCTTCAACCATCCGCATGTCTTCAAACTTTCTCTCAAGCTCTCTTCCTTAGCCTATTTTACATGCTCATCACCACCATAGATATCTTCAAGAGCATCCCATACCTATTTGGGATTTTCCTTGTCATGAACATGAACATCAATAAATTCAATGTCGGATAGGCTACTGATGAGGGCTTCCATGACTTGCCCATTTTCTTGTATCTCTCTCTTTTGTTCATCGGTGAGAGTACTGGTAGGAACAACATATACATTTTTAACATAACTCCAGTGTTGAACACCCATGCTTTTGATGAATATCTTCATCCTGTCTTTCCATATACCAAAATTTTCCCTGTTAAACTTTGGACCTTCCCTCTTCATCATTTGACTAGGATCTTTTCCTCAAGCAGTTAAGCTTACAACATAGAGGACCTGGAGTGCTTTGATACTAATTAATAGGTCAATGATGAACCACTAGTACCAAATCAGTACTGAGAGGGGGGGGTGAATTAGTACAAACACAAATACAGTCAAAAACTAGTTTGATAGCAAATGCTCCAAATGACTGACAAATAGGGATACCAGTAAAGTGGAGTGCAACCGGTAACATCCAATATAGCTCAATCAGTCATGAACCAGTCACTCAATAAGCTTTCCTCTTAGCTCAATACTACAGTATCATTATATTCTCATGCATAAACCAGTAAACTTGACCATCAGAACTTCACAACAATGAGTTCAATATGTTTAATAGACACGCATAAAACATAGAACCTTTATGTGCTTAACAAGTAAAACAAAGCATCACAAGGCAGAAGCATTTCACATGACACATATTTTTCATGTGGAAAACCAACTGGGAAAAACCACAGTGGGGATGAATACCCACAAGCTGATTTTTGAACTCTTTAGAAGTCCACTTTGTTAGGAGCCTTGTCTTGTTAAGGACATTACAATAGGTTCTGGTAGGAACCGATCCCGTTAAGGATCACCCGGTTAAGGGTTAAACCTTGTAGGTTCACCTTGTTAGAGGATTTCAAGAACTCAATAGCTGAAAGGATCTCCTAAGCTTCTCTAGCTTCTCAGAACTCATTAGCCTCGAGTTACCCGGTTAAGGGATTTGAAACAAGCCGGTTAAGACCACCCGATTTAAGGGATTTTGAATCAAGCCAATTAAGGCTACTCTGTTAGGGGATTTTACAACTGTTGAAGTGGTTAGAGATCAATAGGTATTACAATGATTTGTTAACAACACTTAATGCTAATGTAGATCTATTTAGGCTCCTATTTTCCTTCTACACATTCACTTTGCAGGTATCTCTTCTCTCCTTTGGTCTAGCAAGAATCACGTATCACTTTCCTTGGATACACACTCACAAATTTTGCCAACAACCTCAGAAAGAAACCCAACATTGACCTTATAGGAAACATACAGGTCGGTAGCAAAAATCCTAAACCCTAAACCTGTTAGGTTAAGCAATTCAAATGGTTCGATCCTGATGGTTGAATCATGCTGCATTAAATGCAACAATCTTGAATCGATTTCAAGACATTCTCCATCATCCATTATCCACCGTTTTCATGGTGGCTGATAACCCATCACACATTATCACTGTTTAACAGACTTCACACATTCCCGAGATAGATAGCAATAGTCATCTTCATGCAAGATCCTTCACGCACACAGAGCTTACATGGCAACATGATCTGTCCTTCATCATACTGCTAACTCATCACACAAAGATCACTGATTGAGTCACACAGACTTGAGGTACTCCAACCGGAAACCCTGAAGTGGAAGCTACCTACCAACCGGTAGTCATACAATGCTTCCATGTGCTAGTTCGCATAACTACATGTTGGTTCACCTTGAACAAATATGCCACTTCACTTTCCTTGAACAAATATGCTACTTCACTTTGGCATATAAACTGGTTCATACATATGCCGGTTCCTCTCTCTTCACTTATCACATGTGCCGGTTCACACTATGTCCCATATTGACATCAATGACAACATACAATATCATTATGTCTTCATGCCGGTTTACATAATGCCAACAGTGATGTGCTCTAAGCTAGGTCTCAAAATTTGGAATCATCCTAGCATCTACAATGTCTTGCTACAAATACCACAAGATTGGAGCTAAATATATGAATTCTTCCACTACAACCTCATGAAATAAGGTTAGGCCTCATCACTGTATCTCCCATTGGGTGCATGCAAACTCTACTGAACCAGTAAGCTAGTCCTAAATTTGACAAAACTAGTGAGATACCTCATCTACCAGATGACACTCAATGATATATGTCACCCAGTCAATCATCAAGTTTGTTAGCAGTAAGGTAGCACCTCAACATCCTCCTCCCATACCTCATAGTCTAAGTATGATCTCTACATAACTATGTCAATGTCATCTATAACCTATCGCGAGTACTCAATCTTTCCTAGTCGTGGCTAGGAGAAAATTATGCTATGCATATGTACATATGGTTGATTGAAGCTGCAAAGCTTGTAACACAATAGTCTCATAATCACAATGTGTCATAAGCTTAAACCTTCAACAAAGATGCTTTGATTGATAATTTACACCCACCTAGGTATATAAACTGATACAAGTCATGATATAGATGGGCTAACAGGAACAATCCCAATTCAAATTGAGTCCCCTCTATCAGTATCATCTCCATGTCTTGTCCCTACTTAACTAGAAAACCATGTGTCATCCTATCTGGGAAAATGTACACATTGGTCACCGCTCCCAAAATTGGTGGAAGAACTACTCTAAAATTGACTATCTCATCTTAGCTAACATGACTCCTTCTGATCTCCAAATCATCATCATCAAAAACTTGACACAGAGCATCGAGTTCTATTGTGTACCACTAGCTCACATAGATAGGAAGGCACAAAATCTAGTAGACATCCTCTAGAGTGACATACATCTCTGTTGCTGACAAATGAAAGGAACTAGTCTCACTATACCACTTCTCAGCCAATGCAAACAATAATCCTAGATTTTCCCCCATCTCGGCCATAAAAAACACATACCATATTCTAAAAGCTCTTAAGGTCACATGATCATCACCAATCAACTATGGCTGCAAACTCTATGTGTGTGGGAATCTCTCCTGTGAGTCCAAAGGTACTAAATTGACCTATAGTCACAAACACAATTGTATCAATACTAGTTTTGTTAACTTAAATATGTCTTATCAAGCTTTATCAACTTTATCCTATCTAACAACTTTATAAGCTCTGATAGGTTCATTAACTTCTACTCAGCTTATCCTACTGTGGAAACAATCAGATTATTTCAACTCGATTGGTTATCCTACCTTCTAGAGTTGTTTATCACATCTGCAACGTTCCTAACCCCTAAAATGTACTCAAGCCATATACACATTTTTAGCAGCCACATTTGCATTAAGAATCCATAAATGCACTTCTACATTGCACATACATGATAACAATAATATACACATTGCAATTGACTGTATATATGCTAAGAAACCTTATACATGTCAAAAAACCATACAAATAGTTTTCAATTGCATATATGCGCCAAGAACGATAGACGTGCCAAGACCTAGCATAGATGTACTCATACCTACTAGAGCATTGTAAATTGTACATCTTTCCTAGTGTGTCCAATTTTCACACTTTCCTAGCATGTATTTTAGTATTTTCCTTTCCTCTATGCATTATGGGAACTTTATTGATTTAAATTAATATTTAAATTGATATCATGGGTCTTATTTTACTTTATTACTTCATCACACTCTTATTTGGGCCCTTAATTATAGGTGTGCCCTTTATCATTTTATTTTGATTTATCCTTAATCCTACCTCAATTTTAAGTTCCAAGACACATTTCTCATATCTATACCTTATGGTTTGAGCCATCGAGTTGGAGTCAACATTAGAACCCCATTATCTTGCATTCTAGGAAGAAACGTTGGTATTTGACTAACTTATCTTTGCATTATGATTCTTATGACCCTTCACCCTTCCCCTAAAGATCCTACCAAGGATATTTTGAGGCAAGAGGATGATTTAAATAACACCATTATTAATGCTCTCCCTTTTAAAGATGACGTATTAATAAATAATGCTTGTTCCTCTCCCAAAATTGGCCCTACCCATGAGGACATCCTAGTTTATGAAGAGACGATTAACATTTCTTTCAAAGATCTTCTTCTCAAGGATGAAGCTTTGAAGAGAAATTTTGATCCTTCTCCTAGAGTACCTCCCCTTTATGGATCATTTGGTGCTAGAGGATGATATAATGGCTATCTTTCCTAGTGGCACTATACCTTATTTCCATTTCAATAACCTTCCCTCTAGGGATGAATAATTAATGACTAGTGCTAGTCCCTAATCCAATTTTTTTTCTACCTATGATGACATTTTGGTGCAAGAAGTGGCTAATGTTGAACACTAATGGAAGCTGAGAGGGGGGGATGAATCAACAGTAAAAAAAACTTGATCATATTAGGTTATTTCAACAACATTTATCCCAATACATATGCATGCAAGTAAACAACTCAATCATAAAACATCTCTCACAAGTACATGAGGATTTTTAAGTGGAAAACCTAAATCGGGAAAAATAACAGTAAGAATCAAACTCACAATACATATAATAACTATTTTACAATGAACAAGGCTTCCTACCAAAGAGATCATTGCTTCAAACTTGCTGACTAAGGTGCACAACCTTAGGAAAGATATAATAAAGAATTTATCAACTAAAGATCACTTCTTTAGGGAAAGATACAAAATGCTCTTACAAAACAATGAGAATAGTAGATCGAACTATATACAAAATAACATCCATTAGAATGAAAATAGCAATTCACAATGTATATTCATTTATCTACTTTGTACATCTTTTAATCTTCATACTTCTTTCATGACACTACTTTTGCATCCATCACTTACACACCACTTTCTCATTAACTATCTCTCTTCTATGCTCAATATATATCAATCAGGTCCAAAATAAATTTCTCTAGGTCTACCAAAAGAATATGAAATGTATATATAGAATTGAACCAAAAATACATCATTTAGAATGTATAAGAATTGTGTGAGGGTTCACACCAAGTCGACATACCTTCCAATCAACATCAAAATCCTTTATGCACAATTGCTCAGACCAATACACACAAACTAGTGCAACACTTGATCTGTTAAAAACATAATGTTTTATCCTTGACCTAAAGAAAATAGTTCACCCTAAAAGAACCACAACATCTTGATTTGCAATATGGTCACGATGAAAAAAGAAATCCCAATAGACAACATGATCATTGAATATATATCTAGTACAAACACTCATTCTAGTTCATATTTTCACTAGATCAAACACAAAAGAGAATAGAATTACTTTCACACCAAGTGGAAAATACCAGACTTCCAAAAACACATTAAATCATCACCTTATATTATTTCATCAACACAACATGAATCTTGAATCAATTTTGTAACACAGTATCATAGAAATAGATATCTAGACCAATAGTCAGATACACCATGCATCAACTAAACATAAATATTTCAAAAGTAATGTTGATGATTGTGTTGGTTGTCACTGATGTCAATATAATGGTTGTTATTGATGTCAACACTTGGTTTTGGTTTTGGTAATTCAGTAGATGTGTTCTCAAAATATTTGGTGCTCTAGAAGATGTGTTTCAATTGATATTAAATGTGGATTGATTGAGTTGATTGTGATATGGATTTGGATATGGTGTTGATTTTTTGTATTCATGAGTATCGTGGTTCCATTATTATTTTTGTTATATTGGGAAATGATCTTTGGGTCCGAATTAGGTCCAAAATTTGAGGATGAGTATCGACATTGGTGCAGTGTGAGTCATGATTTGGGTGTGGAATTTTTAATGAATGTAACATGTTCATTTGACTGATGATGTGTGTTGTGGTATGATCTACATCTCATTCCTTCCCACCACCAGAATGTTTAGTGTTGACCTATCTTAGTTCTCTATCTTAATTGACTTAGAAGATTATGTTTCCTGGAGAGTATATATATGAGGATTATTTGAATGAGTTAGCACAACAAGTATATATCATTACTATTGAAGATATGCGAGATTGAAAAGGGAAGATTTGATTGTTGAGGAGGTGTGAAGTGTGTTGGTGTTGAGGCACCAGAAGCATTCTAGTATTGCAAATTGTGTTACAATGGTGGATTACCCTTCTTTATTTCTTTCTTTCTTCGACAGTGAGCCTTTTTTGGGGAATGATCCCTCCTATAATGAGCATTCTGGAAGTGAGCCACCTTATGTAAAAATAACCTTAACCAGTGTTATATATTGAGAACTAACATTCTCTGTGGGTTTTCCCTTCATTTTTCCATGTCATACTTGGTATTTATTGTGTGATATTTTGTGTTTATGTGTTTTCATGTTATATTTGATTTAATTAATTTTGTTGTCTATTCCAGATGTGTGAAAGCATTGAAGAAATTGTTTAAGTTGTCAACTAATTCACCCCCCCCTCTCAGTTGCCTGGATATTGAAATCACTAGAAACAACCAGTTCATATAGGATTGACAAAGGTTTGGCATCGATGACAACCAAGACATCCATATGTGCAACAATCTCCCCATTTGTCATTGATGGCAAAATTAAAAAAATTGCAAACATATTTTTTTTGTATTTCCCCTTATCAACATTTCTCCCCCTTTAACAACAATCAAAAAGGGAAATTGCTTAAGCTAAAAACCATATAGAGAGAAACTAAAACTCCCCTTCACAAAAATCTCTAGAAAGAAAATGAAAATATTTCCATGCATGGATAGTAGCAGACAAAATTTTGCTCTGACATTCACAATCAACACATAAATTTGTGTTGCAATATCAAACACATCAATATTAACTACACTCTGCTCAACCTTTTTTGCACCAACCAATAATTTGAGAAAAGTGGACAAGTGTAATTCCATGGCATCGTTGAGTCCACAAAATAGCTCCATATATTATTCTCTCTACTTTTTCCTTTCAGACAATTGAGAATGGAGATCCCGAGCCTTGGACCTCATTACACCATTAGCATCTTTGTAGATATTAAAAGCCTTGGCTAACTCCATAAATTGAGACTCAATGGAGTCTTTCATCTTTGTATGAATTTGTCAAAACTAGCCAAGATCAAGATTTCAATGAATATCACAATAAGAGAGACAAAATATTGATAAAAATAAACTGCATTCTAATCAAGATACAAAATACCATAAACTGGATCACCAAAATTAAATATAATAAAGGTAAGGTTTCTTATAAAGGCAAGGCCATATGGATATGTGAGAACATGATCATGACATGTGGCTCAATGAGAAACAAGGGTAGGTAAAGGTAGGTAGGAAAAATAATAAAGTATTCCACAAGAGGTGGATCACCCACCGAAGGTGGAATGTAACAACAAGACAAGACCAAAAAAGGTGGAAGTTCTCCTACAAGAAACTTCCCTAAGTGTCTCATTTGCAAACTACTATAAAATGCATCACCCTATGTCAACTTAAGTAAAGTATAATTATGAGACATAATTTACACCAACACTGCAGTGTCCCTCCTTGATTCATCTTTTGATTATGCATCAATAAACTTTTTTAGACTCTTTGATGTTGTTTGTATTGGTACTTATGACTCTATTGATACCTTTGATACTTATTGATAATGCTAGACATTTTTATATGGATATTTGAGATATGGTGATCTATGTGGATGGTGACATATCATTGATTATATGATGGATTATATTTCTTATGAGATTATGATGGCATATTGATAGGGATAATCCCACTTCATGATTGTATTGGATGGGTTGATGCTATGATTGTCATGACTATCTTACTAGTGTATTTACGATAGAGATGATGTCATATCACTTGCTGCAAGTATGATATGATGTTATGATTCCCTCTCACTTGCCTGATCATTTATGATATATGTTATTGTATATGTTGTTATGTGCATATTGGTGGTTGCAGGATTGCTAGGATTGTAGGTACTAGACATTGATGTTGGACATTACTCATACTAGGATATGTTGTTGTCATTGATGTCAACATATTCATGTGCTTTATTGCTCCGGTGGTTGCAGATTGGTTTATTGGGATCATGGTTCAATATATGGAGTATTTTTAGTGTCATTTTATCTTTTTGTATTGGTTTCAGTGATCCGAGAGCTTAATTGATCATATCATATGATCTGGTTTATAATTTGGTTTTTTTATTAGTGCTTTACAAAGTTCGTTATTTCTTCTGGTATATTTCGGTGTGGTCATATTTTGAGTTGATATTTTGGGAGATTGTTTGGGATATTATTGTGTATCTTCATTTTAAATGGTTCATGATTTGGTATTCCACAACTTATCTTTCCTCATGATAGTTGTTGTTGTTTGAGTGTTCTTGAGTTTCAGATGTTGATCGATGAAGATTCAATAAGTGGTGCTGGTGCAGCTATTACAAATGATTCTAACATTCTTGTTGGTGTTTCCTAATTATGTCCTATTTTTCTTGATGATATAAATTGATCATTGTGCATGCTTTTGGTGATTTTCATGATCCGATGATATTCTTCATGTTATGCAATATTCTTGGTGGAGTAACGTGTTGTAGTTGATCTTGGTGAGATTTCTAATGGTGTTGTGTGTTTGAGAATTTGGTACAGGTCCATGTTATGTCATGTATATCATTATATTGGTTTGGTGGTCAATATTTGTATCGTGTGATGTAATTTTGTAATTAGGTGTTGAGGGTTTGGCCGACCTTGTAGTCAAGGTTGATGAATTGTATAAATAGGTGATAAATTCATGTAAAATTTAGTGTTGGTGGTGTGTTTGCATTATCATAGAATGATAAAGGTGTAAACAAGTGAATACATCCTTCAGCATTGTGATTGAGTAGAGATTAGAGTGGTGCAGAAAAGACATATGTGCTTAACCAGAACTATCATAAGAAATTTACAGATGTTATTCTTTTGGTTCATTTGATTATGGATTGTTGTCTGAATATTTTGTAAGTCAGTGAGACTTCCTTGTAAGGTAGTGAACCTTCCCTAAAGGTTGTAGCCTTTTGGGTTATTGTATTTTGAGCAGTGGGCTCTAGGCAGTGGGCTTGAATGCATGTGTATTCCCATTGTAATTATTTTCATATACTACTGCAGAGTATCATCTTATTGTGGGTAGGTTCCCACCATGGTTTTTCCCTTAACTAGGTTTTCCACATCAAAATCTTGGTGTTGTGTGTTGTGTTGTAAATTTTCTTATATTTGTTGTTGTTGTAGTTAATCAGATTTGTATTTGAGATTAAGTTTTTAGATCCGGTGAAAACTGATTCACCCACCCTCTTAGTTTTCCATCATTGTTGTTGCCAATAATTGGTATCAGAGCTAGATCTGTTGGCATTGAGTTGTCATTAATGTCAACCGGTATTGCAAGCTACCGGTAAAATTATGTCAAATTGGTATGAAGAAGATTGAATCGGTATAAGGAAGATTAACATGAAGGCTTGTCAACCGATATGGTGGAAGACAAGTGGTTATTGAGACTATCAGTAACCTCACCAGTATGAGGAGAAATGCATGTGTTTGTTAGCATGTTGGGTGACAATCGGTAGAGCATAAACCGGTTTGAAGGATGGTTGCCTGTTTGTGATGAAGAGGCAAAATGTTAAAATGATCAGTAACCACCAGAGGTGAAGATGTGCTACCGGTATAGTGTGCACTACAAGTTAGCAGAAAGAGAAGGTATCACTGGTAAGGGCTTGTGCCAGTATGAGTTTGTTGAATGTTCAAGTGTAAACTGACCTTGTATCAGTCATCTAAGTGTATGACTGATGTGATGCCATGTGGAGCTAAAGTGGAAAGCATGTAGAGGTCGGTGAATTTTCCATCGACATGGTTGTTGAAACAACTAGTCGACATTGATGAAACAACCACAAATCACGGGATAATAACAAATTGATGCGGCTCGAGGAAGAAAGAGTGACAGAGAAAGATCAAAGAGTTGTTAGCACCTGGATCAAAGCAAAAAAATCAGACTGCAAGAGGACCTCGAGAAGGAAACAACTGGGTCATAAATGAGTCGACAAATTTCAAGGCCGAAAATCATGGTTGGGATTGCTATCTTTAGCAAATATGCATTGGATAATGGAAAATGCGTACAGATGCATTCCTCCAGTGTAGGTGATCGATCCAAGGCAAATTAGATTAGATCTGATGCAGATTTGGTCGGGTGAAGGAAACCCTAACCACCCTTACTTTGAATAGATTCTTGGCAAGAAAGATCAAGTTTAAATATGATGACTTAACTGTGATTGTTGCTGCTGCAGAGTGAAGGCAAGTGTGAAATTGTTGTCTAAGAGCCGAAGAGAAAAAACACTTGAAGTGTTTATGAGTGAATATTGTACCGGTAAGGAGAATTAGGGTGAAACGGTGGAAGGAACAAATGGGTGGAGTGAGCATAGAACACAGAGGCAACAAACTAACAAATGTTGTATCTGATAAAGAGTGATCAAGTGTGAGTTGAAGTGTGAAGACATTGTGAGAGGGGACTTAGCAAAGTTATCAGAAAAGAAAAGTTGCAGTGTGGGTGGAAAGACCACAAACCGATAAGGTTGAAACCAACAAAATAGAATATTGTAAGGTTGCAAAACTTCTATTGCAACAAATATCTCATATTGTATTAAAAATATTTATATTGTTTTTCACTAAGTTGGAGCTTAGTGCAGGGGTTGTAGCTCCTTTAGGTTGTAGCCTATAAATTGTGTAGGGGTTGGTGCTCATAAATCAGGGGTTGGTGCTCATAAATCATTGGTTGGTGCTCCTTGGGTTGGTTCCCTAAAATTATAATCAGATCTTTTACATTGTGAGGCTAGATGGGAGCAAAAGATCTCCAGTAGCTATTCTCACCGATGTTTTTCCCACATTGGATTTTCCTCATATATCTAGTGTTGTGTGATCCATTCATGTGCATGTGTTATGTTAATTTTCTAGCAAATCCTTTCACACACCTAGTTTGCACTGTTTGAGCTATCGATTAGCACTTAGTTTGTTTTATATATTACCAGTATCTCCTTGTTGAAGAAAAAGTGTTTAAATCATTGATTCACCACCCTCAGTGATCCATTGTGTCCAATAATTGGTATCAGAGCTTAGGTACCCTATTTTTTCAAAAGCATTCTCTAGCTTTGGTAGTTCCTGTCAAGTGTTCACAATGGCAAGAAATGAATCTGCCTTGTCAAAAGCCCCTATGTTTGATGGTGTCAACTATGCCTTTTGGTGTAGAAGAATGGAAACCTATTTCTCCTCTCTAGGTTGTGATGTATGGATGTTAGTTGTGAATGGGTATACAGTCCCAAATAATCCCCCTACTAATCCAGATGCTAAGAAGGAATATGAAAACAATGCTAAAGCTAAAAACGCCATTCTTAGTGGGTTATCTGACAATGAGTTTGTTAAAGTCATGCATTGCTCCTCTGCCAAAGAAACTTGTGATAAGTTGCAGAAGATATTTGAAGGTGATACTAAAGTCAAGGAAGCCAAGTTACAGACATTGAGAGAACAACTTGAAGGTTTGAAAATGAGAGATGAAGAGAAGATTGGTGACTATCTCCAAAGGATTGATGAAACAACAAACACCATTAGAGGGCTTGGAGAAGAAATAAAAGATGAAGTGGTAGTGAAGAATGTACTTAGATCTCTTACATCTAAGTATGACACAAAGGTCTCAGCAATATAAGAGGCAAAAGATCTAAAAGTATTTACAATGGATGAGTTGTATGGTTCCCTAACTACTTATGAGATGAGGATTGTCGGTACTGATGCTGTGAAGAAAAAAGCTGCATTCAAAACATCAAAAAAAGGAAAAGAAGAATCTGCTCATGATGTAACTAGTGAAGACTCTGATGACATCATGGAAAAATTTGTCAGAAGACTCAAGATGGGTTCAGGAAAATACAAAGGCAAGTTGCCTTTGAAATGTTTCAACTGTGGAAAGATTGGACTTTTTGCTGCTAAATGTCCCTATGGTGATAAGAATGAAGATGATCAATCAAGTGGTAGTAGGTCATATGGTAAGGATAGGAAGAAGAATGTCTACCAACATGGTAGAAGAGGCTACTAGAAGCAAAACAGTCCTTACACACATGAAAATGATACCACAGACGAAGAAAGTGCCTCGGATGACTGTTGTGGTGGAGATGAAATCAGAGCAAACCTTTTCATGGCTCAAGAGGTTCCAGTACCTGAAGAAGGAGAAGAGGAAGAGAAAGAAGGTGAAGTAGATATTGAAGCAAAGCTCATTAGTGCCTTAGATGAGCTAAAGAAAACAAGGAGAGATTTGAAGAAGGTAAAAAGAGTTGCAGCTAAAGAACAAGAGTTTTTGGAGCAATCTCTTGAAGAGTCCAAGAAAACTATTGTAGATCTTAAAATACAACTAGAAGAATCCAAAAGGATCTGTGAAGCCACTAGCACTGGTCTAAGTGAAAAGGAGAAGGAGCATCGAAATCCATAAGCATAAATAGTGAAGCTCCAGAAGGAATTAGAGAAAAGTCAGGAAGAGATAAAACTAAGAAGCAAATATGAAGGCAACACTGAAGCCCTAGATAAGATGCTAAGTAAACAGAAGCAATCCAAAGATACCGGTGGCTTAGGCTTTTAGGAAGGACAAAGGTTAAACAAAAAAGACACATCTGGTAAGAAGATACAATTCACCTCTTTAAATGATGGTGAAGAGAGGAATAAATTCATGGTGAGAAAGGATACCGACGAGAAGACATATGCAGATGCTGCTAAAAACCGCCACACAAACTGGTATACTCAATCAATGAACTAAAGACCATACTCAATGTACCAACATGCAGATCCAAGGAGAAATGCAAGTGTTGGTCATGAAGGATTCACAAGAGTTAGTAGCATGAAAGGAAGACCCCCAGTGAGGTAGTCATTTGCAGGTTCAAGACAACCTAACCGGTATGTTCCAAATTTCCATGGCTATTATCATCGGTGTAATAAATTTGGTCATAAAATGGAAGATTGTAGGAATATGAATTTAAAACCCAATTTTGAGAGTAGAAAATCATTTTCTACATTACAAAGTACAAATGTCACATGTTATAATTGCAATGAGTTTGGTCACAAGAGTTATGAATGTAGGAGTAATATGCAAATGTCCTACAAGAATGCATTGAGTACATCTTACAGTGCTAATGTAAAATGTTATAAGTGTCAAAATTTTGGTCACATAGCAAGGTATTATAAGTTGAGAACTGACAAGCAAAAGAAAATAGTATCGGATGAGAAGTTAGAAACAAAACTGGAACACAAAGTGATAGAAGAGGAAAAGAAAGAAGAGAAACCGATTTGGGTTGAGAAGGAGAAAAACAAGATAGAGTCCAGCCCGATTGTGCAGACTGCTCTACATGCTGAAAGGAGGAATCTATGGGTAGTTGATAGTGGTTTCTCAAATCAAATGACCAAAGATAAGAAAAATTTCATCAATCTTGATGATTGGAAAGGTGGTTTAGTCTGGTTTTGGTTACAACTCCTCCATCAAGATCAAAGGCCAAGGTACACTGAATATTGATGGCAAGCTCAAGGCTCATGATGTGTACTATGGAAGGATTGAATTATAACCTGTTGAGTGTAAGTCAGATGTGTGACAAAGGGTACAAGTTTTCATTCGACTCTATCAGTTGTCAGATAAGAAAGTAGAGTACTGGTTAGGTGGTAGTAGAAGGAAAGAGAATAGAGGGTAATGTCTACAATCTGAAGGAATGCTATGAGTCCCAATGCATGATGGGATAGGTTGATGAAAGATGGTTGTGGCACCTAAGATTAGGCCATGTGAACTTTGATAATCTAGTTAAGATAAGAAAGAACTAGTTGTGAGAAGCATACCTCTAATCATAAAACTGGCAAACACATTCTATGATGAATGTGTCAAAGGTAAGAAAGAAAAGGTCAACTTTAAAACAAAGGAATAGAACACCTCAAGACCTTTAGAGTTGATACATACAGACTTATGTGGGTCAACAAGGATAAGAGAATTGTCTAATGAAAGGTATTTCATGTTGTTTATAGATAATTACTCAAGAATGACTTGGGTAACCTTCCTACATGATAAGTCACAAGCATTTAAGAGATTAAAGATTTTCAGAAAGATGGTAGAAAATGAAAGTGGATACTGGGTAAAATTCTTAAGATCAGACCGCGGTGGAGAGTTTTCTTCAAATAAGTTTGTTGACTACTCTGAGAGACATGGAATCCAAAGACGGTATTTAGCTGCAAGGACACCTCAACAAAATGGGGTGGTAGAGAGAAAAAATAGGATAGTGAAGGAGATAGCTAGGACAATGTTAAATGAAGCCAACATACTAGAAGGAAGTAGTTCATACTATAGTATACACATTAAACTAGGTATAGTTAAGAGTGAACATTAGAATGACTCCTTATGAGTAATGGTATGAAATGAAACCATCACTCAAGCACTTTAGAGTGTTTGGAAGTAAGTGTTTCATCAAAAGAGATGTTGATGGATTAGGAAGTTTTGATTCCTGGAGTGATGATGGAATCTTCTTGGGATACTAAACCAATAGTAAGGCCTACAAATACTACAACAAGAGATTGAGAAAGGTGGTTGAGAGTATAAATGTGAGAATAGATGAAGACTCACGTAGAGGAAAATCTACACCGACACCTTACATTGATGATTCAGATGTTGAATATAAAGAACAATCTAACAATGGACTAATAGAAGATGCACCAAACAAGATCCCCAACCGGTATGTGAAGAAGAATCATATGGAAGAACATATCATAGGAGATAGGAATGAAGGTGTGCATACCAAAAGGAGATTAGCCTGGGAAAGTGAGCAAGTAAATTTCTCCCTCATGACAGAAGTAGAGCCCAAAACTTTTGATGATGCTAGAAAAAGTGAGAAGTGGGTAGATGCCATGGATGAAGAATTGAGACAAATTGAGAAAAATCAGACTTGGGAACTTGTTCCTAGACCAGTAGACAAGAATGTCATAGGAACCAAATGGGTCTACTGGAAAAAGATGAATGAAGAAGGTAAGATAGTCTATCATAAAGCAAGGTTAGTTTGCAAAGGGTATTCTCAAGTGGAAGGTATTGATTTTGAAGAAACCTTTGCACCAGTAGCTAGGCTATAGGCAATAAGAATGTTTTTTAGCCTTCTTAGCCTAAAATATGCCTTTCTCAATGGTAATCTTGAAGAAGAGGTGTATATGGAATAACTTGAAGGGTACTTGTTTCATGAAGATGAGATTTTTGTATGCTCGTTAAAGAAGGCCTTGTATGGTTTGAAGCAGGCTCCCAGAGCATGGTATTCCTAGTTAGACAAATACTTGAAGGAGTAAGGATTCGAAAAAGGGAATGTAGACAACAACTTGTATGTCAAGGTAAATGGAGATCATATGATTATAGTTGTTGTATATGTGGATGATATTATCTTTGGTGGAGACAAGGACATCATGTGCAAAGAATTTACAGATCAGATGAAGACAAAATTTGAGATGTCCATGCTGGGTGAGTTGTCCTATTTTCTTGGTTTGCAGATCTCACAATAGGAGAATTGAATTTTCATCTCCCAAACCAAGTATGCGAAAGACATGCTGAAGAAATTTCAAATGGAGGATAGAAAACTAGTAAGTACTCCCATGGTTACTAGTTGTAAGTTGAGCATATTAGATGAGTCACAAGAAGTTGAGCAAACACTATATAGGTCTATGATTGGTAGTCTGTTATATTTAACAACATCTAGACTAGATATTGTACAAGTTGTTTGCATGGTAGCAAGATTCCAAGATGCTCCTAAATAGTCTCACTTAAATGTAGTTAGAAGAATCTTCAAGTATCTGCAAGGAACTATCAGTTATGGCCTATGGTATCCAAAGAAAGGTGACTTTTCTTTGTAGGCTTATACTAATGTAGATTGGGCAGGAAGTATTGATGACTAGAAAAGTACAAGTGGAGGTTCTTTCTACTTAGGAGACCGATTAGTATCATGTCACAACAAGAAGCTAGATTCAGTGTCATTATCTACTGCTAACGAAGAGTATATAGCAGTTGCTACATGTTGTTCACAAGTTTTATGGATGAACCAGACACTGAAAGACATACAGGTGGAGATACCGAAACCTATTCCAATCTTGTGTGATAACTCAAGTGCAATCAACATCTCCAAGAATCCAGTAATGGACTTAAGAACAAAACACATTGTAATCAAGTATCACTTCTTGAGGGAGAAGGTAGTAGACAAGGAGGTCATAGTAGAATATGTTCCAACAAGTGAGTAGATTGCTGACATATTTACCAAGTCACTTCCTTTGGGACCATTTGAGAACTTGAGACAAAAGATAAGAGTTGTTCCACCATCTGGCAGTACTTAAATGCATAAGAGGATGCATGATTCAGGGGGAGTCAACCATTGTTAATATCTTATGATTCTTGAATCATGAAGCATGGAAACAGGGGGAGAGTGTGTCTTAATTGGATGAAATCAAGGGAGAGATTATTGGTGTTAGACTAAGGTTCCCTTTTCCATTGTTGTCAAAGGGGGAGAGAAACCAGAAAAGACAATGTTGACATCAATTCCAAAGGGGTAGATTGTTGGCATTGAGTTGTCATTGATGTCAACTAGTATTGTAGGCTACCGGTAAAAGTATGTCAAACCGGTATGAAGAAGATTGAATCGACATAAGGAAGATTAATATGAAGGCTTGTCAACCGGTATGGTGAAAGACAAGTAGTTATTGAGACTATCAGTAACCTCACCGGTATGAGGAGAAATACATGTGTGTGTTAGCATGTTGGGTGACAACCAATAGAGCATAAACTGGTTTGAAGGATGGCTACCTATTTGTGATGAAGAGGAAGAATATTAAAATGATCAGTAACCACTAGAGGTGAAGATGTGCTACCGGTGTAGTGTGTACTACTAGTTAGTAGAAAGAGAAGGTCTCACTAGTAAGGGCTTGTGCTAGTATGAGTTTGTTAAATGTTCAAGTGTAAACCGACCTTGTGTCGGTGAGCTAAGTGTATGACCGATGTGATGCCATGTGGAGCTAAGATGGAAAGCATGCAGAGGTCGGAAAAGTTTCCATCGACATGGTTGTTGAAATAGCTAATTGACATTAATAAAATAACCACAAATCACGGGATGATAATAGATTGAAATGGCTCAAGGAAGAAAGAGTGACAGAGAAAGATCAGTGAGTTGTTGGTGCTTGGATCAAAGCAAAGAAATTAGACTGCAAGAGGACATAGAGAAGGAAATAGATGGGTCATAAATGAGTCGATAGATTTCAAGGCCGAAATTCATGGTCCGAATTGCTATCTTTATCAAATATGCATTGGATAATGGAAAACACGTATAGATGAATTCCTCCAATGTAGGTGATCAATCCAAGGAAGATTGGATCGAATTTGATGCAGATTTGGTCAGTTAAGGAAACCCTAATCACCCTTAGTTTGAATTGATTCTTGGCGGGAAAGCTCAATTTTAAATATGATGACTTGAGACTATGATTGTTGTTGCTGTAGAGTGAAGGCAAGTGTGTAATTGTTGTCTGAGAGCCGAAGAGAAAAAAACACTTGAAGTGTTTATGAGTGAAGACTGTACCGGTAAGGAGAAGCAAGGTAAACTGGTGGAAGGAACAAACTGGTGGAGTGAGCATAGAACATAGAGGTGACAAACCAACAAATGTTGTACTTGATAAAGAGTGATCAAGTTTGAGTTGAAGTGTGAAGACATTGTGAGAGGGGACTTAGCAAAGTTATCAACAAAGAAAAGTTGCAAAGTGGGTGGAAAGAACACACACTGGTAAGGTTGATACTGATAGAATATAATATTGTAAGGTTGCAAAACTTATTTTGCAACAAAAATCTTGTATTGTATTTAAAATCTTTATATTGTTTTTCACTAAGTTGGAGCTTAGTGCAGGGGTTGTAGCTCCTTTAGGTTGTAGCCTATAAATTGTGCAGGGGTTGGTGCTCCTTTGAGTTGGTGCTCATAAATCATCGGTTGATGCTTCTTGGGTTGGTGCCCTAAAATTGTAATCAAATCTTTTACATTATGAGGCTAGATTGGAGCAGAAGATCTCTAACAACTATTCTCACTGAGGTTTTCCCCACATTGGGTTTTCCTTGTATATCTGGTGTTGTGTGATGCATTCTTGTGCATGTGTTATGTTAATGTTCTAGAAATTCCTTTGACACACCTAGTTGCATTGTTTGAGCTACCAGGTAGCACTCATTTTGTTTTATATATTACTGGTATCTCCCTGTTGAAGAAAAAGTGTTTAAATCACTGATTCACCCCCCTCTAAGTGATCAATTGTGTCCAATAAGATGCTTTGAAAGAATCTTGACTTCTTGAGTTGATTGTGGATGGCAACTGGAAGTGTTATCTTTAAGAAGGAGAGTCTAAGATTTGATTGAAGTTACTATGCTATATCAAAGAACCCGATGGAGGTGCACTTGAGATATATTGGAGAGAATTACTGAAAGATTACAAAGGATGCCTATTTTGTTCCTCAGAATGGACCGGTTACTACTATTGAGATCAAGGATGCTGAAATTAACATTAGAGCTAAGGAATCATTGCTAAGTACCCTGACTGATTCAAAAATGACTAATGTAATGGGACTTGAAAATGCACGTGAGATTTGGGAGAACCTTGAAACCTCATATGAAGGAGATAAACAAGTCAAAGTTGCTAAGTTGCAAATTTTGAAAGGGAAGTATGAGATGCTGAAAATGGGAGAAGATGAGAACATAAACTCCTTCATGGATAAGGTGAATGCACTTTTCCTTGGTATCAGATGTGCCGATGGAACCCTTGAAGAAGATGAAATTGTTGCTAAGGTGTTGAGATCATTTCCTCTTTCTTACAAACATAAGGTAGCTTCTATTGTTGAGATCTGGAGTGTGACTACTGTGATAAGAGATATGTTGGTTGGAAATATTGCTGCATTTGAATTTAGCAAATTTGGTAAATCACATCTGAGACAATATTTAGAGCATCTGTATGCAGAAAGTAGAAGTATGATCCTGAAGAATGCAAAATATCCAGATATGAAAGAGAAAGAAGAGAGATGGAACAAAAATAAAGAGAAATGGATGAGCTTGAAGCATTGATTGCCTGGAGATTGCCTAAAGGAGCTAGTAAGTATGATGGAAAATTGCCTCTGAAATGTTTCTCTTGCAATAAGATATGACATTTTTCTTCTAGGTGCCCAAAGATAATGTCTAAGTATGATAGGCATGATGAATTTGATAAGCATGATAATTATGATAGATATGAGAAGCATGAGAAGCCTTACAAGTCTAACTGGAAGTATAAATATCAATAGAACTATTATTATGCTGTTGATGAAGGTGTTACAGATGAAGAATCAGAAGGAGATGAAATTTTGTTTATTTATATTAAAGAAGATGGATCGGTACCTATTGATTCCACAAGATGCACTATTGAGGAGAAAGCTTTAGCTTCTAAAGTTAAAGAAAAAGATGAATGGGTGATTGACAAAGGTTATTCATATCATATGACCAGTGATAAAAGAAAATTTGTGAGTATGGAGAGGTATGATGGTGGAATAGTAATATTTGGAGATGACAAAGCCTATGTGATCCATGGTAGAGGTTCTATTTACGTTAATGGTAAGCATAACATTGATGATGTCTTGTATGTTGAAGGTTTGAAGCATAATCTTCTAAGTGTTGGACAGATGGTTGACAAAGGTTATGATTTGGAATTCAAGAATGGAAAATGAAAGATCCTAAATGCCTTCAGTATAGAGATTGCATCAAGAACTAAGACTGAAGGTAATATCTTTCATTTGAATGCCACTGAGAAAATTTGTTTGATTGCTTAGATTGATGAAAGTTGGTTGTGGCATTGGAGAATGTGTCATGTTAATTTTGACTCAATGATTAAGATCAGTTCTACTCAAGCTGTTAGAGATTTGCCTAAAATTGTTAAGCCTGCTAATCTGGTATGTAAGGAATGTCAAATGGGAAAGCAAACAAGAATTTATTTCAAGAGTAAGAAATATACATTTGATGGATTTATAGATCTTGTGCATACTGACCTATGTGGACCTACAAGTATAAGAAGTGTGCAGGGTGATAGATATTTCATGTTACTAATTGATTATTATTCCAAGATGATGTGGGTTGCCTTTGTGAGGGAAAAATAAGAAGCATTGGACAAATTAAAGATATTCAAAGCAAAGGTTAAGACCAAGATAGGATTGAAGATGAAGTGTCTGAGGTCTAACATAAGAGGAGAATTTTGTTCTGGTGAGTTTGACTCATTCTGTGAGAAGCATGTAATTAGAAGATAATTATTTGCTCCTAGAACCCCACAACAGAATGGAGTTGTTGAAAGAAAGAACAAATTAATCTTGGATCCTGCAAGGACTATGCCAATTGAAGGGAATGTTCTGAAGATCTATTGGAGAGAAGCTGTTAGCACTACTGATTACACATTCAACTAAGTACATATAAAAGGTGATACCGGTAAGACTCCTTATGAGCTATGGTTTGGTCATGTTCCTACTATGAGATATTTCACTATTTTTGGAAGCAAGTGTTCTATCAAGAGAGATGAGGATATAAGAAATTTTGATGCAAGAAGTGATGAGGAATTTTATTGGGATATTCAACAAAGAGAAAATCCTATCGATGCTACAATAAGAGACTAAGAAAGATAGTGGAAAGCGAAAATGTCAAGTTTGATGAGAACTATGGAAAAAAATTAGAGCATGCAGATATGATGATGATGATCAGAATGTTGTTCTAACACAAATTTAGATAGGAATTGAAGAAGAAGGGTTCGGTAGAGGTAGTTAACCCAGATATTGATGTTGCCAGTGAAGAGGTGCAAGAACCTGAAAATTCAGAATAATCAGAAGACTCCTAGGTACGTAAAATTGAATTATTCTGAAAATCAGATCATTGTTGATGATTGGCACTAGAACTTGTGCCTAGACCTAAAGACAAGATTGCGATTGGTACTAAATGGGTATTCAGGAACAAATTGAATGAGGCCAAAAAAGTTGTCAAAAATAAAGAAAGATTGTCATGCAAAGGATATTCACAAAAGGAAGGGATTGATTATGAGGAGAGTTTTTCTCTAGTAGCTAGACTTGAAGTTGTTAGACTATTGCTTGCATATGATGCTTATAAGGATTTCAAGGTATATCAGATGGATGTCAAGTCACCCTTTTTGAACGATGATCTTGAGGAAGAAGTCTACATTGAGCAACCTAATGGATTTTTGTTATTAGATGATGGAGACATGGTATGCAAACTGAAGAAAGCTCTCTATGGATTGAAACAAGCCCCTAGAGCTTGGTATGCTAGATTGGATAAGTGTTTGTTGAAACTAGGATTTAATAAAGGTATCATTGATAGTAATCTATATTTCAAGATTGAGAATGATAACATTTTGATTATTGAATTTTTTGTTGATGACATTATCTTTGGAGGAGATGATGACTTGAGTATGAATTTTGTCAGTGATATGCAGACAGAATTTGAGATGTCTATGATAGGAGAAATGGAATTTTTCTTAGGTTTGTAGATTTCACAAACTAGAAAAGGTATTTTTATATCTCAAACTAAATATGTGAAGAAATTATTGAAGAAGTTTGGGTTAGAAGATTTAAACTGGTTGGAACTCCTATGGTGACAGGCTGCAAATTATCTAAAAATAATGAATCTCTGAAAGCTAATCAAACCTTGTATAGATCTATGGTTGGTGGACTGCTATATCTTACTCAAACTAGACCTGGTATTATGCATGCTATGTGCATGGCTACTAGATATTAAGATGATTCGAAAGAGAGTCAGGTCATTGTTGTAAAGAGGATATTCAGATACTTGAAAGGAATTGTGGATTATGGTTTGTGGTATAAGAGGAATTATGATTTCATGTTATGTACTTACATTGATGTTGATTGGGCTAGTGATGTTGATGACCGAAAGAGTACCTTTGGTGCTGCATTCTTTTTGGGTAAGAAATTGGTTTGAAAGGCAAGTAAGAAACAAGATTCAATTTCCTTATCTACTACTGAAGCTAGATACATTGTTGCTGCTAGTAATTGCACTTAGGTAGTTTGGATGAAACAAATGATGAAGGATATTAGAGTTATCTATGATGAGCCTACTGTCATATATTGTGATAATTACAGTGCTATTAATATGTCAAAGAACTCGGTGCAATATTCAAAGACTAAACATGTATCAAACAAGTATCATTTCTTGAGAGAAAAATTTAGTGAAGAGGAAGTGAAGTTAGAGTATGTGTCTACAAAGGAACAAATTGCTGATATTTTCACCAAGCCTTTTTATGAAGATATATTTTTCTATTTGAGAGACAAGTTAGGGGTATCCACCCCTCCTGGTGGGTACTAGATGCATTGAGTTGCATCGATTCGGTGGACTTCACAATCTTATTTTTTTTATCCAGATTGATGAGCTTAGGGTACTCCTTTGCTAGAGTATTCTATTTGTGGTTCAGTTGAGATGGTCACCATCATGATTTGTTTATTCTAAGGGGGAGGGTAAGTTTGGTTTTCTATTTTGAGAACCTTTGTCATTGATGTCAAAGGGGGAGAGAAAGCATGTGAAAAACTAATTTATCTGCTTGATCTTAGGGGGGGTTTGATGGAGATGTTTTCTTTCTTTACATTGATTGTTTTTCACATCCATATATTTCCATCAATGCCAAAGGGAGAGATTGTTGGACATTGTTGCTGCTAGGATAAGTTGTTGTCATTGATGTCAACATATTCTTGTTCTTTATTGCTCTAGTGGTTGCAGATTGGTTTATTGGGATCATGGTTCAGTATATGGAGTATTTCTAGTGTCATTATATCTTTCTGTATTGGTTTCAGTGATCTGGGAGATTAATTGATCATATCATATGATCCAGTTTACAGTTTGGTATTTTTGATCAATGCTTTGCAGAGTTCGGTATTTCCTCCGGTATATTCTGATGTGATCAGATATTGAGTTGATATTTTGGGAGATTGTTTGGGATATTCTTTTGTATCTTCATTTCAGATGGTTCGTGATTTGGTGCTCCACAAGTTATCTTTCCTCGTGATAGTTGTTATTGTTTGAGTTTTCTTGAGTTTCAGATGTTGATCGATGAAGATTTGATAAGTGTTGTTGGTGCAGCTATTATAGATGATTATAAGATACTTGTTGGTGTATCCTAATTATGGCCTATTTTTCTTGATGATCTACATTGATTGTTGTGCATGCTTTTGGTGATTTTCATGATCTGGTGATATTCTTCGTGTTATGCAGTATTCTTGGTGGTGTAACGTGTTGTAGTTGATCTTGGCGAGATTTCTAGTGGTGTTGCATGTTTGAGTATTTGGTTTAGGTCCATGTTATGTCATGTATATCATTATATTGGTCTAGTGGTCAATCTTTGTATCGTGTGATGTAATTTTATAATTAGGTGTTGTGGGTTTGGCTGACCTTGTAGTCAAGGTTGATGAATTGTATAAATAGGTGATAAATTCTTGTAAAATTTGGTGTTAGTGGTGTGTTTGCATTATCCGAGAATGGTAAATGTGTGAAAAAATTAATACATCATTCGGCATTGTGATTGAGTAGAGATTGGAGTGGTGTAGAGAAGACATATGTTCTTAACCGGAATTGTCATTAGGCATTTGCAGATGCCATTATTTTACTTCATTTGATTCTGGATCATTGTCTAAATAGTTTGTTAGTTAGTGAGACTTCCTTGTAAGGTATTGAACCTTCCCTGAGGGTTGTAGCCTTCTAGGTTATTATATTTTGAGTAGTGAGCTCTAGGCAGTTAGCCTGAATGCATGTGCATTCCCATTGTAATTATTTTCACATATTATTGCAGAGTATCATCTTATTGTGGGTAGGTTCCCACCGTGGTTTTTCCCTTAACCGGGTTTTCCATGTCAAAATATTGGTGTTGTGTGTTGTGCTATAAATTTGCTTATCTTTGTTGTTGTTGTAGTTAATTAGATTTGTATTTGAGGTTAAGTTTGTAGATCTAGTGAAAATTGATTCCCCCCCCCTTTCTCAGTTTTCCTTCATTGTTGTTGCCAACAATTGAATCCACTTGATTTCATAGGTCTAAGCATGTCTTCATCCCAATGGCAAGTTGATCAGGGATGGCATGAGTTCCTTCTCCACACTCTAGGCTTAGGTTATCACCCTTGTTAGTTTGAGTGTCATGGTGTGAGTCAACATGTTGGTATCTTGTGATGTGATGTTTGACTCTATGTTGGGTTTCCTTGTGATGTTATCAGTATTTGCTTATTTAATTAATTGATAATTGATTCATATAGTTTATTAATGTTAAATTAAATTAATGTGTAGTTTTAATATTTAATTATTTTGGGGTGATTTATTAATATTTATTATGTTATCTTGATTAATATTTATCGAGATTTGATCTATTGGTGCTTTAATATTTATTTATTGATTTATTGTTTATTTGGGTATTTATTTATATCACCCTTAGTTATTTTATTATTAGGCTTTTATATTTTATTGTGCCCATGACTTATATAGTTATTCATTGTTTATATTATTATTTCCCTTTTTACCCATTTGGTTTAATTAAATATTATATAACCTACCTACCCTATTTTACTATTGGTTGAGAATATTGGGGTATGTTAATTAAATAATACTTTATATTATTAGCTTTGTATTTGAGAGGGTTGGTATTAAATATATTTTAATATATTATTTGATTGGCTGACTTATTCTATAGTTTTTGAATAATTTTTAATATATTGAGTTTTCTGTGTTTTTACCCAAGTTGGCTTTCTAGATACATTTTTGTGATCAATCGATGATTCTAGATTTCACTTGGAGCTTGGCTTGGCTATGGATTTCTCTTCATCAATTTTCTTAGACCTTCTCTTCTTTTTTCTAGCTAGGAGATTTTGCCCATCTTTGTATTTAATTTTTGAAAAGACTGTATGCATAGTGTCTATGAAAGATTGTCTTTAGGCAAGGGAAATTGTTAATGTAGAAAATATAATAATAGAGCTTGATAAATTTTATATGGGCCTATAGTTCTATTATTTGTATTTCAGAGTATTGTGGAAATATATTTTTGTGTATTGCCATATATCAGCTATGTTGGCATTGGGTCTTTTTTTTGTGTTTGTCATAATGACTCTTGATCCTCTTGGGTGTTGATATTTTAATAGTTCTATGCCTTGTATTTGATGGAATACTAGTATCACTAAGAGGGCGGGGGGGTGGGTGGGGGGGTGAATCAGTGAGAAGTTAAAAAAAACTTTCAATTTAACTCTTGGTTCAACTATTTAAAGACTATATCAGAATTACACATGAACATAGGACATATGATTATAGAAACAAATACAAGGCAATTAAATAACACAATGATTTAATGAGTGGAAAACCCTCATGGGGAATAAAACCCACTTGAAGGATGCGTCACTGGATTAATAAAAAATGCCTCACTAGCTACAATATGTCTCACTAACAACAATGAATCTCACTGATTACACTTTGCGTCTCACCCGCTGTACACACACATCTAGAATTCATAAAGATCAAGTTATATACAAAGACAAACCTCTATTTTCTATGAAAATCAAAATTTTCCCTCACTTTGAATAGATACAAAGCCTCTTTTGATAAGTACCCTCAATAGTATACATAAACCGATCTTCGCACCTTTCACAAGATCCTTAAAACATAATATCTTCAGCAACAAAAAACAAGAACATTTTTTGCCTTTTAAAAAAATGATTGCATCTCTCAAATGCAATGACCTTGACATCAATCATAAATTAGTTACAAAACTGCTTTCTTCAATTCTTAGAAAATAGTTCTCCTCAAACTGCAAAATTCCAATTAATTATAAAAACAAGATTTCATTACAAACCATTGGTTTGTCCATCTAAACATGCGTGTTTGAAGAAGTGTAAAAACTATTTGTCGAATAAACAAATTGACATTATAATCTCTTATCGAACACTAATATCTCATTGAATTCCATAATGTATCACTAAGACAAGTTCATGTCTTACCAGTGTTGACTTTTCTGCATAGATCATATCTTTGACTTTCTTTTGGAAATGTCTTATCGAATATTAAAGTTCCACCCAACTTAGTTATTTGGTCATCAAGATGGTGGGAAAGTCACATCGAAATCCTTAACTTTGCCAATACTAACTTCATGTCTTATCGACATAGACTTATTAGAGTACACAACAACTTTGGCAAGCTGCTCAAAATGACTTACCAAAATATCAAGTTACATCAAAATGTCCTTGTTCATGAAGACCTGCCAAATGTTATACCACAATACTCATTGTCAACAAGACTCATCAAGTGTCATACCAAAATAGGGGAAACAAGACATCACTAAGATGTAGACAGGTCCCATCAACATAGACCCATCAGAATATAGTATGCTCAACTAAAAATGTCTCTGCAAGAATCCATGCTCCTAGACTCGGGAAAGCATACATCTCTACCAACACATATGTAAACCACATAAGCATACATCTCTGCCAGCACATATGCAAACCGAACCAAAATAAGAAAACCAACAAACATATCACTCTGATTCAATATTTTTTTGACATCACAATGCCATTATGCCAATAGTATTTATTCTTGCATCCTTGTTTGTTTTGTTTTTGAGTCGACTGGGAGGCTTAGTATTTTTCTAGTTTGATCACAATCTTTCATTTTTGTTTTCTAAACTTCTTCTTATATGCGTTGTTTATCTGACCGAATGCACTACTTCATTACATGTGCTAATATTCTACATGAAAGTGCTATTTGTTTGTGTGAATGCCCTATTGTTTTGTGTGTATGCAGTGTTCCGAAGAATGAAGGTGCTGGTCTATGTGTTGTATGCACTGTCTAGTTGGTCATATGCGCTATACATTAGAGTGCATGTGCTATCTTTTAGGATGAAATTACTATAGAATTTAATGTAAACACTACATGATTGACTATATGTGCTGAAGTATTTAACAAATGTGTTGTTCTGCCTTTCATAAGTACTATTCTAGTGAAAATATGCACTAGGCTGCTTTATTGAGTTTTTTGTTTTAGTTTTTGACTTTCTAGGTCATTTCCTGTTTTCCAAATTTGGTATTTTGACAGTCTAGAGGCTATGTCTATGAACTTTGAGTGTACTATGATAATTAGAGACTACACTATTGATTGGAATTAGATAATTGCATTATATTGTGTTAAGCAAGATGAGAAATACCTGTTGATGTATTGGGCTCTTTGATATATTTGTGATGCTGTGAGATTTCATGTTTCCTACGAGGCTATGTTATTGGAATTTTTATACATCTATTGATATTCATTGTGTGCTTGGAAACCTTGGTTATCACAAATAGCGCCTATTGCTAGGTTTTCACTACTTGCTTTTATTGAACTTTTTTATTTTTTTCATTTATTTGATTTATTTTTATTTTTATTTATTTGCTTTTCTGCACATCGGGTGACTCAAGTGTAGAACCTTTTGAGATGAATGTTGTTGATAGGTTGATTAAACAGGTCCCCTTCTAGTGTAGATAGTTGATATGCACCTGATTTGTATGCTGATATAATGACGAACGGACCTAACCAGTTTGGTTAAATTTTTCCCCTTTTCTCAATCTTGTTGATTGCAAGGATTTTCTTTTAGCACTAAGTCACCAAATTGAAACATTCTTGGTTTCACCCTGTGGTTATAGCTTCTAGACATTCTTTTCTGATATGCTTTTAGATGATCAAAATCACATTGATGACGTTCATCTAGGAACTCCAATTCTTATAATCTGTTGACCCGGTATTCCTCATGTGGGATGAGTACTTTCAATGATACTCTGAGTGAAGATATTTTGACCTTAATAGGTAAGATGGCTTCTGATCCATATATAAGTGCATATGGTGTAGCTCCTGTAGGTGTGAGGATGTTAGTGCGGTATGCACATAAGAATGGGTTTAATTGGACATGCCAATCACGACCAACATTGTTCACTATTTTCTTGAGGATTTTTAGGATGGTTTTGTTTGAAGCCTTTGCTTGGTCATTCCCTTGAGGATAGTAAGGTGTGGAAAAGTGATGTTGGATATGGAATATTTTGCACAGTTCTTTCACATCTTGATTTTTGAAGGGTCTACCATTATTAGTGATAATGGAACTAGGAATGCCATACCGACAGATAATGCAATTCAAGATGAAAGAGGATAATTGCTTACCGGTGATAGTGCTTAATGAAATAACTTCTATCCATTTTGTAAAATATTCAGTGGCTATGATAATGAACTTATGTCCATTTGAGGAGGAGGGATGAATTTTACCCATGAGGTAGAGTCCCTACTAACAAAATGGCCATGATGTTGTGAATGGTTGTAGCTCCTATGTCATTGCATGAATGAGATTGCCATGGATTTGGAATTTTTGACATTTCTTAGCAAACTCATAGGACTCCTTTTCCATGTTCGGCCAATAGTATCCCATTCTTAGAAGTTTCTTTTCTAGAGTAGGACTAGTTGAATGCATTCCACAAATACCTTCGTGAATTTCTCATAAGGTGGTTTTAAATTCATTACTTTTAAGACACCTAAGGAGAGTAGCATCAAGACCTTGTCGGTAAAGTGTAATAGCTATTAGGGTTTAACGAGTTGTTTGATAGATAAAATTATGTTTTTTGTTTTGGGATAGATTGAGTGAAAGGATATTATCTTTTAGATAGGTGTAGATATTCCCATATATTGGATAATCAAAACCGACTAGGTGGCATATAACTTGGTATCAGGATTGTCATAGGCAGGAGAAAACAATTGTTCCACCAGGAACTCATATCGTTTTTTGTTTTCTAGAATTTGAAGAAGAGAGATAGTGGTCGCCATGGCATCTATATCTTTGTTGTCCAATTGTGGAATTTTCTCAAACTTGATGTCAAAAAAGTATTTCTTGAAATCATCCACCATTATTTTTTATGGCATCAACTTGTCATCCTTTGTTTGATAATTATCATTGATCTGATTGATTACTAGCTGGGAGTCTCCATAGACCTATAATTTTGTGATCTTCCATTCAATTGCTACCTTGATTCTAGTAACCAGTTCTTCATACTCAACTATGTTGTTGGTGCAAGGGAGCATCAACTTATAAGATCTTGGGATTGTGTGTCCTTGTGGAGTGATAAGTAGTATTCTAGTGCCTGATCCATATAAAGTGTAAGATCCATCAAAGTATAGTACCCATGATAGTGTAGAAATTATGAAGACATCTATATCTGCAAATTCAATATGCATTGGTTGATTATCTAGTAATGGATCTTTAGCTAACTAATATGCTATTACTTGAGCTTTGAGTGCTCATCTATCCATGTAATGAATATAAAACTCACTCAATATTATCACCCACTTTTCCAGTCGACCCGTTAGAGTAGCCTTACTGAGTAGATATTTTAATGGATCTATTTTTGTTATCAGCTTGATTGTGCAAGCTAACATAGTGTTGCATCTTTTGGGATGCAAACACAATAGCTAAACAAGCCTTTTCCATGGATGTGTAGTTAATTTAATAACCACTCAATGTTTTGTTGATGTAGTGGATAGCCCTTTCTTTGTCGGTAGAATCTTTTTGTGCTAGCAAAGCGCCCAAAGATACCTTGGTATCTGATATGTAGAGTAGAAGTGGTTTTCTTGCTACTAGTGTCAAATATGAGTGGATTCATTAGATATTGCTTCAATTGGTCAAATGATTCTTCTCATCTATCCTCCCATTTGAAAGGTATGTTTTTGTGTAGTAGATGGGTGAAAGGTAGATATTTGTCAGCTAGCTATGTGATGAAGCTCCTGATGGATTGTAGCCTTCCTTGTAGAGATCTTAGTTGACTAATATTACTGGGAGGTGACATATCTATGATTGCTTGGACCTTTGTTGGATCCACCTCAATGTCTTTTTATGATACTATGTATCCCAAGAGTTTGCTTGATGTTACTCCAAATACACACTTTTTTGGATTTAACCACACATTGAATTATTCTACCCACTGAAATATTTTGTCTAGGATCTCTAAATATCCTTCCCTGGTGAATGATTTGGCTAGCCAGTCATCTACATAGTCCTCAATGAATGTGTGCATCATGTAATGAAATATTGTAGTCATTTCTCCTTGATAGATCACTCCTGCATTCTTTAGGCTGAAAGGCATGACATTCCAATAGTAGGTACCCCATGGGCATGCAAAATTTATCTTGTCTTGATCTTCTGGTGCTATCTTGATTTTAATGTAGCTTGAAAAACAATCCATGAGTGATAGCATAGCATGTCCCGTTGTTAAGTCCACGATGGTATCTATACTGGGCAAAAGAAAGTCATCCTTCAGACAAGCTTTGTTAAGATCTCTAAAATTTGTACATATTCTGATGCTTTTATCTGGAATAGATATAGGTACAATGTTTGAAATCCACCCTACATAGTTGATTGGTTTGATGAATCCTACATCCAATAGTTTCTTGAGTTTTTCTTTGGCTAAAAGTGCCACATGTGGATTCATCTTTCTCAATTTCTATTTTACCATTTTAGCTCTTGGAGATATGGATAAATGGTGCATGATCAAATTTGGATCTTTTCTTGGCATATCTGCATAGGACAAAGAATTTTTTTTTTTCTTTGAAGAATTTAGTGAAGTCCGGTCTCTCTTGATCTGTTAAAGATTTAGCTAGATGGATGATCTTTGTTGGTTCTGCAATGCTGATATTTATTGAACATGTTTTGGGTTTTATTGAAAAAAGGTAATGGACAATAGCATCATCATTTGGAAATATGGGGATATTAAAAGGTTCCATTTGTTCCTAGTCAATGAGTTCAGGGTGTACCAATGGTAAATAATCCTCTGATGGGTTAAGGTCTATGGTTGTAAGGGTCATTATGGAAATATTATCAAGGTTTGTGATAGAAAAGTCAAGGTCTATGATAATACTCTCCTCAATATTGTCTATCTCTCTTGGGGTCTGTTCGTCCTCACTAGAGCCATCAATAGGTTTTGATCCAATTTCAAATGGTCTAGATATCAAGCTTTGTCCTTCATAAGGTACCTGGGCATATGTATGCACCACATCTATATCAATATCACAAATTTCCTCAGAATAAGAATCTCATTCCCACTCATTTGAGTCTATTTCAGAATCGGCTTGCAGTTTACGGATTTGTTCATAGAGATTTTGAGTAGCTTCCTCCTTTTTGATGGCAAGTTCTTCTTGTTTATGTTCATATTCCTCTTCTTTTTATTTATGAACTGCTTCTTCTTGTTGTTTGTGGATTATTTCCTCATTTTGTTGTTATCGAGATGCTTCTTGTTTTTGTTGTTTGTGCACTATTTTTGTTTCTTGCCTGCGAACTAGAACATCCTGACCAAAATCCAGTCCCAAATTGTCTTTAGCATTTTGAGTAGAAATTTGTATGGGTTCTAGAATACCTTCTTTCCTTTTTCCAATAGGATCATAACCATCATATCCCATTCCATGATTTTGAAACCTTTTCCACACTATTCAATGGTTACTTTGATATTAAGAACAACTGCTTTAAATTGCTCCTCATCTTTGTCAAGCCAATTGAGTACATCCTTATCCTTTGTTTCATTAGCTAGGGTTCCTACTTGAACAAATGTTCCACCAACGAGTTTGATGGGATGCAAATATTTTTGTTTGGATGTTGATAGTTGTCCATGATATTTTGGTGAAACTGGCAATGGTGATAGACATGGGGATAGTTCAAAAGAATATTCTCCCATACCTTTATCTTTTAACTAAATCTTCTCCTTAAAATCTATTGATAAGGAATGAAGTTGAGTTTATTTTCTCAATGAAGTAGGAGAAAAAGATTCCCTGTTATGTGGTAGTCCTGCCATTCTAAGTTGTCTTGAGATTGCTACAGTACTAGAAATAATTAGTGTCTACTGGTATGGAAATTTCCTATTCATTATAGGGGAATTTTACACATTGGTGATATGTAGATGTTACCACCTGCATTTCATGGATCCAAGGTTGACCCAATAGTATGTTGTTGGAAAATTCTATGTCCAAGACTTGGCAAAGGGTATCTTCTAAATTAGTTCGACTTTGATGGGTAATACCCCTAGTCCTTTTGAGGATCTCTCTTCATCATCATATGCTTTGATGGTTATTTTTCTTTTGGGATCAAAAGCATCTTCAGAGAAAACCAATGCATATAAGATTTAAAGTACATATATTTAGGCCAGCTCCTCCATCTATTAGTACATGTTTGATCTGATGCTTTTTGACTAGGGCTTCAATATGGAGTGGAGTGTTATGCGGATGATTCAAGGAGACATCATCATTTTCTAATAACGACAAAGTGTGAGGCACATTTAAATGTCCCACCATGGCTTGGAATTAGTTGATATCTAAATTGGTTGGTATCACAGTGTCCACAAGGGACCTTTCTAGAATGTCTTTGTGTACTGGTGAAATTTTTAGAAGCTCCAGTATAGATATTTGAGTTGGTGTCTTTTTTAACTACTCTACCAAGTTGTATTGATTTGGAGGAGGAGTTGTTTTGGATGTGCTTCCTTTCAATACAAATTTGGATTGAGCTCGTGTGGGTACATTGATGGGTCTATGTTCTTGTTTGTCTTTGATATTGATGACATATATCTGGTTATCCGATGCGGAAATATAATTGATAATGTTGTCATAGATGTAATTCAATTTCTTTCCTTTGTCATTTAATGTAGAGGGTCTTCCCTTGTCATAATTAGGGAGGAGATTTTTAAATATTCATGATCATGATTTGTTTTATGTCCCTCTACTATTATATCACCTTTGTCAAGTAGATCTTGAACTAGGTTTTTCAATATTTTGTAGTCATTAGTTCTATGGCCTTTGCTTCTATGATACTTACAATGATATGTGTCATTCCACCATGATGGTTTGACTTGTGGTTTAAAATCTTGCGTATCGGGCAATGTTATGAGTTTGTTTGGCAAGAGCTCTTTAAATGTTGACTTGAGTGATTGCCCCAAAGGTGTGAATTTTCTTTGATATGGTGTAGGGGCTGGTTTGGGTTTGTTTTTTGGATTGTTTGTAGGTGTACTATTTTCTGATAAGTTCAAGACTGGTTGTTTTAATTTTACATTATGGGTATCGACTACATCATCATTAATGATGTTTTTGTTTCTCATCCAAAATTTTGATTTGTCAATATTGTTGTTGGTATTGTTATTGTTCTAATTGTTGGAAAAATTGTTTCCTTCCTTAGAAAATTTCAATATCCCTTTTTTGACCAAGGCATCCTCAATTTTGATACCATAATCGATCAGTTTGTCGAAACTTGGCGAAAATTGCAATTGGAGTTGATAACTGATCTCACTATTTATATTGTCGATGAAGATATCCATCTTTTCCTTTTTGGGTACTGGATGATAATATCTAGCGAACAATCATCTCCACCTTTGTAGAAAGGTAAGGAATGTCTCACCCTTTTTTTGCTTTCTATTGCAAAGATTGAGCATGGTTATCTCATGTTGGATCTTGTAAGAGTATTGTGATATGAATTTATTCACCAACTCTTCAAATGATCTAATGCCAAGTATAATTTTTGATAACCATTCCATAGTTTGTCCACCTAAGCTTTGTGGAAATAATCTCATCAAATAAGCGTCATTGTGCACAAATTCTAGACTCACAGTGCAAAATTCCCTCATGTGATCTTGTGGGTCGGTTTTACCATTATACTTGTCATATTTCAGAATTTCACAGTTTGGTGGAAATGGTATCATGTTTAATCTTCTATCAAATGGATAAGGACAAATATCATCTAAGGAATATTTGCTTATCGTTCCTCTCTACATATCTTGCCTTTTTTGCTGGAGATCTTGAATTTGTTGTGTTAAGGCATTCAATAGATTGTTGTTATTGGTACTTGACTTAGCTTCTTCTTTCTTTTGATTTTTTCTTAGTTGGTTCATATCAAAATCAACAGGTAGTTTAGTACCCTGACTTGCTAGCATTAGAAAGTATTTCTCTAGATCTATTTCTATAAGCTTTTCCATGAATTTTTTGGAAATTGGGAATTTGTTGAGCTTCCCGAATTAGCTTGTTTGTTATCTCCTCAGTATCTTGTTACTGGTTGTAAAAGGGATTTTCTTCTCTCCCTCCCATGATTGATGAAATTTTTACCTCCTCCACCTTAAGTTTTTGATCTCTAGTTAAAATGGTCATGTGAATGATTTGATTGTGACTCAATAGGTGATTTACTATTGAGGTAAATAAGACAAGTTGATTTTCCCACTTTTATTGAGATGTTGTGGTAATGCGTATCTTTGTTCAAGGGCACAAGTTTTTTGAGTTTCTTCCTCAAATTTAGTTCGACGACCATGTAAATAATTCTAAAATTGGTGTAGGAATGTTTGATATTTTAGTAAGAGTTTGTTGTTAATATAGATAAATCTTCTCATTTTGAGAATTGCCTTTTGAATAAGCTTTCTTTTCGTTGATTGATGAGGAATGGTCATACAAGTGAAGATTTTAAATTTTGATCATTGTTGTGAGTGTTAATTGGATGAGATGATACCTAAGTCAAAATAGGAAAGATCCTTCCTATTGATAAGACTAAGGTAATCTAATTTTCAGTATTGTTTTGTGATGAAGGATGATGTGTCCTAACAAATGAAATACAAGTAAAGATTAGAACAATAATTGCACTCTATTTGATTGATCTAAGTTTGCTAATTCAAATAGGAGGTTCGATATTCCCTTATTGATATGACTAAGTGCGCCAAATGATTAATGAATTTTCCTGATGGAGGATGATAGATCTCAATATGGAAACTAAATTGATCTGACTAACTTGAATAAATAAGATAGGTATTTGATTTTGATGTTGTTGAAAGGTGTACTTAGATCACTAGTTGAATTTCAGTCTATTTTTGTTGAAGAAAGCTTGTCTATGACAATTGAATTTGAAAGAAAACCTAAAAGGGTATTTGGATCAATTTTTGGAATTTTCAACTCTACCTAGAAGTGTCCATTGTCTCAAATGCACCGAAGTAAATGTGCTAAAACCTTTGTTGAATGCATCACTTAAGATGTTGAATGCATTAGTACATTGATCAAGAGCAGTAAAATCTATGTTGAATGTGCCAACAAAAAAATAATATGCACTAGAGAAATACTCAAATGCGCCACAGAAATGGTAAAATGCACCACTCTATTGGATTTCCTAATTTTTTTAATTTTTTTGATGTAATTTCTGATTCATTGGATTTTTAGCAAGATGTTTTTATACACAATGGCAGATTTTGTTGGTATTAATCGGTGACTGAGAGGGGGGTGAATCGGTCAAAATAGTTTATAAACAATAAAATTCCAAACTGACCGGTCTGCAACTACTTTTTTCAAATTAACTTAGAACATTGCATTAGTCATGAAAGCAAGAATATTGAAGGAGAGAGATTTGCATGCATCAAATAGACATCAAATGACACCATAAATTATACATGGAAACCCTCGGTTAGAGGGAGAAAACCATGGTGGGGATAACCCACAATCTCTTTTACTGCAGTAAAAAAGAGTGCCCAGTTAAGAGCTTACAATCTCATTCCTTCTGAGAACATCACCTTGTTAAAGATGACTGGTTTCCTGTTAAGAATACCTTAGAATCTATTAGGATTCACCTTGCAAAAGGATTTTACACTTCGGTCATGGACTGTTAGGGGATTTTACAAACAAAACCGGTTAAGGTTCACCCTGTTAAAGGATTTAATCTGCTGCAATTATTAGAGAGCAACAAATCATTGATCTGATGATGACACTTTTTTGTTGAATAGATCCACTTTGTATCTACTTCAATCTCTACTCAGTGATGACTTCACCGATTCATAAGGAACCCTTCTGTACTTAGCTCATTCTTCACCTTACTCTTATTTTCAATCTCAATTCACTAACAACTCCCACAACATCATAAAATCAAGATGAAAAGCATGTATATAGATGTTTTCAATCTTGGTGCAAACTTTCCCTCCAAAATTCAAACTCAAAAATCATTCTATGCATCAATCTGTTCGTTCCTCAAATCTCATTGATTATATCGGTGTGACTATCTATTCATGCCACAAATCTTGTTGGTTCTCTAGCAAGCACTCCGGATTCAACTGGCTCTTTCTAAACTTGTCAGATCCACATGTTAGCAAGTCAAACATGCTGATGACTACGTGTTCTTATCCTTTTCACTTTGCATACTTATCAATCACCATTATGATCTGCTACTGGTTGCTTCCTTTATATCGGTGAACCTGCTTCACTCAGCTCAACTGCCAGTTGCTTCCTATAAATCGGTCTTTGCTCACCGGTGGAAGTCTTTATTCCCTTGTTCCTTACCAATCCACTATAACCCTTTTCCGATCGGTTATGATGACAAAAGAGCCGGTATTTTCCATAAATGACAACCTCAAAGTACCTCAAACTTCATTATGCTCACCGTGATTCCAACAGATTTATCTCTAATTTAAACATGAATTATAAGTTCTTAAGGATCTTTTCAATCCTCTTTTTTTCACTGGTTTGGAACAAGAATACACATCAATCAAACTCTCTAATCTCAAGGGTCATTAATAATATCAATAGCTCACATCTTGATACTCCTTCAGCTCAAACAACCCTGTAACACACTAAGGTGCACCCTTTTTTTTTGCCTTTTGCTAGAAGTTGAACCAAAGAAAATTGCTTCTCAATTGGATCATTTTCTTGGGAGATGTATGATGAGTGTCTTGGGGGCAGATTATTCTCGACCCTTGCATTATGATATTAGAAATGTTTGGATAACTTACTCGGTGATACTTCTACTCTTAAAGTTTTTTAGTAAGACTTTCATTCAGTCTTCAATGATAAACTCCCTTGGGAGGCTTCCCAGCCTTTAGAACAAAGGCTTTACGTATATCAAGGATACTGGGGGAAGGCTAATCAATGAGTGAAACCGTTGGACATTATTTTCATCACATCCACATTTGATTATAATGGGTTGGAATACTTGGCATTGGCTACTCCCCACTTAGGTCGTTCCCCTCTCACTAGTCTTATGGGCTTCTTAGGAGGGCATGCCTACTAAAGGTTTTATCCTATTTGCAAGAAAAATAAGGCAAGTAAAGAGTGTGTTTAGATTTTTGATCACTTAATTAAGGGGATAACGTATACCTATCTCTTTCAAAATATGGTAAACAAGTTTGTTCTTTTTATCCCAATATTGCAATGTGATTTATCTGCTACTTGGAAATGTTGTTCCAACAATCATGGTGTTTGTTTTATCCAAGATAGCGATGATGAATTATTCTATTTAAGCCAAAAATCATAATTTTTAAATTTTTGAAGAGCTTTGGAAATAAAAAGCCTGGTCAACAAAATAAAATTGTGAATAAAAAATTGCAATGATGAACTTTGGGAAATTCTTGAAAGCTTTTTGCAAGAAATACAGGACTTTGAGACTTGACCAAAATGGGTTGTTCTTTGTTACTTTGAAAATGAAACGTGGCTTGTCTTTTTTTATCCCCTTTGTAACAAATAGAAATTTGTGTTGTTCTTTTTACTTACACCAAAGGAAGTGTGAACTAATCTTACATGAAAAATAAAGGTTTGTTTGATCGTTTTAACCTTTTTGCAATTAAAGAAAGATGATTTCTTTTTAGGACACCAATCAAAAGATGGGTTCCTTTTACCCTGAAAAAAAGAAGTGATGTTCTTTTTAACTTTTGAAAGAAAAGAAGTGAGATCCAAATTTAAGGCACCAAATAAAAGATGAAGTTCTTTTTACTGTGCAAAAAATGAAGTGATGTTCTTTTTAACGTTTTTGCAACAAAATTAAAAATTTGTAACAAGAAAGTAAAATAAAACTAATCTAACTCCTTTAGAACCTGCACACAATGTTAGCACCTACAAAACCAATGAAATATTAGTCCAATATGAAGGTCTCACAAGAATAAATTCTTCTTGGTGTTACAAAATTTGGCTCTTTGTCAAATACATGATCTATCAAATACATGACAGGAACCTCTGAAACTGTCAAATTCATGACAGGAACTTGATGAGTCTGCCAAAAATGTGACATAATCTTGCTGATTTCTGAGTCTGTTAAAAATGTGATAAGAAATTGCTAATTCCCGAGTCTATCAAAAATGCAACAAGAAGTTGTTGATTCCTAAGTCTATCAAAAATGAGACAAGAAGTTTCCAAGTCTGTCAAAAACATGACAAAAACTTGTTGATTTATGACTATAAAAAACGTGATAGTAAGTTTCTATGTCTATCAAAAACATGACAAAAACTTGTTGATTTCCGAGTCTGTCAAAAATGTGACAAGAAGTTTTTGATTCTTGTGTCTATCAAAAACACGACAGGAAGTTTCTAAGTTTGTCAAAAACACAACAAAAACTTGTTGATTTTTGAGTTTGTCAAAAACGTGATATGAAGTTTCCGAGTCTTCAACTTTTTGAAAATGTTGCAAAACTTCACAAAAGGATTAGAAATAAATGGACAAAGTGCCCCATGGTGGGTGCCAAAAAATGTATACCTGAAAACATGTTAGTGATCAATTAAGAACTAAATGAACAAGCATACCAATGAAACATTACATATGAAGGATTAAACAAGCTAAACCAATATCCTCTCAGAACTGTTTCATTGTTCTCTAGCTCATAGGATTTCTTGAGTCATGATTTCTCTCAGATCATTGAGCAATTGACTCTTGGAATGACAACTCCAAGAATGAGCAATGTGTGATAAGATGATATATATGCAAAGCAAATAAGATCTATATCATGATTAACAAATCTTGCTAAGATGAGATATTATGCTATGATAATGAAACTAACTATGCTATGACATAGATATTAAGCTATACTAACATGCTATACTAACATGAATATGTTATGCTAATTATATGAAATGATTCTAAATGTTAAAGATTATGATTAAACAAAGAGAGGCAAAGCTTAAGACTTGATGAAATAGACTATAATCTGGATGCTTGAAACTTGGATGATGGATAATGAGAGAAATGAGGCCTGTTTATAGAAGAAATAGGGAATTGGATGGTTAAGATTCAATTGGCCTAACAGGGGCTAGGATTGAATGATCCTCAATCCATGTGATACTTTCAACCCAATCTCATGTTGACAAGTGTCACCATGAGAAGTCTTGAGAGGAGATAGAAGAGACATTAAATGCTTGAAGGGACATGATGGTTACCCTAGGGGGTTGGGTTAGGGTTGAGTCAGTGGATAATCCTTTTATCCAAAGGATAAACTCTTGTGCAAGGATTAAAGGATAACCATGGTCAAAGAAATAAATGCTTGAAGAGACATATGGGTTAAAGGATGGTTAAGTTAGAGAGAAAGTCTCTAATCAAGGGTTGAGTTTGAGTTAACCATTAATGGTTATGTAAGAGCATGAAGACTTTGGAGGTTATCTTGTTGAAGAAATAAATCTTTTAATGCTATATGAAGACTTTGCATATTTTTGAGAAGTGACACCTTCTTAAGGAATGTGCAAATGATTATAAGGGGATTAGGCTAAATTGGAAGTGATTAGAAGAATCTAGAAGGGTTTTAGGCATGCAAGTGGGTTTGTACGAGAATGCAGGTGGGAGGGATTTTTAGAATTTAATTGAAATAAAATTAATTTATTTCAATTTATTGGTGCAACTTGCATTGGATATATTTAAATAAATATTGATTTATTTAAATGTCAAAAGGGGATTTAATTAAATGTAAGAGGGGGATTTAATTAAATAAAAATGATATATTTAATTAAAGGCTAGAATTTGGTTAAATGAATTAAATCAAATAGATTGAATAATTTATTTAATCAATAGAGGAAGGGGGTAAATTAATTAAATATTAATTTAATTAATAGAAAAATTGTTAGCGAATTAAATAAACATTAAATATTTATTTAGTTTGGTGGTCAGATTTATGTGTCTACAACTACAATGTTGTGTTTCAAGATGGTGGTTGTGAGATCCAGAAGAGATTTGGAACTATTATTGCAGAAAGGAAAATGACTAATGGAAACATGTATCTACTAGAAGGAGCTACAATACACTGTTTGTTACCCCAGTTCAATGATAGCTAGCTCTAGCACAGAAGGATGTGTCCCATCAACTTTGACAATTTTGTAAAGATTAGTTCAACAAGTGTAGTAAGAGATTTACTAAGGCTAACCAATTTGGATAACAATATCTGCAAGGAATGTCAAGAAGGAAATCAGATAAAAAAAACATTTAGATGAAAGGAAAAATCTTCTACTAGACTATTGGACTTGGTGCACATAGACTTATGTGGTCCTACCAGAACAAGCATTATACAAGGTGAGAGATATTTCATGCTCTTAGTTGATTATTATTCTAGAATGACATGGATTGCATTTTTAAAGGACAAACTAGAAGCATTAAAAAAATTTAAAATATTCTAGGTAAGAGTTGAGAATGAAGTTGATAGAAGAATTAAGTGTTTGAGATCTAATAGAGGGGGATAATTTGTTTTTGATGAGTTTAACAACTTCTGTGAGAAACATGGAATTAGAAGACAGATATCGGCCCTAGGACACCACAATAGAATGGTGTAGTGGAAAGAATGAATAGAAGTATACAAGAGGCAGCCAAAATGATGATCAAAGGAATAGGACTACCAGAGGTTTATTGGAGAGAAGCTATACACATAGTAGTATACACCCTTAATAGAATTTTATTTCAAAAAAGATATGGGAAGACATAATATTAACTATGGCATGGAAGGATTCTGATAGTGAAGTATTTCAAGGTATTTGGAAGCATATGTTATATCCGGAGAGATGAAGATAATCTTGGAAAATTTGACAGTAGAGTAGATGAAGGCATGTTTCTAGGATACTCTACAAGGAGCAAGGCTTACTGGTTTTACAATAAAAGACTAAACAAAATTGTTGAAAGTGTAAATGTGAAGGTTGATGAAGATATTTCTAAAGACTCTAATAAGTTAGCAAGATATGAATCAGATGATGTCTCTAATAGAAGAAGGGAAGAGGAAAATAAAGAAGAAGAAATTAAAAATAATCTTAGAATGCTCTGACAACTACATCGAAAACCCTGAGGTATGTACAGAGGAATCACTTCGAGGATTAGGTTATTAAAAACAAAAATAGAGGAATTATCACAAGAAGTAAGGTAGCTCAAGAACAAGTTTTGTTATGTTTACTTTTTGAGACTGAATCAAAGTCAGTAGAAGAAGCTTGCAATGATCAAAATTGGATGAAGGCAATGATAAAAGAACTAGACCAGATTGAGAAAAATCGGACATGGGAACTTGCAAACAGACCAACATATAAAAATGTAATTGGAACAAAGTGTGTATTCTAGAACAAGCTAGATGAAGATGGAAAGGTTGTAAGAAACAAAGAAAGTTTGGTTTGCAAGGGTTACACTTAGATTGAAGGCATTGACTTTGAGGAAACATTTTCTCCTGTTGCTAGAATGGAAGCCATTAGGATGTTCTTGGCCTTTGTAGCTTTTAAGGATTTCAAAGTTTATCAGATGGATGCAAAATCAACATTTTTAAATTGAGAACTAAAAGAAGTTTATATTGAACAAACAGAAGAATTTAAGTTGAGAGATGATCTAGATATTGTTTGCAGGTTGAAGAAGGTTTTGTATGGATTGAAGCAATCCCCCAGAGCTTGGTATGTAAGGCTAGACAAGTATTTGATTGGTCAAGGTTTTCAAAAGGATCTACTTATAGTAATCTCTATTTCAAATTTGATTCAAGTAAAAGCTTGATTGTTGTAGTGTATGTTGATGACATAATATTTGGATGAAATGATGGTATGTGCAAAAGGCTTGCTAGTGAGATGCAGAAGGAATTTGAGATGTACATGATCGGTGAGTTGAATTTATTTCTTGGATTGCAAGTGAATTAGAATAGAAAAGGAGTTTTTATTTCTCAGTCTAAATATGTCAAAGAATTGTTAAAGAAGTTTGGGTTGGAGAATTCTAAACTGGTGTGTACACCTATGACCACCAGATGCAAGTTAACAAAAGATGATAAATCTCCCAAGGCTGATTCAAGTAAGTACAGATCAATGGTTAGAGAACTGTTATATCTGACTACTACTAGACTGGATATCATGTATGCTATTTATTTAGCAACTAGTTTTCAGCAAGAACCAAAAGAATCACATGTTGTTGCAGTAAAAAGAATTTTCAAATATTTGAAGGGAACATAAGAGTTTGGATTATGGTATCCCATAGATTTAGATTTCACTTTGACAACTTATACTAATGCAGATTGGGTAGGAAGTGTTGATGACAAAACAAGTACAAGTGGTGGAGCATTTTTTCTTGGCTCCTAGTTAGTTGCTTGGTCAAGTAAGAAGCATGACCTATCCACTATTGAAGGTGAATAAATTGCAATATATTTGTGTTACACATAGATACATTGGATGAAATATACCTTGAAGGATATTGGTGTGTTGTTCGATGAACCCATTTCAATTATGTGTGATAACACTAGTGCAATAAACATTTCTAATAATCTGGTACATCATTCTAGAATAAAGCATATATCTATTCGGTATCACTTCTTGATGGAAAAGGTTTTGGATGATGAAGTAAGGATTGAATATGTACCTACGAAAGAGTAGATTGCAAATATCTTCACAAAGGAATTGTGTAAAGATCTTTTGAGTATCTTCGATAGAAGTTAGGGGTATTACCCCTTCATAGTTTGAACCAATATTCATTTGGTTGTGCATTGGTCTAGTAAATTACATGATCATTATTTTCTAGAGTGATGCTTTGGGGCTTCCTCTTAGGGGGAGCAGAGTAAGTTTCATAGGAGGAGATGTGCTCACCTTTGTCCTTGATGTCAAAGGGGGAGAGATGCAGAGTTGTAGAGATTCCAAAGAGTTTTTTTTTTTTTTGTTTGTTGTTGATGGATGTTTCCATCAATGATAAAGGGGGAGATTGTTGCAAATGTGATGTTGATGGTGTTGATATGTTTTTCATGGTTATTATTAGTGGTTTTCATTGATGTTAACATGTGGTTTTCTGAGTTGGTGATTCAGGATATATTTCCTGAAATATTTGGTGCTCTGGAAGTTGTGCTTCGAATGATGTTCATCGCTGATTGGTAATTGATATTGTTGGTTGTGATCCAAATTTCTCCACTTTCTAGATATGGCATTGATTGATTGGATTCATAATTAGCTTGGTTCCATTCTTGTTTTTCTAAGTTGAGAAGTACTATTTTGGGTCTGATCCAATCCAAAATTGGATATTGTGTAACGACATTTGTGTAGTGTATGAGTTTTGTTTTGGCTCTCATATTTTTTATGGATGTGTAACATGTTGATCTAACCGATGAAGTGTGTTGTGGTATGGTCCACTTCCCATTCCTTTCCACCATGGGAATAATTAGTGCAGACCTATTTCAAATTATGTTTGGCCAACTTGGGAGGTTATGTAGTCAGGAGGACAGTATAAGTAAAAGATATTAAGAATGAATTGTTACTACTTATTAAGTTGCCATTAGTTTTATATACAAAGTCATTCTATATACTCTAGTCGGTTACCTCTACCAAAACATTCAATCGGTATGCACAGAATAGTTGGTTAAAGAAGAAAGTATTCACAGAGCCTAGTATACACCGAGCTGTCTACCGAGTATCACTGTATGTCTATCAAGCAGCAATAATGATACACTGAGTTGATATACGCCAAGTGAAACATTTTACCAGATTCATTGAACCTAGACACACATCTGGAAATGTGTTACAAGATCGAGGAGCAAGAGAACCGTTATCACATTGGAAATTGCACTTAAGGATTGTGTATGATTTTGAGATCATCTAACCAATGAAATATTTTGTATGGTTATTCATTCGATAAATCATGTTTGTAAGATCGAAGAAATGAACCAGAGCACCGACATAAGAGATCTATTTATACAACATGGATTGAGATTAGAAAAAGAGGATATATAGTGATAGAGAGAGATATAGAGGTGTATGAAGAAAGACATGTGCGATACATAAGAAAGCACCGAGTGTTGTGACTGTTACAGAGACACAAAGGTCACCGAGAAGGATTTCAGAGAACAATCAAAGAACAAAGTAAACATAAGGGTTTACCGAGTTACTTTATGGGTTACCGAGGTATGCTATAAGCTAGGTAATCTCACTTTGAGCACATAGAATCTACTATAACATTTCAGATGTAAAGTTGCAGATATTTGTAATGATTTATTGTAATATTTTGAAGGTGTAAGAGAAACCTTTAACAGTGTAAAAGACTCTAACAAAGTCTATAAATTGTAAAGCCTTTAACCAGGTGTAGCATTTAGAATAAGTGTTACAAAATCCTTTAGCAAGGTAGATCTAAAGATCTTAATACTCCTAATAGGGTAAGCTATCAAAAATAGTTGAACATGTAGCTCTAACCGAGCACTCTTTATTATTGCAGTAGTGAAGTTGTGGGTGCCATCCCCACCATAGTTTTTCTCTCTAACCAAGAGTTTCTACGTAACCAAAATATATGAGTTATGGAGTGAATCATGTATGATTGTTATTTATTTGTTTTAGCTAACAGTAAAGATATTGTTGTTAAAAGGTTTTGAAGTACTCATTCACCCCTCCCCTCTCAGTACATTAGCTTTCCATATTGGGCCTAACAATTGGTATCAGAGCTTGAGTATTGGGAAAGGGTTTAACAACCTAAAGAGAAAAATCTTATCAATGGAAGGCTATAAAAAATCTCAGAGAATTGTGTATCTACAAGAAGAACTGAATCATGCTAATCAAGTGATTGCAGACATGCAAAGACAAATGAAAAAATCATTGAAAGTGAGAAGAAGATTGTTTGATGATTTGCAGGACTCTCAAGAGTTAGTGGAACAAATTGAAACATCATCTGAGAATAGTATATCTGAAGAGACTGAAGAGATGATTGGACAACTAAAAGAATAGAACAAAGCACTAACTGATCAGTTAAAAGCAATGAAAAGAGGATGTGAACATTTCAGCACATAGATGATTGAAAATATTGATGCATTGAGGACAACTAAAGATAAAGTAAGAGATCTAGAAAGAGAAAAAATATAGCTTGAAGCATTAGTATTTGAAAAGAATGATGAAATCACAAGGTTGACTGGGATTCAACAAAATCTGTCAGATCAATTAGGTTATGCACATCATGAAGCAAATCTGAAGGATGATGAGAATCAAGCATTAAAACTTGAAGTATCAAGGTTGACCGATGAACTTGAAACAGAAAAGAAATCCAAGGAAACACTGAAGAAAAGTTATGAAGCATAAAAGATGTTGGATGAGCAATTGAATATAAGAAGACCCAACAAAGATGTAGGACTTGGTTACAAAGGAAAATACTCTACTGAGGAGGGAATTCATACAACCAAGAGAGGAGAATCATCAAAGCAAGCTAGAAATAAGAAAAATATCAAAGGAAAGAAGCCTATTTGCAACTACTATGGAAATCAAGGTCATACTGCTAACTTGTGCCAAATTAGAAAAGGTAAGCAACCGAATGTCACTAAGTCTAATGGTTATTATTACAATTGCAATAAATATGGTCACACATCTAATCAATGTAGGACAAAGAATGTTAACAACTATCAGAAGGAAAAATTCAAAGGGTTTTGTAAAAACTACAATAGATATGGACATAGTATTGAGAAGTGTTGGCTTAAGCAAAAGAACTATATGTGGTTTGCACACCGAGCAAATGCTAGAGGTTACCAAACTCACACAGATCCTTACCGATAGTATTCTGCAGTACCATGGGATTACAATACAAGGATATGGTGTGAATGTTGTGGAAGATATGGACATATAAGTGCCAACTGCTTTATAAGGTTTGGAATGAACAACTGAAGATCATGGAGAAATCCTGGTATGGCATGTTTTCATTGTTTCAAAATTGGACACTTGGCTAGAGATTGCAGAGATCAACCTAGAGTAGATATTGAAGAAATAAAAGGCAAATTACAGATGATTTGGAAAAAGAAGGAAATTGTGTCAAATGAAGAAAGCACCTAATCTACCGAGTTAGGTGCACCTATTCCAAATTAATCGGTAAAGGTATGAAGGGACTGCATTCTCTCAAAGATTAAATCTTAATAGTTCCTATCTTATCATGCCCTTAATTCAAAATCTGCATAGTTAAAGATATGTTAGGAAATTTGAAATTCTATCAAGTCTTTTGGAAGCTTGTCTAGTCGGTGAATACAGGAAGACTAGCTACTCGGTAGAAACATAGAAAGGAAGTGGTACCGAGTGCATTTAATGTCTTTTGACCTAACGGCATGAAGCCCGATAAGGTATATTGTATACTTAAAGCTATTGCATGGTCATTTTTCACTCACCAAGTTTTCAAGAAAGCAGAGCAAAGTGAATCAAAGGCGATCAAACCACCTCCCGAGCAAATTCAAAGGTATTTACATCAATCACAATGCATTATCAAGATAGGTTACCAATCATATCAAGTTGTTATTATTTGCTAAGTAGAAAGCATCTCCTGTTTGAAAGTATTCAAACCCTAAGGATCTTTTGCTAATATTTATCTGAAATCTACAATGGCACCTACGATCCAGAATCCCGTTGTTGTTGAGAACATTGAAAAGCCCTCACTGAAATACTCTCTAACTCCCAAAATTGCATTTGAACGGGATGACAAAACTGCATTTTCACTCATTCTGGATAGAGTTTTATTAGTCGAGGATGTGAGATTCTTCACTAAGTGTCAAGTTGAAGAACTAGGTCATGTTGAGATCAAAGACACATATGATGAACTGTGTACCGATGGTAAAATGGATAGCAAATATGAACACATCAAAATCAAGGGATTGACTGAAGCCCTAACCTATCCCCATGTATTCAAACCCTAGTGGGTTAAGTTTGTTCTAGCAGAGTTCATGATGACTTCATGTGGCTAGAAGAGAAACCGTTTAAGATCACCAAGGAAATCATTCATTTGATCATCAGTTACCCTATTTATGATCATGCCCGAGCTCAGAAAATGATATCATAGAAGGAATTGATCAGTTTAACAAGAGTAGAATCTGATTGCAGAGGACTAAAACTAAACAATGTAATAGATGCAGAGCTAAAGTTTTCCATTAGAGTAATAGGTTATTGTTTCTTCCAATCAGCAAGGGAAAACAGTGTACCCTGTGCAGCAGTAGACTTAGCTTATAAAATTGTGAAGAAAGGCATGAAAATTGATTTATGTGAGGTATTGTTGAAAAACTTGTTTTAGAATCTCAATACCATAAGGAAGCCAAAGAAGAACAATTTGGCTAACACACTAAAGTTTGGATCACTGTTAATATGCATGTTTTTCTATTTTGAGAAATTCTTTCCATCAGTCGGTAAAGTTATTTGGGAGCTACACCGACCAATCACCCATCAAATCAATGACTTCATCAAGAAGCTAGGTGATAATTTTAATGATATTATGGAAGATTATTTCAGATAGTTTCAAGAGAAGATGCATAATAGGTACCGAATTCCACCCCAGCTAGTAGAGAAATACAAGGATGACATATGTTTTGAAGTGGACACTGATTACTGCTATGTTAATACTATGGAACCGAGAACTCAATCTTTGCCACCTATGGGTTATGAGATTGATTTTGACATCACACAACAATAGATAGATGCTTTTCTGACATTACCAAGGCATGCTACCGAGCTGAGGTATGGAACATATGAAGAAGTGAAGGAAAAAGTAAAAATGAGCATTGTAGTACTCAAGGCTACAAGGAAGGCAACAAAGATGATTAAGACATTAATGGAGAAATTTGAAGAAGGTTCTTCCTCCACACCTATCAAAGGTGCTATAGTAATCACCGAAGAGGAATCTGAAGCCCAAGAGGCAACCATAACATTGAGCACCGAATTGCCTAAGGGAAAAGTGTTGAAAAGAAAGAAACAGGATACATCAAAAGTATCACCGACTCCTCCTACAAAGCGACCTAACACAAGAGCATCTGTAGCATCACTGAGTAAGAAAAAAAAGCATGTTGCCGCACCCAAGGTAACAAAAACTTACAAGAAATCTACTCAGAGACTCATTTTGACCAAAGAGTCTAGTGACACTGAATTTGAAGATGCAAGCAAATTTCAGATTGTTAAGAGCAAAAAGGTAAATGTACAAAGTGTTGAAAATTTTTGTGCTAATCTGAAGCAATATGGTGGATTTGGAGCATTCAGATATGTTAAGTATGAATCCAGATCTGATGATGAAAAGAGACAAATAGAAGAAGCTGTCATTTGCACATTATTGAAATTCCAATTGGCTCCATTGGAATTATCTAAGTCACTTCCAAATGAACTATATCTACATATTGACAACAGATGGAAGTATGCCATGGATTTAGAGAAACAGATGAGAGAAAGAAGTATGGTACATCTTTTCCCAGACATGTCGGTAGATGAGATCACCGAACATCTGAAAAACTGCCACACAAAATTCCTAGTTAAGAAAAGAGCCTTAAAATTGATGAATGGCCTTTACTTGGATGTAGAGAATGAGACCAAAGAAAAATGGCAAGAAATATTTTGAATAAGAATGCTGGTGAACATGTTGAAGTTGAAATAGTTGATGTCACCAAGAAAGTTCCTGATATCACCAAACAGGACCCTACTGACACTATACAAGTAGATGAGGATATCATGGAAACCAAGGCACCTGAATAGGAAATGATCAAAGGAAATGCATATGCCAAACTGGTATCTAGTGAGTTAGTTTTGGAGCAAGTTCAGCCCTATCCTCTAGTCACTCAGCCTACTTCAACTGAGGCCCCTCAAGATACTGAACAAGGGACAGAAGGTCACAAATCTACAGAAGGAGAAATTGCTTCTTAGGCCACCAGGGAACAGTCTTCACAAGCTCCTTCTAGCACTGAAAATGTTACATCTGAGACCCCAAGCACTGAAGCACCGAAGGACACAACAAAGGCTACATCAGAGGCTAAAGAAACCGACCAAAGTATTGCCTCTACCGATCAACCTACCGAGGGTCATCAAGCCTCACAAGCCATTGTTTTAGTTCAACCGACGAAAGGTAAAGAAAAGAAGATGAAAAAGCATAGTTTCAAATTTGATTTGTCATAACCAATAGTGTTGCCCAATGTTGATATATCCAAATTAAAAGGGCAAGCACTCATTGAATTCAGAGAACTATGCAAAGCCAAAGCTGAACAGGAGAAGCAAATGGTTATTCAACAGAAAAATAAAGTACTTGAGAAGGTGAAAGCTCTCCTAACCGATATGCTACCTGAAGCTATAGTAACCAAAGATGCAACCATCCACATTCAATTGGATGAACTCCTAACCAAGATAGAGACATCTAGAGTAGATGCATCCGAATATTTGAGCAAGTTAAAAGACAAGGAGCTCACTACAAAAATGATTGAAGAGGTACAGAAAGCTATTGCCATTGGCAAAGTTAAACTTGTCAAATTTATTGCTGAGTTGTCCCCTCAACTCAAGCACATTCTTTATTTATTTCAGAAACTCTGTACATTCTCTCTATTCCTTAAGGACATAAAAAATAAAATAAAAGTAATTGAGAAAGAGATCACCGATCTCTCTAATAAGTTGACCACTGAGCCACATTCCATTCAGAATTTTTTATACCAAGCTACAATAGCTCATGGCTCAACAATTGGAACTAAGGAATGAAGAACACAAGATAAGGATGGACATAATGACACTTCAAACATTATTCCTTCCTCATCTTTCATCCGTCCAAGAATAGATCAACAAAGCTACCTCCCTATCCACACAGCAAGAGGGAAGCACCTTAGATGGACTCATTTCACTATTAGTTGACATTACAGCTCAGAGTTTACTCATGGATAGTGTTAAGGATGCCCTCTCTACCACTCTTATCGATGCTAAGACAAAGTACAAATCCATTTTTGACCAGTTGCCACCACCGAATGGTAACTAAGTTTAGATGTTTGTCAAAAAGGGGGAGTGAGTATAGCATCAAAGTGTATAGGGGAATGTAGTATACAGGGGGAGTATATACCAAGCAATTATCATAGAACATTGACAAAGAACAGAGCAGTAAACCGAGCAGTTATCACAGAACATTGATCATCGAGCATGCAAAATCAGAAGTTTTGTACAATATAGTGATAAGGGGAGTATATCTAAATATACTATTTCAATGACTAATGTATATACTGTCTGTTTAGTCAAATTTTGCAAGTATATAGATTTTTGAGTTATGACTTTGAAAGTAGTTTTTTCAAACATCTCAACTAATGTCAAAAGGGGAGACTGTTACTACTTATTAAGTTTCCATTAGTTTTATATACAAATTCATTCTATATACTCTAGTCAGTTACCTCTACCAAAACATTCAGTCGGTATGCACATAATAGTCGGTTAAAGAAGAAAGTATTCATAGATCCCAGTATACACTGAGTTGTCTACCGAGTATCATTGTATGTCTACCGAGCAGCAATAATGATACACCGAGTGAAATGTTTTACCAGATTCATTGAACCTAGACACACATCTAGAAACGTGTCACAAGATTGAGGAGCAAGAGAACTGTTATCACATTGGAAATTGCACTTAAGGATTGTGTATGATTTTGAGGTCATCTAACCAATGAAATATTTTGTATAGTTATTCATTCGATAAATCATGTTTGTAAGATTGAAGAAATGAATCAGAGCACCGACATAAGAGATCTATTTATATAGCATGGATTGAGATCAGAAAAAGAGGATATATAGTGACAGAGAGAGATATAGAGGTGTATGAAGCAAGACATGTGAGATACATAAGAAAGCACCGAGTGTTGTGACTATTACAAAGACATAGAGGTCATCAAGAAGGATTTCAGAGAATAGTCAAAGAACAGAGTAAATAGAAGGGTTTACCGAGTTACTTTATGGGTTACCGAGGTATGCTATAAGCAAGGTAATCTCACTCTGAGCATATAGAATCTGCTATAACATTTTAGATGTAAAGTTGCAAATATTTGTAATGATTTATTGTAATATTTTGAAGGTGTAAGAGAAACCTTTAACAGGGTAAAAGACTCTAACAAAGTCTATAAATTGTAAAGCCTTTAACTAGGTGCAACATTTAGAATAAGTGTTGTAAAATCCTTTAGCAAGGTAGATCTAAAGATCTTAATACTCCTAACAAGGTAAGCTAACAGAAATAGTTGAACATGTAGCTCTAACTGAGCACTCTTTATTATTGCAATAGTGAAGTTGTGGGTGCCATCCCCACCACAGTTTTTCTCTCAAACCAAGAGTTTTTGCGTAACCAAAATATATGAGTTATGGAGTGAATCATGTATGATTGTTATTTATTTGTTTTAGCTTTATGTTATGTTGTAGCAGATTTTGGTTTATGCATAACAATAAAGATATTGTTGTTAAAAGGTTTTGAAGTACTGATTCACCCCTCCCCTCTCAGTACATTAGCTTTCCATATTGGGCCTAACATGAATGAGGTATGGAAGATATGCAAGATTGAAAAGATAAATACGCCTGATGATTGATGTGAGATGTTGTGAAAAGGTGTGTAGTGTGTTATTAGGCACCAGAGGCTGTTCTGACATTCCTATTAGTGGCAGTTGTATCACAGCGGTGGATTTTATTTTCTTTCTTTCTCTTCCGGTAGTGAGCCTTTTTGGGCAATGAGTCACCTTTGTAAAAATCACCTTAACTGGTGTCTCCCTAGCATGTGTTATATATTATGAACTAACATTATTCATGTTTTTTTCCTTCTTAGGTTTTCCACATAATATCTAGTGTTCATTGTGTATGTGTGTGAGTGCCTTCATGATTAAAATTGTTTATATTAAATAATTAATAAGTTGGTTATTCTGAATGTGTGAAAGAATTAAAAAGTTTAATTGAAAATTGATTCACCTCCCTCTCAGTTGTTCAAGCATTCAATAGAAGTCACTTTTCCCTAATGGAGGTGTCTTATTATGAAATTAGAGTCGATTTTATTTTCAAGGACTATTTTCCAATGAGATAATTTAGTTTATCCAAGATTAAAGATTAAGCCTATGAATATGTAGGTAATGACATGGTGTATTAAATGGTATGTGGTCCAATGAAATGGAGATGCCAAGAGTTTTCCAAAAAAAAAAAATTCAAGCATATGCCCCTTGTTTTGATCAAGATCAAGGGATCTATTTGAATATGATGGAGATAGGATATACATAGGATGAGAAAGATAAAAAGAAATATACATAGGATGAGAAGGATAAAAGGAAGTAATAGACTATGAAAATAAGAATGGATAAGATAAGAGATATGGGATGAAGGGTGCAGATAAGGTGAAATAAATAGGATACCCAATGCTTATGGAGATCCTTAGGTTTTTCAAGATCAAAGGTTAAAAAGGAAAGATGGATGTAGGTAGGATGATGGATAGGGGATGAGGGATAATAGAGGATGTGGTATTTAGGATATTATGGATAATACTTATCCCAAGTGTATAGTGTAAAAGTATTATGGATTACACATAACAACCTATTTGCTAGGTTTTCATCATTTTACTTGCCCAAGGTGCCACAAGATGTGGATTTCACAAATGGATGAATTATTTATCTTTAGTTTTTTAATTTTTAATTTTTTATTTTTTTTGATATCAAACTTGACACCTATTTGCCAAGTTTTAATCATGATCAATATTTTGGAAGATAATGGATGCATTATAGGAGATGGAGGAAGGAATCAAACATCTAGTTCCTTATATGATTTCCTTGGAATAAGTGCTATTATGGACCATGGAAATTGGAGTTATTCTCACAGTCATTGGTAGAATGATGGTAAAGAGAGATGAGATCGATGATAAGATAGAATTGGTAAGGATTTATGCAAACGATTTGATGAGAGGGATGGAAGGATGAAAAATGGGTGTTGGATAATAGATGGGGTATTGGATTATTTGTGTATGAGTTGATGGAAATTTTGACAATATTAACATTGGCACACACCTTGAGGGGTGTTGGAGTGATGAAAGAAAATTAGATTTTACATTTAAAGATTTTGATGGAGGACTAGAGGTGGATTTTGGGACATAAGAACCAAAAATGGATGAAGGAAACCATGGATGATTAATGATAGTGGAATTTGGGATATAGGGACACAAAATTGATTTGAAAGGTGGGAGATTTTTGATAGAGGAATTAAGTAATCTTTTAGAATAGAGAATTTGTATGCCAATTTTGATTTTTTCTTTAGGATGCATTGCTTTAATGAGAAACTTGAGAATCCACATGGTTTTTTATTTTTTATTTTTTCTTGATGGGCATTTATGCCCTTTTAGATATTTCCTTTTTATTTTGGAGTATTTTTTTTTCATGTCTCTTAGATGAGGTATATAAATCCTTAAGAGTATGGAGATTTTTTGAATTATATATCTAATGTTTGGCATCTAAATTTCTCCCAACAATAATGGTTTTATGGATGGATAGGAGTGATATGGAGGTATTTAGGACGGGTTGATGTAGATGGATTGTTGGAAGGTAATCAAGGGTGTGTGCTTTTTCTAATCTTGATTTATGATATGCTAAATTGATTGTGATCTAGGGGTGATATGGGTAGTGGATGGAGGGATTCAAGGACATAAGATAGATGGAAGAGATGAAGGATTTTGTTTTGGGATATAGGGACACTAAATAGATATGGAGAATGGTGAATGTGTATGTTAGGGTTTAGATGAAGGGACTTGGGATTTAGTAGGTATACCAACATCTTGAGAATTAAATATGTATCCAAGAACATGATAATTGGAATTTTTTATATGAAGGCATTCTAATATGCCTTGTTCATGGAGGTCTAACCCTTTGTATTGATAATGCATGTTTTGACAAATATTTTTACCAGTGGGATACTTATTTCTTTTGAAACAATATGTGATTCCATTTTGGGGAGGATATGGTGTGGAAGGAGTGATAAGATCATGAAGTAAACCAGACTGGATGATAGTGGAGGAACCCATTTGATAAGTAGGGGGTTCATGAATATATTTGATAGGGTGATATGATCTTGAGGAGGATTAGGATCATGAGGAGTATTAGGAGGGATGTTGGGATATTGTGGTGGATATGGAGAATTATGATATATAAATGAAGGGTTACTTTGATCTTGACATGGAAGAGGATTGTTGGATGGAGTGGAAAGGAAACTTTTCTCTTGATTTTGAATGGGATCATTGGATAGGATGGAAGGGATATCATGATCTTTCTTAGGCCATGAATTATGAATGGGACTTGGAGGGATAATTTCCTCTTGAGGAAGAAGGAGATAATATTGGATGGAATAAAAAGGAATGATGAGATCATCATGTGATTATATTGATATGGGATCTTGGTCAATAATCAGATGGAATGATAGAGTTTTGTTATCTTTATCTTGATTCATTTCATGAATTTTTTTCACATTTTAAATAATCCTCTTGACATAGATCCAATTATAATGATGGGGTATGAGTTTGGATATGTATGTGGGATTTTGGGATGGATTTGATATTTTAGTATAATAGGAATGGCTCTTTAATTAATAGGGATCTTTGGAGTGTGTTTAATTGGAAATAGTGTGTTGGATCTAGGATTTTTGAATCACAGAAGGAATTTACAACAAGAAATAGATTATCTTGGATTTCATGTAATTATCTATTATGATTATCTCTTGGGGGTAAACTAGAAAGGTTTTATTTTTAGATGAGTTATTTAATAGAGATGGTGTGAATTGTTGTTGTAAAACATTAGGGGATGAGGGAATGGTGGGAGAGATGGAGATTAGTTGTGGGCCAATTTATTTTGGATAGGATATTATAGAATCATATGAGGTGGATATGTTATGACTATTGGTATTATTGGTGTGATTATTTTGGATTGAGTCATTGGTAGAAATAGGTGGATGATTTTGATCTCACTTGAAAAAACTTATCTTGACATATGCCTAATTTCTCATTAGGTGAATTGTTAGGATGACCTTCAATAATAATGTTACCTTGATTGATAAGGTCTTGAATGGGATTTTTCAAATTTCTACTATTAGGAGTTTTGTGTCCTTTGGTCCTATGGTATTCACAAAAGTCTATGTCTTTCCACCATGTTGGTATAATTTGAGAGATTCATAGTTCAAAATGAATAATTTCAAGTAAGGTGATGATGTTTTATTGAACCACTTTTCTTAAAAAGGATTTAATTGGCTCTTTAAGATGAGTCTATTTTCATGTTGTTTTTTGGAGAATATTTTTATGGGGTTGGTGTTTGGAGGTGTAGCATCCTAAATTGTACTCCCTTAAAATTTAGTCCACATTTTGGGTCCTCACCTTAGTTTTCCTCCCAAAATTCTTAATTAAGAATTGATTGTGTTTGCATCATTTAGATATGGCCTTGTTTTCACTTTACACATTGCATGACCCCTTGGTTTGGCCCTAAAATAGGTAAGAATCGGGTGTGATGCTTTGGTTCTCCTTATTTGGACCCCAATTTGAACCACTCTTGCATTATCAAATTTGAGTGGGAAATATCTCTCTGTGTCAGCCTACATCAGAAAATTAGCATGATTTACGATGGGCAAGTATATAAGAAGGATTTCCCCTCTCATTTGGATATACATGATTGAGGATACATGAAACAAGGGAAAAATTATAATCATCAAGCATTCAAGTGTTCAAGCATTGAAAAAATTATCATTAAGCATCTTTAGAGGTATTCAAGGCTACATTCTTCATTCATCAAGTGTAGAGCATCATTACATCAATCATATGCAAGCATGTGTGTGTGATTAGGGTTTTGTCATGTGCATGGCATTTCATACAACACATGTGATTACATTCAAGAAGAAAAGCATCATTATTAGTCATTGCAGACCTGAGGTATATCCTTCCATTATTTATTTTGATATTTGAAATATTTCAAAAAAGGTTAATTCTTAAACCGGGGTTTGACTTAGGAAAGCTCCTATTCCCAACCTATTTCCCTTTCTTTCTATGTCCAAGAAATAGGTACGAAGCTGCAATCTTCAGAATTAACATTATTTGTAGAGATGAATCAACCCCTTTTGGTGTGTGAAAAGAGTGGAGGACTAGGGTGAATTTCACTCCGGTCCCAACATTTTTGGATCTTTTTCAGGGACTAGGTCCGAATCTGCTTATATTCCTTAGATACAGGTGTGTGCCTCAATTCGACAACTGTAGCTCATTGTTTGTGCATTTTTACCTTCATTTTCAACCCTTAACTAGGGTAAACAAATTCACCCCCTGAATCCAATTAGTATTTTCAGTCCTTATCTTTGTTGGGTTGTGATTAAATCTATTGGATTCAACCCTGTTTTGAATGTAGTGGTCCCTAAACAAAAATTAGTGGTTTTTATCCTTCTTGGGGTGGAAACCCTAATATTTTCACCATTACATTTTGGTGAACCCAACTCCTTACACCTTTAATTTTTATTTATGCTCTTAGATCTGAGTGTTTGTGCAATTTATAATTTAAATTTTCATTAATAGAGGGTTTTGTTCAAGTGATTATTCCTGGTCCTATATCTCGACATTTAATAGAAAGAATCGAGTGTTTAATAAGTACATCCATTCCAGAGTGATTTCACTAGTTATCATCCTACGATCGACAAATAGAGGAGTATTTTCCATCATCAATTGCCAAGGCACCTGCGTTTCCTTCCCTCTTAGGCAACCAAAGGTTTTTACTATGCTAACCAGGTGGCTTGATTGGTAACTCCTTGCTCCAGAAAAAGTGAACAATCCTTTTAATTTCCAATTGAATTTAAAAAATATTAGAGGTTAAATTCACAAAAACCCTAATTCTTAAATTCTAAAATTAAGCTTGTGATTTGCCTAATTTGGATTAATTGTTTAAGATATGATTTAGAAACATTTCAAAATTCAAATTCAAATCCATAGATTTCATTTTAATCAAATTATATAAATTTAGAGGTTTAATTCATAAAAACCCTAATTTAGTTTGCTTAATTTGATTTGTGGGTTCCTTCATTCTTTCACATATGCTTTTATAACATTCATAATGGCATTTAATATATCTAATTTATTTACTATTTTACATATGATTACCTTTCTTTTCAATTTTATTCATCAAAATCATGTGTTTGATAATGGCTTCTCTCATTTCACATTTCTTATTTTCATTCATAACACTTTGGCATATTGTGTTTTTAGAGTTTCAAAATTCCTTCCTTTAAATCAATTTTATCTCAAAGATTTCATTTATAGTACATGTTTTCTTATGGTGATGTTTTTAGGAAACTGCATTTCATATATATATCACCTCAAAGCATTTGTAGATCCCAATCTTAGAGATGCTAATGGAAAACCTAATACTTTTACCTCTCCTAGGGTATCTAATGTGAATGAAGAAAGAGCTAATACTCATATCAATGATCTCTCTAATGGAGAGCAATAATTGAAGAGAAACATATCCCTATCTTCTTCTCATACACATACCCTTGTGCAAGGAGGGCAAGGTCAAAATATTGGTATTTCCATCTCTCTATATCACCTTAGATGATAAGGATCTTCTTTCCCAATCTACAAAAGAGGTTACACATGATGAAAGAAAGGAAAATATTCCTTCAAAAGATATTCCTTCTTCATCTACTAATCCGTGCATTCCTTCTAAACATCTTTATACTACAAAATTCAAAGAAATTTATTACAATGTTCCTCCACCTTATCAATTAAAATATTCTTGTAGGAGTGGCTTTAACATGATATCTAAACAAGGTTTTAGAGGATGAGGACTTGGAAAATTTGAACATGGAATTCAAGTCCCTATAAACCCTACTACACAAATTACCACAGAAGGCCTGGGAAACGATAATAAATCTCCTATGGATGACCTCCTTAGGAATCAAGATTTCAAATACCATATTGCAAGACAACAAGCCATTTGTTCTAATAAAAGTGCTTCTTCTTCAAAAATGCCTTTTTGTTCATTTCATCAAAATCATGATCATCATGCTAACGATTGTCTTGATTTTCAAAATGCAATGAAAGGACTTATTGATAGTGGAAAAGTTAAAATAATTGATTACAATCCTTCTTCTTCTAATAAAAACCCTTGTCCTAGATCTCAAAAGAATAAGCCTATACCTATTGATGATCAAGAACAATTAGAAACTAGATTTCTTTGGAAATTGAAGTATGACAAGAATGTTGTTTTTCCTTTTGTAAAGTTTAGCAGTAAGCGTAAAGAAGTGGATATTGTCTTTTTCATCATGATGGTTCTCATTCTCTTGGAAAGTGTAAATTATTTAAGTAATTTGTTCAAGAACAATACGATCTTGCTCATATATGTTTTTCAATAGAAGGTAGTGCCCTAGCACTCCTTTCATCCAAATGTTGCTCCTCACCCTATGACACAAGTAGTTCACTTAATTGGGAGCTCTTTGTCATTAGAGGTGGTGTTTATTTTTTCAATTTCAAACATCATGGGGTAGAAACATTATTTTCTTTTGCCTCTATCCTATCTCTTATCTTTAAAGTTTCACCATTTCCTTTAGGAATTGCATTATTCATAACTTGATGTCCTTTCTTGCATAGAATTATCTTTCATGTGAGTATATATGTGTCCCTTCTTATGACCTATTCTTTATTTGAAATGGCACATCTCTTATGAATAATCTCTCCTAAAGAAATGCAGGATTCTCCCCCCTAATCTATCCTTGTCTTCTTGCTTGGGGTTCAAGGATGGCATTTTCCCTTTCTCTCTTGCTATGTATAGTATCACTATTCCCTTTAGGGGTTTAATTTTTCATGTGTTGATATCCATTCTTTCATGGAATGGTATGTCTCTTATGACTAATTCCTCTTTAGGGGAATCAATGATCTTTCTTTCTTTCTCTCTCTCTCTCTCTCTTTGAAGATTACCAATTCTTTAGAGTTGCATTTTACATATACTAATGTCTTTTATTACATTGGATATTTATTCATGTGAGTACATTATGCATTTTATTATGTTTAATATCTGCTTAGAGATTGTGTAATTATTCTTGTAGACACTCAAAATTGTCATGTTTAATTAAATAAATATTTTATTTATTTAATTATCTAAGCCTAATTCTTCTATTAATTAAATAAATCTTTATTTATTTAATTAATTCATTTATCCTCTTCTAGCCTTATTTCTCATTTAAATAAATACATTTATTTATTTAAATTATCCTTTTCCTAATTAAATAAATATCTTATTTATTTAACTATCCTAGTTCTTCTATTAATTAAATAAATCTTTATTTATTTAATTAATTCATTATCTTTTTCTACACATGACACATGTCATTCATCTCTTAATTCCTACACTACCTACCTCTTTCATTATTTTATTATTTCTTCTACCTACCCTCTAATCCTAGCCGACCTCCTTTTTTACACCTCTCAATCTTATCCCTCCATTTCATATTGTGTCTTCTATTTAAGGAGATGCCTCTTTCATTATCAAACCCTAATGACTGATCTTAGGGACTTGGCTACACTATGATCCTACTTGCAACCACATTCCGTTCTTTGTTGAGCTCTTGTGCACATAAAATCTGAGAGCAAATATATCAAGCAAGATCAATGGAGATAGGAAGAATGGATATTCAAAACCCTATTGGACATGTGATGGTATAATCTTTGTGATTTTGTTTTATTTACATTGTCTTAGGTAATCTTCATATGTTATGGTGGATCTTTGTTGTTGTTAGGCTAGGGTTTTGTGGTTGAATTCATTTAGCCTTTCAATCTTGTTATTATTGTATCCATTTTCACCATATACAATTCTCATTGTCCTTACATTTGGGGGGGAATGATTTCTCTCTCTCTTATCCTTTCTAAGGATCTACTTTTCCTTTTTTGAGTGGTGTTTGTTTATAACTTGATGCCATTCCTTATGTGAAGTTTTTGATTGCTCAATGATTCTATCTTATATTAGAGGTGTATGTCCTTGGCTACAAACTCTTCTTCACTTGGAAATATATATCTATTATAAAGTTACCCCTTTCATTGGGTCAAAACTGTGCCATCCTTCATCAATAATCCCTTTCACCCAACAATAAGAGGAAGGCATGAATTATTGTTCCCCTTCCTTTCTTTTGGTATAGGATGTTATGTTTGTTCAAGAAATTCTTCTTGGAGCTAGATGTATTTTGAGCAAAGATCTCTTCTCCTCCAAGGATCTCCTTTACACTTGTTGCAAGATATCTCTTTTTCAAGTATCTTATCCTTGCTTGAAGACTATTTCCTCTTTAGCTTGCATTTATGACATTGTTGCCTAAAGGATATCTCCTTGGTGTTGAAGGTAGGTATCCTTGTTTTCTGCTTCCATAAGACATCAAAATAGGGCTATGCTAACATAGTAAGGGGGAGCACTCATATCACTCCCTTTGTACCATATTGTACTATATTTTTGCATATCATTCTTGCATGTCTTAAATGGGGTGTTCATCCACAGAACCAAAGTAAAAAAAAACTCTTAGAGAGAGATAATCCACACCTGAATCTAGATGTAGCATTGATATATATCTTAAGCAAGGTTATACATCACTGAAGCCGGAGTAAAAAAACTCTTACATAGGATGTACTTGAAACTAGGCAATAATTTGTTTCAATCAAGGTTACACATTCTCGGAACTAGAGGAAACTCTTAGAGCGAGATATCCTTGAAGTCAAACATTTATCTCTTGGCATTTACACATAGTCACCACTTAGAATTTTCTTTTATATTACATGTCTTAAATAGGTTATGCACACTTGATAGGGGGTTCTATATACTTGAAAACAAACATCAATTGCACACATGCATGAGGATGATTGGAACTAGCTAAAAATAGCTAGACTATTCCTATTTTCCTCCCCAACTTGGATTACCTAGATAAAAACATCTAGGGGCAAGGTATCTATTTCCATTCTCATCATTCTTCTAATGGATCATCTAGGAAAACACATCTAGAATGTATTTTTGTTTTCTCTTTCCTTCTTCTCATGAACTTGTATCTTTGGTATCTATGGTTCATGGATGATGCATGCTTTTCTCTTTTATTTGATCGCTCGTGTTGGTGAGATGGCATTTTTCAAGAATGATATTAGTTGTCGAGACATTTTTCTATCAAGGTCTCTTTGGCTAGTTGACTTGGGGTCTTGTTTTGGTTCTTATCTTTTGTGTGTTGTGTGTCTTTTGTCTCTTTGCCTTTGTTTGCCTTTTTATATTTTTCTTTTTGTTTTTGTCTTGTTTTTCTGTGACCTTGCATATGTTTGAGTGAGTTAAGATCCTAAGATTGGGGGCTTGGTTCCTCAAAATTAGTGATGTCTTATACTCCTTGTGATCATTCTTCTCATTCCTCTTCTTCTTCATCTCTCCTTCATCTACTTTACCATGAGTATTTGTGTAAGCTTATATTCCCACTAAAGTGAGGGCTAAATGTATTGTCCTAAATTGTACTCCCTTACAATTTAGTCCATATTTTGATCCCTCACCTTAGTGTTCATTCCCCAATGAGTAATTAAGACCTGATTATGATTGCATCATGTAGATATGGCCTTATTTTCACTTTACACCCTGCATGACCCCTTGGTTTGGCCCCAAAATAGGGTAGGAATAGGGCATGGCACTTTGGTCCTCATTGGGACTAGACCACCACACTTTGGCCCTCCTTATTTGGGCCCCAATTTGAACCCCTCTAGCATTATCAAATTTGAGCAAGAAATCTCTCTCCATGTCGACCTATGTTGGAAAATTAGCATGATTTTCAATGGAAAAGTATATAAGGACACTTTCCCCTCTCATTTGGATATACAAGATAGAGGATAAATGAAACAAGGGCAAAATTATAATCATCAAGCATTCAAGTGTTGAAGCATTCATCATCAAGCATCACTAGAAGTCTTCAAGGCTGCATTCTTCATTTATCAAGTGTAGAGAATCATTAAATTAATAATATGCAAGCATGTGTGTGTAATTAGGGTTTTGTCATGCACATGCCATTCCATACAACATATGTGATTACATTCAAGCAACAAAGCTTCATTATCAGTCATTGCAGATTTAAAGTATATCCTTCCATTATTTATTTTAGTATTTGCAATATTTCAATCTAAGGTTAATTCCTAAATTGGGGTCCGAATTAGGTAAGTCCCTATTCCCAACCAATTTCCCTTTCTTTCTGTGTGCAAGAAATAAGTATGGAGTTGTGATCTTCAGAATTGACATTATTTATATGGATGAATCAACCCCTTTTGGGGTGTGAAAAGTACAGAGGACCAGGGCAAATTTCACTCCAGTCTTGATATTTTTGGAGCTTTTTTAGAGATTGGGTTTGAATCTACTTATATTCCTTAGATCCAGGTGTGTGCCTCAATTCAACGACTATAGCTCACTATTTCTGCATTTTTACCTTCATTTTCAGCACTTTACCCTAATTTTAGCAATTCAACTCATAAAAGAGGGTAAATAAATTCACCCCTTGAATCCAATTAGTATTTCCAGTCCTTATCTTTGCTGGTTTGTGACTAAATCTATTGGATTTAACCCTGTTTTGAATGTACTGGCCTCTAAGAAAAAATTAGTGGTTTTCATCCTTCTTGGGGTGGAAACCCTAATATTTCCACCATTACAAGAGGAATGCATGAGTGGTTTTGATATTTTTTAATGGGGATGGATGTAGTGATTTGGCTAGGTGATGTGGTTTGTTGGTAGAAGGGATTTTTGAATTGCAATTTTTGTGGCGCTTATTGGGGTGATATACATAAAAATATGGAGGATGGATAATTTTTAAATGTGTATGCTGGATTGATATGATTAATAGATTGGTTGTGATGGTATGATATCATAAGAGAGTGGAGGTTGGTATGATAATGATGTTGGTTGGATTGGAGGTATGGTTTGATGAATAAGGTTTGATATAGATTCTTTAACTTCCATAACCATTTTTGTCAAACCAATCCATGATGCTTGCTTGAAGGAACTTTTGGACTATGGTTAGGTATGAATTGGAAAAAGATTTGGTATAAATGGTTTTGATGCATTGGATGATGCAAAAATAGTCATATTGAAATTGAGATCTTATGATGATAATGATAAGGATTGAAGAATATGTTGAACTTGGACTAGAAAAATGAGCACAAATTGACAGATAAAGGAGATAAAATAGAGAAAATTAGAATCAACCATAAATCCTAAGATAATCTATTACACAAATAAGCTAACTTGAGAATGGCAATATTTTTTTGTGTTGCAAGGAAAATGCATTTCCCTTATTGTTATCAAATTTGAATTAATTAATTGGGATGGTGCTGCATCGAGGGTTGCGATCTAGGGCCAATGAGCCCTAGCTTCCGCTTCTGCTGGTGGTTTTTGCGACTGGGGTAGGGGGTTTCAAGCATTGCGGGAGGGGTTCTATGTTTTGGCATTAAGTTGTCATTGATGTCAACTAGTTTGGCAAGGTGACCAGTATGATGGCAATACACTTGAGAGAAAGCAGATAGAAGGAAGAGTACCGGTATACATGTGACTTGTGTCATCTATCTATAAAGATGGCTTACCGGTAAGGCACAAATTTGAATGAATATTGTTTGTGTGTTATGAAGGCACAAAAAATGGTGAACAAAACAAGAAGGATGGCTAATGGTCATACCAGTAAGATAGACTAAACCAGTAGTCAACCTTGGTTGACAAAGTATGTCAAACTGACATAGGAAGCCAATCAAAGGTTGATGTCGACAAGCATGAAAGCTGGATGCTAGATGGAAGTATTACATAGGTCGGTGGAGTGTACATTGATGTAACAAATATGCAAGCAAGCAGGCTTTTATGAGGAACCCACAAGTCACGGAGAATGCCAGAAGATTGCGGCTCAAGGAAGGCAAGGTGGAAAAGCAATCACACTGATCTTGCAAGCAGATTTGATCTTCGTACTTGTTCGGTGAAGGAAATAGTAAAGCCATTAATGGCGAGTGATAGAGAAAAGCAAAAAAGTGTGGTGCAGACCTTCAGATTTAAAAAATGCACATTGGAATGTGAAGTTCGGTTGGTGATTGATTGTTTTCATAATGATCATATCCTTGAAAAGAAGATTGAATCAAAGGGGATTTGGAAAACCTAACATGACAATGTTTGAATGCATTCTTGGCGAGAATCCATGATTATAAATATATGAGCTCAAAACAGAAAGTGACGAGGCTTAAGGAGAAGAAGAAGAGTGAAGAGAGATTGAGTGTAGATAAGAATCATCTCCCTTAGAATTTATTCTAAGAAAGTTGCAGAGTGAGTCAACAAGCATATCGGTGAGAGGGTTTAGCCAACAGTGACTGAGTACCGGTATAACTATAGCAGGTTCAACAATTGAGCAAACCGGTAAGGTGTGTTTGAGCAAGGTGAAATACAAGTGTGACGCAATGAGTTGTGAGACTGTGAGAGAAAGAGAACAAAGGCCAAGAATCAAAGAGAGTAATTTCATAACTGGTAGAGAGATATTTGACCAAAGAGTTGCATTATTCTTTTGCAACAAGAAGCCATAACTGTATCTAAATTATATTTCAAATATATTACCAAGTTGGATCCTGGTGCAGGGGTTGGTGCCCTAAATATTTATAATTCAGTGTTTCATTTATGAGGCAAGATTGGAGCAGTAGTCTCCAACAGTATTTCTCACCGAGGTTTTTCCCATATTAGGTTTTCCTCATACATCTGGTGTTGTGGAAGTGCTTTTGTGTGTGATTGTCTTCTTTGGTTTCCTCATTTACCATATTGGCTGGATTGGTTAGTGCTTAAGATAACTACTGGTATTCTGAAGTTGCCTTAAAAGAGAAAATAGTTTAGGAACCAATGATTCACCCCCCTCTCAATGGTACTCTGTGTTCAACAATTGGTATTAGAGCCTAGATTCCTAGTTATTTATAAACCTTGGGTAGATTATGGACTTATAAGAACACAATTGCAAGAAATGAGTCTGCTTCCTCAAAAGCCCCCATGTTTGATGGATCCACCTATGCCTTTTGGAGTAGAAGAATCGAGACCTATATTTTGTCCCTAGGTTTTGATGTGTGGATGTCTGTCAAAAGTGAGTATGTTGTCCCTAGTGTTCTTCCCACTGATTTGGATGTCAAGAAGGAGTATGCGAACAATGTAAAGGCCAAACATGCTATTTTGAGCAGGTTGTCTGATAATGAGTTAGTCAAGGTCATGCACTATGCATCTGCCAAGGAAACCTGGGATAAAATGCAGAGGTTATTTGAAGGAGATGCAAAAGTTAAAGAGGCTAAGCTGCAAGCACTAAGGGGCCAACTTGAAGGCATCAAGATGAAGGATGATGAAAAGATTGTAGACTACCTTCATAGATTTGATGAAACTGTGAATACCATCAAAGGAATTGGAGAAGATATTGCAGATGAGATCCTTGTCAAAAAGGTACTCATATTTCAATGGATGAGATATTTGGCTCACTAACTACCTATGAAATGAGAACATCTGGTGATGCTTCCTTAAGGAAAGAGGCAACGTTCAACACCAATCAAAAGGGAAAAGAAGTAGCTTCTCATAAAGGATCTAGTGAAGACTCTGATGCAGAGGTAGCAAAATTTTTCAGAAAACTCAAAAGAGGATCCAACAAGTATAAAGGAAAGCTAATGCTCAAATGTTTCAACTGTGGTAAAGTTGGACACTTTTATGCAAAATGTCCTTATAATGAAACCAGTGGAGATGAGTCAAGAGGTTTTAGCAGATCTACTGGCAAATATAAAGAAAGAAATGTCTATTGGCAAGGAAGAAGAGGCTACCAGAAGTAGAACAACCTATATATTATTGAAGATGATGCCACGGATGAAGAAAGTGCATCAGAAGATGACTACCATGAGAATGACAGAAAGATTAATCTCTTTATGGCACTTGATGAACCGATTGGTGAAGATGAGGAAGAGGAGGATATTGAGGTTGAAGTGGATTTAGAAGGAGAGCTTATAAGTGCTCTTGAGTAAAACAAGAAGAGAACTTAAGAAGGTCGAGCATGTTGTAGTAGATGAACAAGGTTTCTTGAAGCAATCCCTAGATGAGTCCAGTAAAGTCATATCTGACTTGAAACTACAGCTAGAAGAAATCAAGAGGATATGAGAAGTTACATCCTCTGATCCGACGAAGATGGAAAAGGTGCATTAAGATCTGGAAGCAAAAATAGTGAAGCTCAAAAAGGAGATTGAAGAAAGTAAGGAAGAAATAAAAGTGAGGAGAAAGTATGAAGGCAACACCAAAGCCTTAGATAAGATGTTGAGAAAACAAAAGCAATCCAAAGATACCAGGGGCTTAGGCTTTGAAGAAGGTCAAAGTTCAAACAGAAAAGACACATCCGGTAAAGAAATAAAGTTCACCTCTTCAAATGAAGGTTAAGAAAAGAAGACGTTCACTGTAGGCAAGGATACCAGTAAAAAGACATATGCAGATGCTGTTGGAAATCACCACACAAACCGGCATACACAAGCAATGAATCAGAGGCCACACTCATTTTACTGACATGCAGATCCAAGGAGAAATGCAAGGGTTGACCATGAAGGATTCACTAAAGTCAACAACATGAAGAGAAGACCCCCAGTAAGGCAGTCCTTTGCAAGACCAAGGCAACCTAACCAGTATGTTTCAAAATTTCATGGTTACTGTTATTGGTGTAACAAATTTGGGCATAGAATAGTTGATTGTAGATTAACCAATAAGCCCTCTATGAGTTATGAAAGTAGAAATCCTTTTAATGCACTCTAGGATATGAATGTTGTCTATTATCAGTGTAATGAATATGGTCATAGGAGTTTTGAATGTAGGAAGAATAAACCAGTGCCCTAAAATATTTTTAAGGATTTATCTTTAAATAAAAATGTGAAATGCTATAACTATCAAGAGTATGGACATATAGAAATTTTTTGTAAAAACAGGAAGTCCAAACAGAGGAAGATAAATCCTGATAAAAAATCGGTAGTTGAATCTGAACATAAATTAGGAGCTGACAAGAAGAAGGAAACCAAACCGGTATGGGTTGAGAAAGAAAAAGAAAAGGCAGAATCAAGTTTGATAGTGCAGACTGCCTTACAGGCTGAAAGGAAAAATCTATGGGTTGTAGATAGTGGTTGTTCCAACCACATGATTGGTGATAAAAAGAAATTCATCAAACTTGAAGATTGGAATGGTGGTTCAATAAGATTTGGAGACAACTCATCCATCAAGATAAAGGGAAAAGGTACTTTAAGTATTGATGGAAAATTGAAGGCACATGATGTATATTATGTGGAAGGCCTAAAGAACAATCTATTGAGTGTGAGTCAAATGTGTGACAAAGAATATAAATTCACCTTTGACTCAACCGGTTGCCAGATAAAGAAAGACAGTACTGGTCAGGTTGTGGTAGAAGGAAAGAGAATGGATGGAAATGTTTATAATCTAAAGGAATGCTATGAGTCCAAATGCATGATAGGACAGGTTGATGAAAGTTGGTTGTGGCACCGAAGATTAGGCCACATAAAATTTGATAACTTAGTTGTAGTGAGCAGAAAGGGGTGTGTTAGGAATATTCCACCCATCATCAAACTGGTAAGCACATTTTGTGATGAATGTGTGAAAGGAAAGAAAACTAAGGTGAGATTTTAAACAAAAAAGCACAACACCCAAAGACCACTTGAGATTGTGCATACAGATCTATGTGGTCCAACTAGGACAAGAACTCTAGCCGGTGAAAGATATTTTATGCTTTTTATTAATGATTACTCAAGAATGACATGGGTCACCTTCCTGCAAGATAAATCACAAGAATTTGATAGATTCAATATCTTTAGGAAGATGGTGGAGAAAGAAAGTGGGTGCAAGATAAAATTTATAAGATCAAACCGGGGTGGAGAGTTCACATCAAATGAATTTCAAGATTATTGTGAAAAACATGGAATTAGAAGGCAATACTCAGCCCCTAGGACACCACAACAAAATGGTGTGGTAGAAAGAAAGAGCATGATAGTTAAGGAGATAGCCAGAACCATGTTAAATGAGGCTAGTTTGCTAGACATATATTGGAAGGAAGCTGTTCATACTGCTATATATACTTTGAACTAGGTTCAATTGAGAACAAACAACAGAATGACACCTTATGAGTTGTGATATGACTGGAAGCCATCAGTCAAATACTTCAAAGTATTTGGAAGTAAGTGTTTAATCAAAAGAGATATGGATGGTCTATGTAGTTTTGACTCCAAGAGTGATGAATGAATATTCCTTGGTTACTCATCTAATAGCAAGGCCTACAAATGCTACAACAAAAGACTAAGAAGAGTCATTGAAAGCCTGCATGTAAAAGTTGATGATGACATGTATAAAGGAAGTCAACCATAGGTTAACTGATATGATGATTTCGGTGATGAAGGTGAGGAAGCTCAGTCAGACAATGAACTAGAAGAAGCATCCAAGAAGGTTCCCAACTGGTATGTATAGTTGAATAACCTAGAAGAGAAAATTCTGGGAAATAAGAGTGATGGTGTGCAGACTAGAAGAAGACTTGCTCGGAATGATGAACAAGTCAACTTCTACCTCATGACTGAAGTAGAACCTAAAACACTCAATGAGGCCAGAAAACAAGAAGAATGAATGGATGCCATGGAAGAAGAACTGCAATAGATTGAGAAGAACAAGACTTGGGAATTAGTCCCTAGACTAGAGGACAAGAACATCATTGGCACTCAATGGGTCTATCGGAAAAAGATGAATGAAGAAGGTAAAATTGTTAGGCATAAAACTATACTAGTGTGCAAAGGATACTCTCAAGTAGAGGGAATTGACTTTGAAGAAACACTTGCACCAGTAGCTAGATTAGAATCAATTATAATGTTTCTAGCCTTCTCTGCCTACAAGGGTTATAAAGTATATCAAATGGATGTAAAATATGCCTTCCTAAATGGAAATTTGGAAGAAGTGTACATGGAGCAACCAGAAGGGTTTCTACTGTATGATGATGAAACATTTGTGTGCCAGTTGAAGAAGGCCATGTATGGTCTAAAGTAAGTTCCTAGAGCATGGTATTCAATATTAGATTTGTACCTAAAGGAGTAGGGTTTCAAAAAGGGGAGTGATGACAACAATTTGTACATAAAGAAAGATGGAAACCACATGATCATTATGGTTGTGTATGTAGATGACATTATCTTTGGAGGTAACAAGGAAACCCTCTGCAAAGAATTTGCTAATTAGATGTAGTCAAAATTTGAGATGTCAATGCTTGGTGAATTGACATACTTCCTTGGTTTGCAGATAATACATCAAGATAAGGGAATCTATATCTCACAAATCAAGTATGTAAAGGAAATGTTGAAGAAATTTCAACTGGAGGATTGTAAACCGGTAAGTACCCCCATGGTGACCAAAAGTAAATTGAGCAAGAATGATGAATCACTAGTGGTGGATCAGACTTTGTATAGATCCATGATAGGCAGTCTATTATATCTAACTTCTTCTAGACCGGATATAGTACAGGCATTGTGCATGGTGGCCAGATTTCAAGTTGCACTTAAGCAGTCACATATGAATGTTGTAAGTAGAATCTTTAGGTACCTACAAGGAACACTCAGTTAGGGATTGTCGTACCCTAAACAAGGGGAATTCATCTTGGAAGCATACACTGATGCTGATTAGGCAGGTTGCATTGATGATCTAAAGAGCACAAGTGGTGGTGCATTCTTTCTAGGTGATCGGTTGGTCTCATGGCATATCAAGAAGCAGTACTTCATCTCTCTATCAACTGCTGAAGCAGAATACATTGTTGTTGCTACATGTTGCTCTCAGGTGCTTTGGATGAAGCAGACCCTCAAAGACATACAGGTGGACATCAAAGATCCTATACTCATTAGGTGTGATAATTTGAGTGTAATCAACATAGCAAATAATCTAGTGATGCATTCCAGAACAAAGCACATTGCTATCAAGTATTATTTTCTCAAAGAGAAGGTTGAAGGACATGAAGTAAGGATGGATTATGTTGCTACTAGAGAACAAGTAGCAGACATTTTCACTAAACCATTACCAATAAGCACCTTTGAGTACTTAAGACACAAGTTGGGAGTTATGTCATCTAACTTATGCACTTGAGAAAAGAAGGATTTATGTGGTCCAGGGGGACCTCATAGCAGTCTAGGGGGGAGCTCAGTATGGATCTAAGGGGGAGAGTACAATACCATTTGTAATTGTGTAAAAGGGGGAGAGATGTACTGATATGAAGTGTCTTGCAGTAAGTTGACATCAATGCCAAAGGGGGAGATTATTGGCATTTGGCATTAAGTTGTCATTGATGTCAACTGGTTTGGCAAGGTGACCAGTATGATGGGAATACAATTGAGAGAAATCAGACAGAAGGAAGAGTATCGGTATACATGTGACTTGTGTCATCTATCTATAAAGATGGCTTACCGGTAAGGCACAAATCTGGATGAATGTTGTTTGTGTGTTATGAAGGCACAAGAACTGGTGAATAGAACTGAAAGGATGGTTGATGGTCATACTGATAAGACAGACTAAATTGGTAGTCAACCTTGGTCGACAAAGTATGTCAAACCGACACAGGAAGCCAAGAAAAGGTGAATGTTGACAAGAATGATAGCTAGATGCCCGATGGAGGTATTGCACATGTCAATTGAGTGTGCATTGATGTAACAAATCTGCAAGCAGGTTGGCTTTTATGAGGAACTCACAAGTCACGGAGAATGCTAGAAGATTGCGGCTAGAGGAAGGCAAGATGGAAAAGCAATCACATTGATCTTGCAAGAATATTTGATCTTCGTACTTGATAGGTGAAGGAAATAGTAAAGCCATTAATGGCAAGTGACAAAGAAAAGTAGAAAAGCAAGGTGCAAACCTCCAGATTTAAAAAAATGCACATTGGAATGTGAAGTTCAGCTGGTGATTGATCGTTGTCATAAAGATCATATCCTTGAAAAGTAGATCAAATCAAAGGGGATTTGGATAGAGATGGAAAAGGAAAACCTAACACGACAGTGTTTGAATGCATTCTTGGTGGGAATCCATGATTATATATATATGAGCTCGAAACAGAAAGTGACGAGGCTTGAGGAGAAGAAGAAGAGTGAAGAGAGCTTGAGTGCAAATAAGAATCATCTCGCTTAGAATTTATTCTAAGAAAGTTGGGGAGTGAGTCAACAAGCATATCGATGAGAGGGTTTAGCTAGCAATGACTGAGTATTGGTATAATTATAGCAGGTTCAACAATTGAGCAAACCGGTAAGGTGTGGTTGAGCAAGGTGAAATCCAAGTGTGACATAGTGAGTTGTGAGACTGTGAGAGAAAGAGAAGAGAGGCCAAGAATTAGAGAGAGTAATTTCATAACTGACAGAGATCTATTTGACCAAAGAGTTGCAAAATTCTTTTACAACAAGAAGCCATAATTGTATCTAAATTGTATTTCAATATACATTACCAAATTGGAGCTTGGTGCAGGGGTTGGTGCTCCTTGGGTTCATGCCCTAAATCAGTAGGGGTTGGTTCTCCTTAGGTTGGTGCCCTAAATATTTGTAATTCAGTGTTTCATTTGTGAGGCTGGATTGGAGCAATAGTCTCCAACAATATTTCTCACCAAGGTTTTTCCCATATTGGGTTTTCCTCATACATCGGGTGTTGTGAAAGTGCATTTGTGTGTGATTGTCTTCTTTGGTTTCCTCATTCACTATAATGGATTCATTGGTTAGTGTTTAAGATAACTACTAGTATTTTGAAGTTGCCTTAATTCAACACTATGGTGAGGGCTCGTGGAAGGGATGGGGTTTAGCATTGAGTCCTTTTGCCATGGATTTCTTGTTCTTCACTTGTGGAAGGGCCCTCATGTTTGGGGTTGTGGCGATCGTCAGGTGGCTAGAGGAATCGACTGGTGGTGTGGTTGGAGCAATAGTGGATCAGAAAGCTATAGGTTTTTCTTCTTCATTTGGATCTGGACTGGTGTAGGGCTTGCAGGTTTGGTGCGAGGGGGTCATTGATTTTGTGGGTATCTTCTCTTCGCAGCTGTTGCTGAGGGCTCCTTGTCGGGGGTGGGTTTTACATGGGATTTTTTTTTCTTGGAGGGCCTTAGGACTATGGAGAATCAAGGGATGACCCCTTATAAGGTGGCTTCAGGGTACATGGATATGGCTGACCCTTTTCCCTTGTGCATGTGAGTGATATGATGCACTTGAGCATATCCCAATCAGGAGAAAGGGTCTCCTTTTTGAAGGGAATTGCAAGAATAAAAAAAGTTAATGGGTGTTTGGAGAGGTCCCAGGAACGTCCTGTCTTGGTGATTCAACCTAAACAAGTTTCAAATGGCATTACATATTAGAGAGACCATGCACTTATATGAAAATTTAATGGTCTCTGACTCCTCTTACCTGTCTTGAAAACTTGGGCTCACCAAGTTTGGAATCCGGAAGGTGACATGGAGATTCTATTGGCAGCTAATAATTATTTTATGGTGATTTTCTCGAGCATGGTAGACAGAAATAGGGCTTTTGAAGGAGGTCCCTATTTTTTTAATAAATTTGGGCTCTTTATCAAACCTTGACACATTTGCTTTAACTTATTTGAGGAGATCCCCTCGCGAGTGCCTGTTTGGGTTCGATTGTCAAGGATTCCATTGGAATTTTGGAGGGAAGACATCTTGCACTCAATCTCATTGCTTCTTGGCAAACCGGTGGGGTCTGCTACACAAACTCAAGATAGGAAGGTATTATATTTTTCTTAAATTTGATTTAAATAACCCATTACCAGATTCTATGGAAATTTGCTTGGGTTCCTCATCATGGATTCAACAGCTAGATTACGAGACTCTGCTATTTAGGTGTAGACTATGTCATGAATACAGTCACTTACAGTGAAGGTGTCCCAGAAATAAGTTTTCCACCTCAGTCGCTTCTGGTCCTCTTCGGTCTCCTCCTAGGGAGGATAAGGGGAAGGCCCCTATATCTGATGGTCAGGCTGATAAGGAGGGATTTATTTCTATTAAACCCCACAACAAGGGTAGGGGATAGAAGAGAACCTGGATGGATAGATAGAATGAGGACACCTTTAACACGTTTGAGGCTCTAGATGACTTGGTTAAGGGGGAAGGAATTCTAGTGGATCTTTCCTCTGGGGCTAAGGTTCAGGATATGGCTCTAGATGGAGATAAGGTGGAGGAGGGCCAAGATCTATCCACAGTGGACCTATAGGTTGGGCAGGTGGTTTCTGATTCTCCTCCCTAGTTCTTGGACAACAGAGATCTCAGTGGGTCTTAGGTCCTACCAGGGAGGGCAGTAGGGTTGGTTTTAGGTCCTTCTTTAGTAGAGATTTCTGCCGACTCTGGGAAAAGTCACAGGGCCTCTCTAGCTTTAGGTATTAAGTAGAAACCTCTCAAAAAGGGGCCTTTAGATAAATCTTCAAAAAGTGGATGAAAGATTGATCAGGAAAAGGTCAAGATCACTGGGGATGTATTGGTTAAGTCGGGGTCAGTGAAGCCCATTGGTTCCCACTTCCCCCAAAATCATAAATGATTGTTCTATAATGGAATGTGAGGGGGTTGAACAACATCCCTAGACAAAAGGCTATTCAAGATTTGATTGCTTCTCATGTTCCTGATATGGTTTTCATTTAGGAAACTAAGTTTTTAGTTGAGGCTACAATGCATATTGCTCCTAGTATTTGGTATCATGGTTCTTGCTAGTGCTTGGGTGCCCAGGGAAGTTCAAGTGGTTTGGCTCTCTTTTGGGATCTTAGAAGGGTTGTTCCTCAGTGGTGGATTTCTAGTCGGTCTTCCCTTTCCATGGTTTCCACTTGTTTGGAGTCAGGGGAAATTTGTCTGTTCACTAGTGTGTATGCTCCTACTGATATTTTGGGAAAGTCGCAGCTATGGGTTCATATCAGATTTGTTCGCTCTTTGGTCCCCCTTCTTCCTTGGGTTATTCCTGGAGATTTCAATGCAGTTTGCAATTTGGATGAGAAAAGAGGTGGTATTTCTAGACTTGGTCCTTCAGCAACTCTATTTCAGGAGAATATAGAACTATTAAATGTGATTGATGTGAAACCAACCAATGGTGTCTTTACTTGGAATAATAGGAGAATTTAGAAGGTATTTCTAAGAGATTGGATAGATTTATTGTCTCTTGCTTCTGGTTGAGTAATAGATGGAATACTGCTTTGGAGATTTTAGACTGGACAGGGTCAGACTATTGGCCGATCAAAATATCCATCCTGCCTCCTAATATATCTAAAATCCCCTCTTTTAAGTTCCACCTTATGTGGTTGCAGGATTCTTCTCTTTAGGATTTGATTGGTGACTGGTGGAATTAAGGGTGACCCCCTCATGGTACGACTATGTATACTTTCGCCAAAAGTTTGCAATATGTGAAATATCAACCCAATAGATGTAATAGATAGTTTTTTGGTAATATTCAACTCAACAAAAGGGCAGCTCAAGCTCAGCTTGATTCTATCACTTGGGCTATCTGCAATTAGGGGATATCCTTGGACCTTAGGCATGAGGAGTCCAAAGTTATTAAACATCTAGAGGAATGGGAACTTTGAGAGGAGGTCTTCTGGGAAGAGAAGTGTAGGATCGATTGGCTACAAGAAGGAGATAAGAACACAACCTTCTTTCATAATTCTGCCAGGGCGAGAAAAAATGGCAACCTCATTACCTCTTTGATTTCTTTAGATGGTGCTTTGCTTTCTTCAATAATTGATATCTCTCAGGAAGCTCTCCAATAATTCTCCTCTATGTTTGTAAAATATTCCCTTCCTATTGTTGAGGATGAATCCCTCATCCTTAGTTTTATTCCCTCATTGGTCTCCAATGATGTGAATATGGCTCTCATGTGCCCTATCCTGTTGCAAGAGGTGGAAGGTGTTGTGTTTGGTATGAAAAAAGGTAAAGCTCTAGGTTCTGGTGGCTTTCTGAGTGAATTTTATCAGGAGTACTGGGAAATTATTAAGGGGGACCTTCTTGCGATTATTCAGGAATAAGTAGGAATAAGTAGATGTTGAGAGCTATGAATGCTACTTTTATAACTCTGATTACAGAAAAAGAGAATGCTAATAGATTAGATTAGTTTAGACCCATTGCACTTTGTAATGTTGTCTATAAGATTATCACTAAATTTATAGTTGAGATAATTAAGAGGTGCCTCAAAGATGTGATCTATAATGAGCAGGGGGTTTTGTCATGGGTAGACAAATTCTTGATGGAATTGTGATTGTAGCTGAAACCATTCACTCTATGGTGACTTCGAGGGAAAAGGCAATATTTATTAAATTGGAGATGGTAAAAGCTTATGACAGAGTCAAATGGGCCTTCCTACAAAAAATTCTTTTAGCCTTTGTATTTTGTGGCGAATGGGTGGATTGGGTCATTATTTGTGTCTCTTCTACCTCATTCTCTGTTCTGGTCAATGGAAACCCTTCTAAGTTGTTTCAAGCCTTGAGGGGGCTTTGGCAAGGGGATCCTCTTTCTCCCTATTTCTTTATTATCATGGCTAAGGGACTTGGTAGATTTATCAAGTATAGGGTCAGATAGGGCTTGATTCGGGGATGGAGCTGGGATAACTATTTGCCTCCTTATTCTCATCTCCAGTTTGTTGATGACACTGCTCTTATGGGCAGGGATAGAATCAATGAAGCCTTTAATTTTAGGAAAACCTTAGATACTTATTTGGAGGCATCAGGGCAAAATATTAATGAGATAAAGTCTTCTATCTTCTTTTTCAACATGCCTCGGGCCATTTGACAAAGGATTGCTCAGATTCTTAGATTTTAGATTGGGTCTCTCCCCCTTGTGTACCTTGGAATCCCCCTTGGTATGGGGCCTCAATTGAGAGAGTTTTGGCAGGAAATTCTCAACAAACTCTAGAAGAGGATTACTAATTGGACTTGCAGTTGGTTGTCTTCTGCTAGAAGATTGACTCTTCTAAAGTCAGTGGTTCAAGATCTCCCTATCTACAGATGTTTTGTGTAGGTTTCTCCCTCTAGCTTTGTGAAGGAGTTTGATGCCCTTCCGTGGAAATTTATTTGGTCTGGAAATATTTTAGCTTCAAAATGGAGTTTGGTTAGATGGGATATGGTTTGTAGGCCTAAGTAAGAAGGTGGGCTTGGTCTTGGGTCTACAGGTATGATTGGGCAGGTTTTGGCTATGAAACTATATTGGAGGTGGTGTACTTCTCAAGATCAAGATTGGGACAAAATTCTTACCTTCAAGTATCTTAGGGGAGTTACTGGCATTGATGTTCCTTGTTGTAGTCTGGATGGAAAGGGGTCTATAATTTGAGGCACTCTCAAAAGAGGGGCTAAACTTATTAAAGAGAGTCTTTTCTGGATTTGTAATAGAGGTTTATAGGTGCTTTTTTTGTATGATTCTTGGGATGGTCATCATCCTATCATTTCTCAGTTCCTTCATCTTCAGCCCCTATTCCATTCTTTTTGTGAGGCCTATTGGAGTAGGGTGGCATACTTTAAAACCACTAGACTCAGGGGATAGGTGGAAGTTTCTTGCTGGAAGGACCCTCATGAATGGTCGGATGGGGGATCTAAGGAGAATCGCCAGGAATTGGCTGAGATTTTGACTGGTAGAATTTGCAGTAATCTCAATTACAAAGATGTTCTAGCTTGGGGTCAGATCCAAAGGGTAAATTTTCAGTGGCGTCTGGTTACCTAGCTTTGGATAGTAAGCTCCATGGTCATGGAGGTGTGCCCTGGTGGAAGTAAATTTGGAATAGCTTTTCTTGGTCCAAGTGCAATTTTTTTCTTTGGCTAGTTGCCCAAAATAGATGTCTCACCTAGGAGAATTTGAGGAAGAGAGGCTTTTAAGGTCTGTCAATCTATGTTCTTTATAGAAATGAGGAAGAGAGTACTTCTCACCTCTTCTTCTAGTGTTCTTATGCAAGAGAGGTTTGGCATCTTTGGTGGGGAGCATGGAATCATGCTTTTATTCATGCTACCTCCTTGGTGTAGTTTTGAGAGAGCCTGGGGCGACCTCCAACAAAGACTTCTTATCTCCATTTGGCTTGGGCTCTTGGTCCCACCTTTATTCTTTGGAATTTATGGCTGGAAAAGAATCGAAGACTTTTTCAAGGTTCTAATATGGGTAGCTTCTTGGTTTGGAGGAAGGTTGTTTGCAGACTCCAAGAGACTATTGTAGCTAAGTGTGATTTGTCTTCTCCTATTGAGGCTGGTGATCTGACTACGGTCAGGAACCTTAATCTTATTGGTAATGGAAATGGTGTTGGTTCTAGGAAGAAAGTGAGACAATCTAAACATAAAATATGTAGAGAGGGGATATGTATTTTTCTTCTAGATGGTGTATTGAAGATTAATACCGACGGCTCATTTAGAGGGAATCTTGGACTGATAAGAATTGGTGGCATTGGCAGAAGTAGTGATGAAAATGTTGACTTTTTTCTCCATCTATAAAGGACATCATTCAAATAATCTGATGGAAGCCCTTTCTATTTTACATGGTACTAGGATTGGATGATCTTTAGGTTGGAGAAGGATTATTTGTGAGTCAGACTCATAGATTGTGGTGGATTTGTTGAATGTCTATTAGCTGGATGGGGTTTCTTGGAAATTAGCCTCTATGGCCAAGCAAATCCCTAATCTTGAGAGATCCTTGCAGACCATTTCCTTTTGTCACATTCCCAGGGAATGGAATAAAGTGATTGATTATTTGGCTAAGTGGTCTTCTGAGAACTTAGTGGGGTGGGATGTGGATTGTTGGGAGGCTCTTCCTCCAGATTATTTGGAGGCTTTGAGAGAATTGATTAGGAATGATGGAAACTTATAATGATTTTTTTTTGGGAGTTTCTTTTGAGCTCTTGATTGGCTTGTTTTGGTTGGGAAGGTTGGGTGGGCCTATGGCCTTACATTCTATAATAATTGATCTTTTCTAAATAAAATTTTTACCCCTCTTTATTAAAAAAAAATAGAAGTTAAAATGAGCATCAACTTGGAGAAGGAAAAATAGTAAGAAAATGACCATATTTGAGATATAAGGGATGCAAATCTAGACAACAATGAGCTATTTTGAAATGATAAACAATGGTTTTTTGTTTGAGGATGGGTGATAAGTTTATCCAAGGCTAGTTTGATCTAAATAGAATAATGTTTTAGGTGTCAATGGATGCATGATTGTGATTTATTTTAGGTTTGATTTGGCAAAGTTATATTGGTGTAAGCATAAAAAATGTGAAACCTTAGGGATTTCTAGTATCAGACATTGGTGAATCAAGATATGACAATTACATAGGAATTGATGTAAATTGTGTAGGAATTAAGTGATAAAAGTGCAAAAAGATGCGACAAATGCACACGAAGAAGCAACAATTGTGCAAGATGTGAGAAATGTGTAGGAATATGTAACAAATTCCTAAGAAGATGTGACAAATGTGTAGGAAGATGTGACAAATGCATATGAATATGTAGTAATCATGCAAAAATATGTGAAAATTAAAAAGGAGTATGCAAGAATTGTGTAAGAAGACATGCCAATTATACAAGAAGATGTGACAATTATGTAGGAAGATTAAAAACAAAAATCTCCAAGGAAATTGTGAATTTGTTAGAAAAGATGATTGTTTTGACTATGTTCAAATGTGGCAAGAAAAAAATTCAAATAATGAATACATAATGGCTATTGATAATTTCCAAAGTACAAGGCCATTTGGTTTCACCGGTATTGCATAAGAAAGACACACCAAGAATCATTAAAAAATATTTATTCAAGTGGGTGTGTTATTCCTCGTGGACTCATGAGACTAAAATTCATCCCCTCTCCAAGTGAAAGCCAAAAATACCTTTCCTTAGTGCCATATTACCATGCAAATGATAACTAGAGAATGTAAAATCATGTACCACCATCATCTTTTACCTTGGAGGACTATTCTTTCCCAAAGGTAGACCTCTATCTCAATACAAGGAAGCAAAATGTGAGTATGTTGGTCCTGAGTAGTGATGTACCACTTATAATTATGGCCAAAGGTATTAAGGATTCTAATATACAAGGATCAAAGTGGGGGAATCTATAAACATAGAGCACATATCTAGGAGCCTAAGACCAAGGGCTCTTTCCCACTCTCCTTGCTAGTTAATCTCAACAGATTGAGGGTCTTGCATCTTGGATTTCAACAATGATTGCCACTTCTTGGGTAAAAATTTCATTCTCACACCCTTATATAGCCCACCAAAAATATGTGGTTGATGTCAAATGTTAGGGCAATGGAATCTCTAGGCAAGTATCCTACTATAAATAGAAAAGAAGAGCGTTGGCATTTCTTGTGCACCAAGTTCACATGAAGCATAAGGAGAGAGTACATGTGCACAATAAATTTTGGTAGAACACAAAGTGTGTAAGCACACAAGACACAATAAATAATTTATTTCCCTTATGAAATTTAAGTCTGAGCTATTCTAGAGATCAAAGAAACATACATCTTGCCAACAAATTCATTAATAGTTTCAAATTTAGGGGTCTTCTCCCAATGATCACAAGCTGCACATATTAGGTAAGATTCCAAATCTACAACAGGATTAGCCCAAAAAATAATGATCTCCAAATCATACAAAACATGCTCAAAAGTGAGTTCCTTATGATTTTCTCATACATTGAAAAAAAAAATCACTAAAAGATGATTTCATGTGAAAAAGATACATTCAATTGATTTTTTTTACAAGGGGTGAATTTGAATGAATTTATCAAATTTTTGATGAAATATATAGAAAGTAAAATTGACCACAATGTAGAGCACCAATTAGCTTTCCAACATATTTTGAATTCCAAAAAACTGATATGTTATGCAAAAGTTATGGTTGATTTTGTAAAACTACCTATTTAGTCAAACAATTACTCCACAAACATTTAACAAATTCACATTTTAATGAAATAAATGCACAAATTCATACAAAAAATGCATAATTTGATACAAACAATGAAAATTTCATGAAACAAATCGGTATTTTTTCCCAAAATACAAAATATGCACCATTTTATGAAGCAAAACAATAGGTTGGTGATAAAAGTATTACTTTATAAAGAAAAAACATAAGTTTGTGTAACAATTGCACAAAATAAAGTGATATAAGTGTAGAAAAATGAGAAAATTATGAAATAACCGTAAACAATTATGTAGATATGTACCTGTAGCTTCAAAAATACTTAGTTCTCACAAAAATGCTAGTAGATATTAGGACATGGGTCTCACCAAGTGTGCCATAATGTGAGATAAAAAATAAAACCAATATGAATAATCAAAGGATTCAACCGCAAAAACCCTCAAATTCACCTACCAATGAAGCATGCAAAGTGAATGCGTGAACAACGAATTAATAAAAAAATCATACCTCACACAAACACCTTGCTCATCTCCATTGCTTCTTCAAGATCTCTTTAGATGATAGTATTGCTTCTCTCAACTTCTTGCTCAAGAACAAGTAGCAATATTATCACATAAACTCTCAAATATTGTGGTTTGAGAACAAGATGGATGAAGGTTGTTATAGATTTTCTTAATATTGATCAATGGTGGAGACTGGTTGAGACAATTTTGAAGATCGATGGTCAAGAATAGATGAGAGGAATTGAAGGCTAAAAATAAGAGTTAACTGATTGCCTATTTTAATGAATTGAAATGTATGAAAAAATGATAGATGAGAGAAATGGTGATTGTTAAATGAATTGATGGAAATAATATTAATAGAATTACATAATTTAAAATCATTTAATTCATGCACATGAGGAAAAATAAATAATTTTATTAATTTCTAGATGAAAATATATTTATAAAAGAATGAATAAAAAAAATTAAAATAATTTATTTAATAATAGAATAGTTAGCTAATTAAATAATTAGAAACAATTATTTTAATTATTGTGAACTAGAAGAATAATTGAAAATGAATTAATTAACTATAAAAAAATATTTAACTAATGTGCAAGGATGAAAATTAATAAATTAATTAAATAATCAAAATTGTTTAATTAATATAGAAGAAAGAAATAATTAGTAAAAGAATTAAAAAATATTTAATTAAAGTGGATATGGAGGTAATTTTGAATTTGAATTATGAAAAGAAGAAATCATGTACTTAATTAAATAAAATTATTTAGTTAATATAAAAAGAGTAAATAATGTAAAATGAGTTAGTCAAGGGTCAAGTTAGTCAAGAGTCAATACCCTTATTTTATTGCTAGTTATATATAAAGCAATTGCAATTTCTCTTATCACATTTACATTTTCTACCCTTTTACCAAAATTATAAGATTAATTTAAGTTAAAAAACTAAAATTAAAATTGAACACAACATTTTATTAAATATTCTTCTCTTTGTTGTAACTAACATTGAGTAAAATGGTTTAGCGAAGATGTGGAGGGGTAAGTGCACAAAGATGGTGGTAAAAAAGGGGGGTATAAGTGGACACTTTTTTTTTCTGAAATCAGGTGAACCTGAACTTAGAGGCAAAATTTGAAATTCATCCACTCAAGATATGAAGATAATCAAAGAACAAATATTGTAGTAATATGAATCTAGTTTCCAAACTACTAAACTTTTCAAATTGGATAAGATTAAGGGGGTCAAAAATCCTTCGCGCACAAAAAATGGACCCTATTTTTTTTTTTCTGAAAACATAACATAGTGTCTGACGTGCGCATCAAAAAAGTCATAGTTAGATTTAGTATTTTGACAAATCCTTTGGCAGAAAGATAGTTAAGAGTGAGCACTAGAAGATGTGTATTTTTTTGTAATTTTTTGTTGAGTATTTTGTTTTTTTATGATTTTTCCAATTGAGCACATCCTGAAAATTTAGTACCTGTTCATGCACGAAGCATAAGTTGCACTAAACAAATCGAAAATACAAATTTTTCTTTTTTAAGTTCTAAAGAATCAAGTGCACTACAATAATATATAAAGTTTTTTAAATTTGGATACGTATATCAAAAGTTATTCAAAAAATGGTGCACCTATGCCTATGAGAACTATGGAGATAGTAGTAAAAGAAATTCAATAATAATATGTTATTGTTGTTCAAATTGAAAAAAAAATTATATGGTTAGAAAGCTGAGAAGATGGGTGAAAATATGGTGGCAATTTTAGAAATACCCACTTTATGAAGTGTAAACCTGATGATGACAAAGTCGATAAACCAAGTTGATAAAATAAAACATGTCAAAAATGAGAGAAATGGAGGGAAATCAAACTTCCAATCCATAGCTTTGTCATCCAGGCCTATTTCCAAGCCTAAAAAGTCAAAAGCTCGTACAGGGTACTTATGGTTTAAAAAGTGCGTACGGGGGTATTTATAGTATAAGAAGCGCATATGCGTGTATTTCCCATTAAACAACATGTACGCACTATTGTATAATATTATATTCTATGTATAATATGTGTATATTCATATAAATATATGTAATATATAATATGTGTATAATATGACATTGTATATATAAATATGTTTTATATACATATAATATATTAAACATATATATTACACAT